>NC_081310.1:202099217-202413905 GCF_026419965.1 Kogia breviceps
TTCGGGCCATGGCTATTCCAGACCCCTCTTTTTGGAGACACTTTCCAGGGAAGAGGGGTTTGAGGGGGTCCTCTGAGTCCTCAGGGCTCCGTGGGCTCTTTGGCCAGGACAGAACCCTCACTGCCAGGAACCGAGGGAGGCCCCAGTGGGTGCCAGGGTGACGGCCTCCAATGGAGGCTGCAGGGATTGGGGGGGGTCCCTGGGTGGTGCCGGGTCAAAGCAGGCAGACAAGCGGGAGGGGAGGTAGAGGCCCTCAGCTTTCACCTTGGATTACAAGCTCCAGCCGCAGTGCCGGGCAGCCCGGTCCCAGACACTAGGAGTGCGCCCCTCCCCCCGCTTTGCCCACCCCCACCCCCCGCTGCTGAGGCTGCTCCTCGAGCTGCTGCAGGGGGCCCAGCACATCATTTGAATACTGGGGCGCACCTTGTACCTCCAGATGCCCAGGTGCCCCATAGCCGACAGCACTCGACTCAGTTCCCTGCCCGCCTCTCCCTGGCAGCCCTCACAGTTCTGGCAAGGACACTTTGGAGCCCGACTGTGGGCTGGGTGGGGCTAGGAGAGGATCCACATGGGGGTGTGAGGGTGTGGCCATCACCCCTGGGGATGAATGAGTAGCAAGGAAACCTCATTTATTGCACTCCAGGCTCTAGGGGGACCAGGCGCCCAGGAGCAGCAGGCAGTCCAGGGCTTTGGGGGAGCCCGGGGATGGAGGCCCAGTCAGGACGTGCACTTCTTGGCCCATCGCGGTCCCTGTGGGCCATTGCACCCACTCAGGGTCCAGGGATGACGGAGGCGGCAGGCAGGGACAGCTGCTCCCTGAGGATGGGGTCGCCTCCGTAGACACCGCCTTGACCAGCAGGGGAACAGTCCCGCCGAGTCCCGCCGAGGCTGGAGGAGAGCTGGAAGGTCCTGGGGCAGCACTGCTGCCACCACGGGCCACATCGTGAGCCACAGGACAGCGTGGGCAGAGGCCCCATGGGCAGGATATGAGGAGGGGGTGGGAGAGGCCTCAGAGAGGAGACCTGGGGTATAGAGGCCCCTCGGGCGAGTTAAGGGGGTGAGCCCGAGGTGACGTGGCTGTCTAGAGGAAAGTAGTCCTGACCCCGAAGACACAGGCGTGGGTTTTACAAAGACCTGGGTGTGCTCCGCCCACGCAGGAGGCCACCTCTCCCTGATGGAGACGGCTCTTCGGGCACAGAGCTGGCCAGCAGGCTGCAGAGGACGCAGTGCTGAGCTTGACCCCTCATGGAGAGACCACCAAATGCACTGGAAGGGGTCTCAGGGTTCCTGGACCCCAGTCACCCAGTGACAAGGGTGCTCCTGGCCCGGGGACCCCACACTCCTGGCCACAGCAGCAGGATGACGAGGGGGTGCAGTGGTGGTGGGAGGGTGGGTGGGCTGTGACAGGGCAGGTGAGTCCTGGCCTGGGCCCCTCACTGGCTCTGTGACCTGGGAGGACTGACTCTACCTCTCCGAGCCCCGCTTTCCATCTGGCTCTTCTCTCCCTGGCTCCCTGGCTCCCTGGTCGCATACCTCCAGTGGGCTGGCCGGAGGCTCGGGGGGTCAGTGCCCGCCGCCCTCTAGCGGTGCTGTGGCTGTTGCATCCCTGGGAAAGGGGTGGGGGGGCAGCGGGGAAGGACAGGTCGTTGCCCCTCAGGTCCCACCAGCACACCAATGCAGGGCACAGCAGGGGGCCCGACGGCCCCTCCCACCTTGATGGAGCCCGCTGAGGTACTGAGCGAGGGTGTGCAGGGCAGGAGGTGACCGTTTGGAGAGGTGAGGGCAGGGCACGTGAAAGGGAGTGTGGGGGGACGGTGTGACAGCTGAGGCGGGCCTAGGGTGGGGCTGCCCAGACCCTGGGGTCTGGATGGGGAGGAGGGTGGGGAAGGCCAGGGTGGAGGGGATTATGGCTACCCCAGGACGCTTGGTGGCGGTGGGGGTGGTGTGGACACACGAGAGGCCCTGAATCTCCTAGTAGCCTCGAGGCTGGGCCCACAGGGCACACAGGGACCTGCTGGCTCGGCACTTCCCTCAGGGCGCTGTCCTGCCACGACCATATGCCCGTCACCCACTGCCTGGGTCCTCCCGGCGTCTGCAGGGCTCTGCCTGCTGTAGAGTCCGGGCGCCGTAGGTGGAGGAGAGCTCAGGGCGCTGGTGCTCGGGAGGCCCAGAAAGGAGCGAGCCTCGGCAGGGCGGGGACCGCAGCTCGGAGGAACGCGCTGGGTGTGAGGAAGCCTCCCTGTGGGAATCGAGAGGGTCCGTGAGGCTCTAGACCCTTGACGGGGGACACTGGGTGCCTTTCTTGGGGACCACCGACCCAGGCAGTAGAGGTCAGGTGGGTTGTGAGATTGCAGGGCGAGTGGACAACGGCCGTAGGTGATGGGGCCCAGGAACGGGAAGCAGCTCACGGTGGGCAGAGTCAGGGGCGCGGGGGTCCTCATCTCCCTTTCCTGCCGGGAAGACACCCCCATCCCTCGACCCTCGTGTCCCCGCAAGGACGGGCCCCAGCAGTGGAGTAGGGGCTCACGGGGTGCAGGGAGGCTGCCGGAGGGGGTCTCGGGGCCCGGTGTGCGGGGAACCCGCGGACCAGCTGCAGAGGTCGCGTTTGAAACAGAGCATCTTTTATAGGTCCCCGCGAGGGCGCCAGTGGCCCGCCCGCTAGGAGCCGCGGTGGCCCGCGTTCTTGCGCCCCTCCTTTGCCGACCCCGGGGAAGGCTCCCGCGCCGGCTCCCCGCCGCGCACTCGCGGCCGCCCGCCGCCCGGGCCCTCGGGGTCCCCGCCCTGGGCGCCGTCGGGGCCGGGGGTCGGAGGCCGGGGGCGCCGCTGTGCGGAGGGCCGCCCGGGCGCGCCGCTGGGGCCCCTGCGTGGCGCGGGCCTGCGCGCGCCCGACCTGCCGGCGGCGCGAACACACGGGCGCGCAGCGGGCGGGGCGTCGCAGGCGGGCCGGGGCGGGGGCGGCGGCGCCGGCGGGCGGGGGACGCTGCGGGAGTCCCCCAGACGCGGCCACAGGTCTGCCTCGCCGTCGTGCAGGAGCACGAAGCGGCGCTGGGACAGCAGCGGCAGCATCTTCTGGCTGCGCAGGCTCTTCTGGAAGGTCTCGAGTGCCAGGTCTGGGGAGGAGTTGCGGGTGAGCCCGGCTGGGGGGAAGGGAGGGGCGGCCACCCAGCCTCCCCGGCATCGCGTTCCCGGGGCTGGAGTTTACGGGCTGAGGGGTGGGGCCGGGGCTGGGGTGAGGTGCAGGCGTGCATCCCCTTGGCTGGGAGGTGGGGGCATGAGTGGAGGGTGGGGTTGCCACGCAGCCCTTCGGGTGCTGGAGAGCTAGGTTTGTGGATGTCTGAGCTTGGGGAGAGGGTGCGCAGGCAGAGGGGTCGGTTTGAGGGTCCTGGGGCTGGGTAGGGGCCTCACCCAGGGTCTCCATGACCACGCCTGGAATCACCTCTTTCAGGACTTCACAGTTGGTGTGCAGGGCAGGGTTGGAGTTCATCTCCAGCAGCCACACCTGGGCCCAACACTGCTCAGTATCCCTCCCCACCTACCACTTGGCCAGCAGGAGGCTGAGGCCCTGGTCCCCGTTAAGCCACGTGACCAGGCAGGTCACTTCTTTTCCATGGCCTCACTCCCCCATTTGCCCAAGGAGCTAAGACTCTGAAGGTCTGAGAGTCTGGCCTTGGGGGCTGCCCCAGCTGCAGGAAGAGCGAAGCCTTGTGGACACACCACCCCCAGGGCTAGGGAAGGTGCATAACTGCCTGCTCCAGGGGCCCGCCTGAGTGGTCAGGGTGTGCACAGAGGGCCCCTGCCTCCTGCACCTGCCTGCTGGGCCCCGCCACCCCCACCCCACCCCACCCCACCCCACCCCCGCCGGGACGCCTCAGCAGCACCTTGAAGTTTTCATCGATCAAGAAGTCACAACCAATGAGGTCAAAGTAGCCCAGCTTGCACTTGAGCTTGGATTTGACAGACAGGAAGCAGTGGGCCATGATCTGCTGCATCCGCTTCTGTGGGTGGGGCGGGGGAGGGGGGAGGAGACGGGATGTCACCTGTGGGCCCTGACTGCACCCTCCAGGCCTGAACAGCCCCAGCCCCAGCCCTCACCTGTGCTCCCCCCAGTGCCCGCACTTTCACATTCTCAGGGTCACAGGCTCACAGCCAGAAACTCCTTTACTCTCATTTTACTCATTTCACAAACGTGTGGACCTCCTATTGCGTGGCAGGTACTGGGGTCGAGAGTAGAGAGAGCTTACGAGGAGTCTCTGCCCTTGAGCAGCTCACTCATAGGAGAGAGAGAGAGACAACTGTTGTGATGTGTAAAGCATCAGGCACTCTGCACAGCACAGGAAGCCATACATGCTGATGGAGAAGATGAAGCAGGGTGAGAGGTGGGGTGTTCTGGGTGGTGTGGAAAGGGGTCTGATCTGGGTGGGCCAGAGAGTGAGCAGTGGGTGAAGACTGAAGGGGAGCGCCGTGGGGTGGGGATGGGACACCAGGGTGCAGCAACGGCTGTAAGTGGGAGAGCATGCCCAGGTTTTGGGGGAACACGTGAGGCTGCTGTGGCTCGAGCGAGCTAGGAGGGCAGAGGGGGATGAGACCAGAGTGGCACCAGTCACATCTCGGGGGCGTGGGAAGACCTTGCCTTTCACCCTGAGGTCAGAGCTGTTGGAGGGTGGAGCATAGGAGGGCATATCTGACTTGTGCCCTAATAGGGTCCTCCGGCTGCTATGCTGAGAGAGACTGAAGGGCCCCACTGCAAAGATCCAGGTGAGAAATGTGGGTGGCTTGTGTAAGCCGAGGTGGTGGGATGGATGCTGGGTCTGTGTTGGGGTAGAGCCAACCTGGTTGACTGATGAAAGGATGGGGAGCTGTGAAAAACAGGAATGAAGGGTTATCCCTAGGTGTTTGGTCTGAGACTCTGGAAGGATGGAGCCCCCATCAACCAAGAAGGAGAGGAGGCCCATGGAGTCTGAGACATCTGTGAGCTTACAGATGGGGTGTTGACAGGCCATGGTTCAAGTTCAGGGGAGAAGCCAGGGCCGGATGTTTCATGTGGAGTCTTGAGCACATAGCTGGAATTTAAACTCGGGCGATGTCTGATAAAGACAAAGAGTAGATAACAGTGGGTACAGCAGATATAAAGAGTAGAGCCAGGCTGAGCCCTGGGCCTCCTGAGCAGCGGTGCGGAGCTGATGGGCGAGCACAGGGGGCAGAGAGGGGGTAGACAAGGTCCTGGAAGCCATGGGGAGTGAGGAGCTGTGTCCAAAGTTGGCTGACAGGTCAGGGAGAAGAGGGCTGGACTGACCCCTGGGTTTGACAGCATAGAGGTCACTCCAGTGAGCATTTCAGTGAAACAACAGGGAGAAGCTTTGCCTAGCAGGTTCAAGAGAGACAACATAAAAACAGCTCAAACTGGCCAACTTTGTCAGAATTAACCTTCTCAAAATGCTGGAAATTAACCAAAGGCGTCCAGCAACCTGAAGAGTGTTTACTCAAGTAAAATCTTGAATCTTGGTAAGAACAGCAAGCTTTGTAGCATTTTAACTTGCCCTGGTTTTACCTCTGGCATCCCAGCTCAGTGCCTTGAAAAAAGCCTGTGTTCTCGGTACTGGAGATAGCAGAATAGACCTGTCTGACAAAGAATTGGAGTCATTTGTTGTGATGTGTCTGATGGTTCCATGGCAGACCTCACTTGAACTAAAGGAAAATACAAGAACAATGTCTTACCACATAGAGAATGCCAGTGAAGAGATAGAAATTATAAAAGGGAGCTGAATAGAAATTCTGGAGTTGAAAATTATAGGAACTGAAATTAAAAAAATCACTACAGGGGTGCAACGGTCCATTGGAGTTGTTCAAAGATAGGTCAATTGAGATTATCCAGTCTAAGGAACAGAAAGTGAAAGGAATGAAGAAAAATAAAGCTACAGAGACCTGTGGGACGCCATCAAGCGGACCAAAATGCATAAGGAGATCCAGAAAGCAGAGGAAGAGTCAGGAAGAATATCTAAAGAAATAATGGCCGTGGGACTTCCCAAATTTGATGAAAAGCAGTCTACACGTTCAGGAAGGCCAGTGAGCTCCAAGTAGGATAAACTCAAAAAAGATCCACCACATCAGAAGCAAACTTTCAAAAGACAAACAGAGGATACTGAAATCAGCAAAGAGAAGTGACTCATCATAAAGGCTCCTCGATAAGACCAACAACCAATTTCTCATTAAAAACCATGGAAATGTCCATTAACAGATGAATGGATAAAGAAGATGTGGCACATATATACAATGGAATATTACTCAGCCCTAAAAAAGACATGAAATTGAGTTATTTGTAGTGAGGTGGATGGACCTACAGTCTGTCATACAGAGTGAAGTAAGTCGGAAAGAGAAAAACAAATACTGTATGCTAATGCATATATATGGAATCTAAAAAAAATGGTACTGAAGAACCTAGTGGCAGGGCAGGAATAAAGACGCAGACATAGAGAATGGACTTGAGGACACGGGGTCGGGGGAAGGGGAAGCTGGGGCGAAGTGAGAGTGGACATATATACACTACCAAATGTAAAACAGATAGCTAGTGGGAAGCAGCAGCATAGCACAGGGAGATCAGCTCGGTGCTTTGTGACCACCTAGAGGGGTGGGATAGGGAGGGGGGGAGGGAGGCTCAAGAGGGAGGAGATATGGGGATATATGTATGCATATGGCAGATTTACTTTGCTGTACAACAGAAACTAACACAGCATTGTGAAACAATTATCCTCCAATAAAGATGTGTTAAAAAACAAAACAAACAAACAAAAAATCATGGAGTCCAGAAGGCAGTGGAATGACAAATTCAAAATGCTGAAAGGAAAAAAAAAAAAAAAACCGTCAACCAAGAATTGTATATATAGCAAAATCATCCTTCAAAAATGAAAAAGAAATTAAGACAGTCCCAAATTTAAAAAACATAGATTAGGGCCTCCCTGGTGGCACAATGGTTAAGAGTCCACCTGCCAACGCAGGGGACATGGGTTTGAGCCCTGGTTCGGGGAGATCCCATATGCTGTGGAGCAACTAAGCCCATGTGCCACAATAACTGAGCCTGTGATCTAGAACCCGTGTGTCGCAACTACTAAGCCCGCGTGCCGCAAATACTGAAGCCCGTGCACCTAGAGCCTGTGCTGTGCTCTGCAACAAGAGAAGCCACTACAGTGAGAAGCCCACTCACTGCAATGAAGAGTAGCCCCCGCTCGCTGCCTGTACGCAGCAATGAAGACCCAACGCAGCCAAGATAAATAAATAAATTTATATTAAAAAAAACATAGATTATCATTAGTAGAACTTCCCTACAGTCCTTCAGGCTGAAATGAAAGGACGCTAGACAATAATTCGAATTCACATGAAGAAATCAAGAGCACCCATGAAGTAACTACACAGTTAAATATAAAAGACAGTACACATTCTTTTTTTTTTTTTTGCAGTACACGGGCCTCTCATTGTTGTGGCCTCGCCCATTGCGGAGCACAGGCTCCGGACACGCTGGCTCAGCGGCCATGGCCCACGGGCCCAGCCGCTCCGCGGCATGTGGGATCTTTCCAGACCGGGGCACGAACCCGTGTCCCCTGCATCGGCAGGCAGACTCTCAACCACTGCACCACCAGGGAAGCCCCCACATTCATTTTTTGGTAATTGCTTTTTTTCCCTTCTATTTTATCTAAAAGACAATTGTGTAAAGCAATAATTATAAATCTATGTTGATGGACACACAACTTATAGAGTTGTAATTTGTGACAGTAACAGCATAAAGGGAGAGACAGAGCTATATAGGAACAATCAAAAAATACTATTGAAATTAACTTAGTATTAATCCAAACGAGATCGTTATAAATTAAGATGTTAATGGTAATCCCAAGGGCAGCTACTAAGAGAATAACTCAAAAATATATAGTAAAAGAAATGACACTAGAAATGGTACACTAGAAAATATTTAACACAAAAGGAGGCAGTAATGGAGGAATTGAGAAACAAAACGATATAAGACATATAGCCAAAGCAATCTTGAGAAAGAAAAACGGAGCTGGAGGAATCAGGCTCCTAGACTTCAGACTATACTATAAAGCTACAGTAATCAAGACAGTATGGAACTGGCACAAAAACAGAAATACAGATCAATGGAACAGGATAGAAAGCCCAGAGATAAACCCATGCACATATGATCACCTTATCTTTGATGAAGGAGGCAAGAGAATACAATAGAGAAAAGACAGCCTCTTCAATTAGTGGTGCTGGGAAAACTGGACAGCTACGTGCAAAAGAATGAAATTAGAACACTCCCTAACACCATACACAAAAATAAACTCAAAATGGATTAGAGACCTAAATGTTAGACTGGACACTATAAAACTCTTAGAGGAAAACATAGGAAGAACACTCTTTGATGTAAATCATAGCAAGATCTTTTCTGATCCACCTCCTAGAGTAATGGAAATAAAACCAAAAATAAACAAATGGGACCTATTGAAACTTAAAAGCTTTTGCAAAGCAAAGGAAACTACAAATAAGACGAAAAGACAACCCTCAGAATGGGAGAAAATATTTGCAAACGAATGAACGGGCAAAGGATTAATCTCCAAAATATACAAACAGCTCATGTAGCTCAATATGAAAAAAACAAACAACCCAATCAAAAAATGGGCAGAAGACCTAAATAGACATTTCTCCAAAGAAGACATGCAGATGACCAAGAAGCACATGAAAAGCTGCTCAACATCACTAATTATTAGAGAAACGCAAATCAAAATGACAACGAGGTATCACCTCACACCAGTTAGAATGGGCATCATCAGAAAATCTACAAACAACAAATGCTGGAGAGGGTGTGAAGAAAAGGGAACCCTCTTGCACTGTTGGTGGGAATGTAAATTGATACAGCCACTATGGAGAACAGTATGCAGGTTCCTTAAAAAACTAAAAATAGAATTACCATATGACCCAGCAATCCCACTACTGGTCATATACCCAGAGAAAAGCATAATTCAAAAAAACACATGCACCCCAATGTTCATTGCAGCACTATTTACAATAGCCAGGTCATGGAAGGAACCTAAATGCCCATCAACAAACGAATGGATAAAGAAGACGTGATACATATACACAATGGAATATTACTCAGCCATAAGAAAGAACGAAAGTGGGTCATTTGTAGAGACGTGGATGGATCTAGAGACTGTCATACAGAGTGAAGTAAGTCAGAAAGAGAAAAACAAATATTGTATATTAATGCATAGATGTGGCACCTCGAAAAATGGTATAGATGAACTGGTTTGCAGGGCAGAAATAGATACACAGATGTAGAGAACAAACGTATGGACACCAGTGGAGGTAAGTGGTGGTGGTGGTGTGATGAATTGGGAGATTGGGATTGACATGTATACACTAATATGTATAAAATGGATAACTAATAAGAACCTACTGTATAAAAAATACATAAAATAAAACTCAAAAAAGAAAACAAATAGCAAAATAGCAGATGTAAATCCTAACTTATCAGTAATTATATTAAATATAAATGGATTAAGCTTTCCAATGAAAAGACGGAGATTATCAGGATGCGTTCCCCCCCCCCATACGCTACCTATGAGACTCACTTTAGATTCAAAGACACAGATAGGTTGAAAGAAAAAGGATTTAAAAAAGATATATCAGGGCTTCCCTGGTGGCGCAGTGGTTAAGAATCCGCCTGCTAACGCAGGGGACACAGGCTTGAGCCCTGGTCCGGGAAGATCCCACAAGCTGCAGAGCAACTAAGCCCGTGTGCCACAACTACTGAGCCTGAGCTCTAGAGCCCCTGAGCCACAACTACTGAGCCCACATGCCATGACTACTGAAGCCCACGTGCCTAGAGCCCATGCTCTGCAACAAGAGAAGCCACTGCAATAAGAAGCCTGTGCACGGCAACAAAGAGTAGCCCCCGCTCGCTGCAACTAGAGAAAGCCTGTGCACAGCAATGAAGACCGAACACAGCCAAAAATAAATAAATAAATAAAATTTTAAAATATATATATATTAGGCAAACAGTAACCAAAAGAGAGCTAGAATGTCTATAGTGATAGCAGATAAAATAGAGTTTAAGACCAAAATTGAGGACATTACGAAAAAAGAGGACATTTTTCTAATAAGTCAAGAATATGTAATAATTATAAACATACAAATACTTAACAACAGAGCCTAAAAATACATGAAGCAAAAACTGACAGAATTGAAAGGAGAAATAGACAATTCAGTAATAATAGTTGGAGACTTCAGTATCCCATTGTCAATGATAGAACAACTAGACAGAAGATCAACAAGTAAATAGAAGACTTGAACAACACTATAAACCAACTAGACCTAAAAGACATCTATAGAACACTCCACCCAACAGTAGAATACACATTCTTTTCAAGTGTGCGTGGAACATTTTTCAGGATAGACAGTATGTTAGAACATAAAACAAGTTTCAATACTTTTTAAAGGGTTGAAATCATACAAAGTATGTTTTCTGACCACAGTGGAATGAAATTAGAAATCAATAAGAGAAAGAAAATGAGAACATTCACAAATATGTAGAAATTAACACAGTCTTAAGCAACAAATGAAAACAGAACACACAAAATCTTATGGGATGCAGTGAAAGCAGTGCTCATAGGGAAATTTATGGCTGTAAACACCTACATTAAACAGGAAGAAAGATCTCAAATCAAATCAATAACCCAAACTTCAACCTTAAGAAACTAGAAGAAAAACAAACAAAAAAACCCCAAACCAAACCAAACCAAAACTAAACCCAAAGCAAGAAGAAGGAGGGAAATAATAAAGATTAGAGTGGATATTAATGGAATAGAGAATAGAAAGCAACAGAGAAAATCAATGAAACCAAAAACTGGCTCTTTGAAAAGATCAACAAAACTGACAAACCTTTAGCTAAATTGACCAAGATAAAGGGGAGAAAAGACTCAAATTACTAAAATCAAGAAAGAAAGACTTACATAGAGATGAAAATGATTATGAAAACGATTATAGTTGCTCATAAAATACCATGAGTACCTGTATTCCAAACAAATTAGGCAACTTAGGAGAAATGGAGAAATTCCTAGAAAGACAAACTAATAAGCCTGACCCGAGAAGGAATAGATAATCTGAATAACCTCTAACAAATAAAGGTTGAGTTAGTAATAATAAGAAAAATAACAATTCTTCCCACGAAGGAAAAGTCCACAATAAGGTAGCCTCACTGGTGAATTCTTCCAAATATATAAAGAATTAACACTAACCCTTCACACACTCTCCAAAAACAGAAGAGAAGGGAACATGTCCAAAACCAGACAGACATACAAGCAAATAATGCTGTGGACCAATATTACTTATGAGGGTAGACACATAAATCCTCAATGAAGGACTAGCAAACCCAATCCAGCAGCATGTTTAAAGGACAATACTCTATATCTGAGTGAGATTTATCCCGGAAATGCAAGAGTAATTCAACACATGATAATCAATTTATGTAATACAGCACATTAAGAGAATGAAGCTATAGCAACCAAAACAGTGTGGCACTGGCTTAAGGATAGATATACACACCAATGAAATAGAATTGAGAGTCCAGAAATAAACACATACATATCTGGTCAAGTGATTTTCAAAAATATGCCGAGAATAGTCTCTCTGACAAATGGTCCTGGAACAACAGGATAGCCACATGCAAAAGGCTGAAGTTGGACCCTTACCTCACACCATACACAATAATTAACTCAAAATGAGCTAAAACTATAAAACTTTTAGAAGAAAACATAGATGTAAATCTTTACAACCTTGGATTTGGCAATGGATTCTTAGATATGACATCAAAGCATGAATAACCAAAGAAAAAAATCGATAAATTGGACTTCATAAAAATCTATGCAAAAAAGGACATTATGGGGAATTCCCTGGCAGTCCAGTGGTTAGGACTCTGCACTTCCATTGCAGGGGGTTCAATCCCTGGTTGGGGAACTAAGACCCCTCAAGCCGAGGGGCACGGCCAAAACAAAACAAAACAGATAAACAAAGGACATTATCAAGAAAGTGAAAAGAGAACTCACAGAATGGGAGAAAATATTTGCAAATCACACATCTGATAAGGGTCTAGCATTCAGAATATATAAAGAGCTCTACAGCCTAAGAAGGAAGAGTGAACAAAGGATCTAAACAGAAGTTTTTCTAAAGAAGATACAAAAATGGCCAACAAACATGTAAAAAGATGCTCAATATCATTATCATTAGGAAAATGCAAATCAACTCCACAATGAGATATCACTTTACACCCACTGGATGACTATTAAACAAAAAAAGAAAAATAACAAGTGTTGGCAAGGATATAGAGAAATTGGAACCATCATACGTTGCTGGTGGGAATGGGAAACCTTGCAGCCAATGTGGAAAATGGTTTGGCAGTTCCTCAAAAAGTTCAACATGAGTTAACCTATGACCAGGCAATTTCCTTCCTAGACATATATACCCAAGAGAACTGAAAATATCTGTACATGTACGTGAATATTCAGAGCAGCGTTACTCATAATAGACAAAAAGTAAAAACAACCCAAACGTCTATCAACTGACAAATGTTTATCCAAATAAATCGTGGTCCATTTACACAATGAAATAGTTTTCAGTCATAAAAAGAAACGAAGGGAATCTTGAAAATGTTATGCTCAGTGAAAGAAGCCAGGAAAACCCACATATTGTGTGATCCCATTGACATGAAATGTCCAGAACAGGGAAATGCATGGGGACGGGAAGTGGATTAGTGGTTGCCAGGGGCTGGGAAAGGCAGTGGGTACCGAGTTTCTTTCTGCGGAGGTGACAGTGTTTTGGAATTAGAGAGTGGGGAGAATACACTAAAAACCGCTGAACTGTACTTTCACAGAGTGACTTTTGTGTCGTGTGAATGATCTGTTTCAGAAAAGAGGGAGAGGAGAGAGAGGGTCCCTGGAACCCTCCGCTGCGCACACGCCCAACGGCAGCCCTGCCCAGGGACGGACGTGCCTGGGGCCCAGGGCCCCACGGCCTTCGGGCCCTCCGGTCCTGACCCCCAGCCCCTCCCAGCGCCAGGTGGGCGGGGCGCGCGCGCACCGTGAAGGTGGTGAAGACCCAGTCCCGGGGGAGGCGCTTGGCCTTGTGGAACTTGTCGTTGATGTAGCGGTTAAGGCGCTCCATGCTCCACACCGTGTCTTCCTTGAGCAGCAGGTACAGGGGGCTCTTCTTCTGCATGAACTGGGAGGCAGGGCAGCTCCTGGAGGCCCTGCCCCCACGGGGGGCCCCGACAAGAGCCTCACCCCGATGCGGCCACCAGAGACCCCACAAGGGTCCCGCTCCTCCGGGCCACCGAGCCCCTCCCCCAGCACCTCCTGCCCCTGAGAAGTAACCCCAGATCCTCCCAGAGGGCCACCGCCCAGACACCTCCCATCGAGACCCTTCCATGGAGACCTCTGCCCACAGCATCCCTGCACTGAGGTCCTCACGGAGGCCCTTGCCCTTGGCTCCCACCCCTGCTGGGCCTGATCCACACCCAGAGGGAGCTGAGCTGGGGGCCGGGGCCCCAGCTCTCAGTCTTTTCACTAGGATGCCCATCTGAGGCTGAAGGTGAGAGGCAGTGCTGGCTACAGGCAGGGGCAGCCCAGGCCACCTCGGGGTCTGGGCCACCTCGGGGTCTGGGCCACCTCGTCTACAGCTGGATTCTTTTCCCATTCCTGAGCAGTGATTTTTGTCCAAGGCTGCAGGGAGGGCCGTCACCTGTGGGGGGCATTTACCTGGTTGGTTAAATGGCCACCAAGGTCGCTGGAACGGGGATCGTAAAGGCTGAGGGTGAGGCGAGCGTAGCCGTGGCCGAAGAAGACCATGTAGGGCACGGCGCAGGCGATGAGCAGGTAGGAGCGCACGTCGAACTTCTTCCCGTCCAGCAGCAGCGGGTTCTGGATGTACCTGGAGAGGCGTGCTTAGCCTGGCCCGTGCCCCCACCTGGGCCTGCCGGTTCCTCAGCACCCCTGCCACCTGTCTCAGGTGTGAGCTGTGGGTCCCCTACCCTGGCTGGGTGCAGTGTCCACTGGTCAGGGGACATTTCCGAGCCTGAACACATCAGGGAATTGGGAAGGAGGGCCTGGCCCCTGGAGCTCAGCCCGCTGGTGTGTGTCTGGGGCGCCCCAGGGCGCAGCCCTCGCTAGAAGCCTGGGAGGCAGAAGCAGACTGGGCCCTATGGGCTGGGAAGACTGCCTGGAGGAGGAGGGAGGGGTGACCTTAGGCCTTGAAGGGCAGGTGGCTTTGAAGAGGCGGGGAGGGGACATCCCAGTGGAGAGAGCTGTAGGTCTAGAGACCCAGCGGCTGGGAGCAGCTGCTTGGGGTGGTAGACAGCAGTTGCGGCAGGAGTGAGGTCCACATTGGCAGATAGGGAAGCCCGAAGGGACCTTTCTCAGGCTAGACTGTGCCCCCCGGTGTGCGGCTGAGGGTGTGGGCCCTCCCCTCCAAGAGGCAGAGGGGAGCAAGGCAGGGTGGGGTCAGCTCTGCCTGTGGCCTGGAGGCTGCGGCTGGATAGGTGGGGGTGGGGGAGAAGCCGGGCTTCCTGCAGCTCAGAGGGCGCAGGACCCAGGCTGGGGCACACGCTGACCAAGGCCTCCCTGCCCCACACCATCCAGGAGCCTCCTGTGTGTGTGTTGGGGGTAGGGATGGTATCTGCTCTGAGATCCTGACTGGAGGTGAAAACCCCACCTCTTCTGGCTACACAGGGGCCCAGCTGGGGGCACCGCAGCCTTCCACCGCCAAGGACTCCTCTGTGGGCCCCGCGACACCCACAAGCCTCACGGGCACCAGCGGACCTGGGTCAGCCCCACCCGCCCGACGCCCCTCGGGGTGCCCACGCGCAAAACCTCTGCACGACCCGCGCCTGAGGCGCCCGGAAGGGCATCTTGCGGTAGATGGGGTCGTCCTCGATGCTCCGGGTCTTGGCTTGGAGGGCGGCGACTTCCTCCTGGTTCCGGAGCAGAAAGATGCCTTTGCCCTGGTTGGAGGCGGTGGGCTTGCAGATCCACATCTGGGTTTCTGCGGAGACAGCTACCCGAGCCAGGGAGCCTGCCTCGCCCCGCCCATCCCTCCAAAGCCCCGCCTTGGCCCCAACCACGCCCCGCCCCGCCCCGCCCCTCCCTGAGCGCTCCCAGCCACGGCCCCGCCCCTGCAGGCTTTGGCGTCCACTAAGGTCTGGCCATGACCCTCCCCAGCATCGCCTCAGCACTAGCCCTGACTCTACCCTGGCTCCACCCCTCCACTCCCTGACCACGCCCCACCTCGGCCTCTCCAGGGCCTTGGCCCCGCCCTAATCACGCTGCCACCTTGGTGCAGCCCTGCACCGGTCTCCCCAGAGCGGGCCTGGCGTCCAGGGGCCTCTCACCATCAAAGAGGGTGAAGAAAGCCTCTCTCTCGTCCCTGATGTCCAGACGGTAGGTCTCTGGGAAAAAGTCTTCCATTTTCAGGACCCTGGGGAAGCAGGGAGGTGGGGAAGACACTGGGAGGGTTGTCCCCCTCCCCCAGCTTGGCCAACCTTTCTGGGGGTCTGACCTGGGGTAGGCTGGAGGGAGAGTGTCTGCTCGGAAGCTGGGCTGGGCTCCAGGCACTCCTGCCCCCTTTGGTTTCCTCTGAACCCCCCCCAACCCCATCCCCCCACCCCCGGCCCCCAGCTCTTTCCTCTGCAGAACCTTTTGCACCTTCTGTTCCCAGGCCAGGAGCACGCTTTTCCAGCTCTGCACACCTGGCTTCTCTGCAGGCTGCCTCACCCACCTCCCAACCCCTCCCACCTCCCTGCCCTTCCCCCTGCTGCTCTCGGGCCTTCGGGAGTGGTCAGTTCAGAGCTGGGTCTCCGGGCCAGGACAGTGCCCAGCATGCAATGAGCGGTCGGCATGGATCCCCTGGCCTGGGATGCCCTTTAACCCCTTACACTGACCACCAGGCCATCCTTCAGTTTAGGGCAGAATGGCTGGGTGCATCTACCTCTGTGGCCCAAGGCATCCTGGGCTGCTCCACATGAGCTCTTCTGGGGCGGGTGTCGTGTCCTTTCCAGATCTGTACCCCAGGAGGACACAGGACCTGGCCTGAGTGGCTGCTCAGTGTGTGGAGAATGGATGGGGGGCGTCGAGAGGTGGGGAGTGGGTGGGGGCTTGGCGGTAGACTGGAGGTGTGTGGATGGGTGGTGGGTGGATAAGTGGATTTTGCATGGAAGTAGGTGGATGGGCAAGTGGGGTCTGGTGGGTAGATGGATGCCTGGAGGGGCTGGACCAGAACTGCTGACAGAACTGGGTGGTGTCGTGGATGACCAGGTAGTGGGTGGCTGCCTGCCTGGTGGGGGGTGGACGGGGGAGGCAGGTGGTAGGTGGTTGTTTGGATGGGCAGGCGGATGTGTGAATGGCCGGGCAGTGAGTGGAAGAGGAGTGGGCACTTCGAGTGGGTCGGGCACGGCTCGGGGGGGGGCGGGCCAAGGGACAGGAATGGGTGTGCAGTGGACGGCAGTGGGTGTGGTAGGCAGTGGTGGCTGAATGCAGGACACCAGCGGGCGGCTCTGTGGCGAGCGTGTGAGGACCGCTGGGGGGCCATGGGCTGGGTGGCTGGAATGGTGGCCGCTATTGGGGGTGGAGACAGATGGGTGATACGCGGCTGGGTCAGCGGGAAGGCGAGTAGGCGGGCGGACTTGGTGGAGGGCGGTCAGGAGCAGCGACTGACGCGTCGGGTGCGGGGTGCGCCGCCGGGGTGGGGCGCCAGGGCATCCTCACTTGGCCTGCGCGCAGGGGGCTGGCTTGCTGGTCTTGCTGAGGACCCGCGCGTGCTCCCTCAGGGCGCTGAGAAGCCCGATCTTGGTGGTGAGGAGCTGGTTGTTGGGGAGCTGGTACAGCAGCTGCTCGCCTGGCGCGACAGAGCCCGGGAAGCGTGCGACCGCGCATGCGCGCAGGGAGGGCCGCCCGCTGAGCCCGGCCCCGCCCCCTACCTTCCCGGAAGCTGCAGTAGGTGTCCCTGCACTTGACCTCGCACCACTTGAGCTTGTAGTCTTCCCGCCGGCTGTCCTGGATGCGCTGCCAGCCCTTGCTTTTGCAATAGGAGCTGATTCTGCAGGGGCGAGGGGCGGCGGTGACCTGGGGGCCGCGGAGCTGTGGGCCGCGGAGCGCGGCTGGGCCGGGGCTTGGGGGCGGTGGGACTGGACCCAGCCTGAGGCCCCACTCACATTGAGGCCCCGTTGGTGCCTCCGATGTAGAAGAAGGGGCCCTGCCCGCTGCCGGGCTGCTGCTTCTCCCCGTCCAGCGGGTGCTTCTCCAGGAGGGCGGCCCGGGGCCTGGCAGTGTCAGCGTCGTCCAGCTCTGCGGGCAGAGTGGGTGGTCAGAGGCTCTGGCCCAGCTGGTGGCTTTTCTGCCCCTCCCTGGGCCCTGCCCGAGCCCACCTGCATCTTGGTCCAGCTGGCTTAGCTGACGTAGGAGCCCCTCCTCTCGGTGGCTCCCCATTGATCTCTCATGGGCACAGCCTGTGAACGAGGTGGGGTCAGGCGGGGCGTCCACTCAGAATCTGACCGGAGCCCCTGGGCAGTCGCCCCAGCCGTCTCAGCCCATCTCAGCCCAGTCTCAGGCCCAATCAGAGGGCCTACTAGGAGAAAGGGGGCAGGGTCCCTCCTTACCAACGGCAGGGGCTTTGTGTGGGGCAGAGGCTGAGGTGTGAGGCTGGAGCTGGGGGCAGACGTGACGCAGGGACATGCCCAGAGGGCGGGGGTCACAATGTCCATCATGACGTCACGGGTGACCCACAGCAGTCAGGGGAGACCCCTCTCCGCCTGTTCAGACCCCAACTCTGCTGTCCCTTGCCCTACTCGGCTGGCCCACATCCCATACCCGGCATATGGCCTCCTGCTGGCCCCTCTCCCAGGGCACGGCTGTGTGGCCCCCCTGTGAGAAGGCCTTCCTGGGGATGGGGTGCCTGTCCCCGGGGAGGCCCTGGCAGCATTCACCTGGTGCCCGGGGGCGGCTCCACCTGACCCCTGCCATCCTTCACCACTTGCCTCTCTTTGTGCCAACCTGGGTCCGAGGAGGCGGTCCCTGGCTGTGGAGGAAGTGGGTGCAGCTACGGGCCGCAGACTCTGGGGCACGGGGGCGGGGGCACCTCTGGGAAGACGCGGCCCCCACCCCTCTGTGGGCCCTTCGGGCAGCCCGTGGTCCTAGCCCTTGAACTGGGCGCGCAGTCAGGCCCGCCCTGCCTGGGGAGGGGTGACGCCCCGCGTCCTGGATTTGGGCTTCTTCTTGTGGGTGGCTCCCGTCTCTGTGGTGACTGTGGGGCCTGCAGGCACTGTCCATCTGGTGTCGGCATCTCTGTGCTTGGCCTCCCTGCCGGCTGTAAGGAGGGCTGCAGTCAGGCCTGCGGGGGTTGAGGGGGGCGGTGGCCCTGAGCAGGCCCCTCCCAGAGTCAGGGCGGGGCCGAGAGGGGGCCCTGCCTCAAGGATGATGCCTCTCTAGGGCTCCTTTCCTGTGTGGCTAACTTGGGAACATTTTAGGGGATTTTAGCTATTCCTTGACAGGTCCTTCCCAGTTTGGGGGCTGCTTGGGAGGCTAGGATTTTCTGAAAGAGTGAAGAAACACAAGCGGTGGAAAGGCCAGTACCCTGGGAGCTGGCAGGCAGAGAGGGGCTTCTGCGTCTGCATACCAGGAGCTGGCAGATTGCCCTCCAAAGAGGACAGTCGCTTTGCAAACAAACCAGCTGGTCACCCAAGAGATGCTGACCAAGACCTTTGTCCCCACTTAGGACAGAAGAGGGTAAACTGGGAACAGCTGTCCACACGGTTATAGGGCCTGGGTGTGGGGCCGGGCGCGGGGAGGGTCTCACCCCCCTGCCAAGGGTGGGCCGAGCCACGAGGACGACCGAGGCCTCCTCCCCAGCCCTGCCGCACCCGGAACAGGAGGGCTCCTCTGTGGCGCCTGGACCCCACCCAGCATGACTGCAGGGATAGGGACCTGCTGAGCACAGGGCGGGTGCGCGTGTGCAAGTGTGCTTGGGTCTCTGCGTTGCCTGGGAGACCCGCACCTTGCTGGGGGTGGGGGCCCCCAAGGAGGATGGCGGTCAGTACTCTCCCCCAGCGCTCCCACGTGAGTGGCCACTGAGTCAACAGACGTCTGACGGAGGCCCTCAGGTGGGAGCAACAGGTCGACACCCAGAGACAGAGAAAAAGGGCCCTGCGAGGAGGGGGCAGGGGGTGGGGGGGGTGGCGGAGCCCGAGGCAGGGGACGCAGCCCTGGGAATACGCTGGGGCAGGACCAAGAGTCCTCACCCGAGAAGAGGGCTGGACGGTTAGAACAAAGGGACAGACAAGGTGGACGAGCTCGTGGAAATACGTGGCTCAGCCTTGTGAGAAGTTCAAGGCAAGGAAGTGTGCTGGAAAGGAGAATATAATGGAGGAAAGGCACCCAGCGGAAGCCCGGAGACATCTCAGAGGCAAGGCTCCTGTGGCCCGCCCAGCATGGTGGGAGGTCTCTAGAAGGAAGCTGGGGCTGTGGTGTGGATCAGCTCTGTGCCTCGGTTTCCCCACCTGCAGAGTGAGCTTGGAGTGCCCGTGGCCTGTGTGACACATGCCCACAGCTGCCTGGTCACCCACGTTGGAGGAGGGCCTGTGCGACGACGGTGAGGCTGGAGAGGGCCAGGCCGGTGCCGAGCAGGGCGGTGACCTGCCTGCAAGGAGTGTTACCGGGGGTTACAGTGTGAATGTGGGGGGTGGGAGGGAGCCCCTGGCCCCCACAGCCCAGCGAAGGGTAACTTCTGCAGGGTAACCTGGACTCAGCAGCGGGCACTCCTAGAAACAGGAGCTGGGAGGTGGCACGGAGTTGCCGGGTTTCCAAACAAGCCTTGTAAGCCTGTGCCTCTGTTTGCCTGGTCTTAACTCTGTATATCTTATTTCTTCCACGAAAAATTAAACAGGCCATGAATGACCATTTCTGGTCATTCAAGTTAACAAAAATTAGGAAAAAGAATCCCTACCCTGGGCGTGCAGGCATGTGGTGAACGCAGTGCCCCGGGCTGCAGGACGTGGTGGCCTGCGGGGCTGCGGGCGGGGTCAGGGGTCAGAGCCTTTGCCGAGCCATTGCCTTTGTCAGAGTCTCTCTGACGGGCTAATTCTAAATAGAAAGCTTTGTGCTGAAAGGTGTTCCCGAGCCGTTATCTATGGTGGTGAAACGGGTTGCAGTGGGCCTGCGCGGGGGTGGGGGGGTGATAGCACCAGGCCCTCCGTGAGGACTGCAGGGAGGGGGCGGTGGAAACAGCTTTATAACGATTTTTTTTTTTTTTTTTGCGGTACGCGGGCCTCTCACCGTTGTGGCCTCTCCAGTTGCGGAGCACAGGCTCTGGACGCGCAGGCTCAGCGGCCATGGCTCACGGGCCCAGCCGCTCCGCGGCACGTGGGATCCTCCCGGACCGGGGCACGAACCCATGTCCCCTGCATCGGCAGGCGGACTCTCGACCACTGCGCCATCAGGGAAGCCCTTTATAACGAGTTTTTAAATAAACTTTTTACCTGGTCAGGTAAAAAGACTGGCAGGAAATGGTGCTCCGGTGTGATGAATGGAAGACCCTCGTGAACCTGAAGGAAACATCCAAGAAAACGCGATGACACCGTGTCCTGCCAGGTCCTTCCTCCAAACACACGTTTGGTGGCGTGGGGTGCTAAGGAGGGGCTGACATTGCTCGTTGGGCTGGTGTCTTCTGGCCAGGGCTGAGCTGTCTGGGGCGACGTGGGTCCCCGCAGATTTTAGGAGGCCTTCCCTTCTGGGGGTCGGCCCTGGGAGACAGACCTGGTCCTGAGCGGCCGCCACCCCCGGAGGCCTGCCCTGCTCAGCCCAGCCTGGGGGTCTCTGCCCAGCCAGGCACCCCTCTGCTCCCCTCCCTCAACTCCCTCACGTTCCTGGGCAGAGTCCCGAGAGGACCCGCAGGGCTCCTGGGGCCGGGGGGCTGGGCGGGGCCAGGGACGGCAGGCCCCGGCCCTCAGGGCCAGACAGGACCCCCGCTGGTGGCCCACCTGCCCCTCTTACCTGCCTGACAAGGTGGTGTGAGCCCTGTGCCAGGGAAGCAACAGTGGTGACCAGGCAACTGTCTCCTAGCAACCATGACCCAGAGGCCCAGAGGTGAGCAGATGGGGAGGGGCGGAGGCCAGGCACCGAGGGGAGCGGGGCAGTGGGGGGGGGGAGCGACCAAAGCCAGAGCGGGGGGTGTCATGGGCACAGCCCCCACCTGGGCCCTCCATCCTCCCAGGACATTCCTGAGCCTTCTCAGGATCCCCACATCTGTGCCAGGACCCCAGACCTGACCCATTATGTTTTTGTGCTGTGTGCTTTACCTGCGTTATTTCATCTCCCCTTACCACGGCCTCTTTACAGAACAGAAAGTGGGTGCTCAGCAAACCCATGCCTCCCCAAGGGGTTGAGAGGGGCTCACACCCAGGTCTGGGAGGCCAGGGCCTGTGGGAGGGCCACTGGCTGCCCTGCCTGGCCCCCTGCCTCTGTCCTCCAGAGTCTTGCATGGGTCCCCAGGGTGTCTCTCCTTAGGGAGCCTTCACTTGCTTCTTGTAGGGAGGATGGTGGCCCCTGTGCCATGTGTGTCCACGTCCTAAGGCCCAGAAAGTGCGGTGTGACCTTACTTGGAAAAATCGTCTTTGCAGATGTGATTATCTGATGGGCCCTAAATCCAGCGACCAGTGGCCTCGGGAGAGGGAGGGAGAGAAGAGGAGACACAGAGGGGAGAAGCCAGCTGAAGGTGCGGCAGCGGCCGGAGGAACGCGGCCACGAGCTCCTGGACGCCTGGAGCCCCAGAGGCCGGGAGAGGCAGGAAGGACCCGTGAGAAAATACATTTCCGTTGTTTCAAGCCACCGAGTTTGTGTAATTTGCTGTGGCCACCCCAGAAAATTAATGCACCCCTTAAGCACCCCCTCACTTTGAGGGTCCCGATGGTGGGCAGTGGGGCCCCTGGTCACCTGCAGGCCGCTTGTCTTCCCCTTGGCCTGAACACAGACTTGCAGAATCCCCAGGTCGTCCTCCCCCGGAGCCCGTGCCCCACTCGCCATCCCTTCTAGAGGCCCAGACCCCTAGGAGCCGGGCCAGCCCACCACTCTGCTGCCCTGTGACTCCCCATGGGTTCTGGGGAGGCAGCCCCCTGCCCACGTGGTGACAGC
This sequence comes from Kogia breviceps, assembly GCF_026419965.1. NCBI lineage: Eukaryota > Metazoa > Chordata > Mammalia > Artiodactyla > Physeteridae > Kogia > Kogia breviceps. The sequence continues at coordinate 202,121,429 of NC_081310.1, forward strand.
GAGAGCTCAAAATCAAAAACTGCCGTATCACCCAAAAAACTGGTGTGGGTGCCAGCCCGGGGGCAGCCTTTCCCATGATGGCCTGGGGCTGGGCCCTCAGTCGCATCTACAGCCCCGAGCAAGGCAGCCAATCATTAATCGGCCAGCCCCGCAGGGCGGATGCCTCTTCCCGGGTGCCACAGGGCTTGGCTGGGCTGGGCACGAGTGCCTGGAGGCGGAAGGGGCGGTCCAGCCCCGCTGGGTAAAGGCCCAGCGCCCCTCCTGCAGCTGTGGTGTGGGTCTCCCAGGCAGCTCAGGCCCTGGCTACCCACAGGGAATTGGTGCCTTTGCCAGGGCTGGACCAGGAAGCGCTCCCCACTGGTCCCCGTGTGGCCTCTGGGCCCCTCTGCCGGGCTCCTGCATGGTTCCCACTTGGCCACCTGCTCAGAGAGACCTTCCTGGGCTGCCCCCACCCCACCCCCACCCTGCTGCCACCTCTAATGCCCTGGCTTCTGCAGCACCGGCAGCCCCTGCAGCTGACTCGTCCTGCGCGGAGCCTCCTTGCTGCCTGTGCCCCTTGCAGGGACATCCCTCCCCACTCCCCCCACCAGGGTCTGGAACTGCACCGGCTCCCAGAGGGCTCTCAGGAAAGAGTGGGTGCTGAGGAGGGAGGGAGGCAGGGAGGAGGGACGGGCCCGTCTGCCCTGACTCTGGCTGCAGAGCCCGGGGCCGGAGGCGTCAGCCAGTCCTTTGCGAAGCCGTGGGTTGGGACCCTAGGACCTCCTTGGAATTCTTAGGGGAAAGAAAGGGCTGGTCCCACGAGGCCGGGGGTGGGACCAGCCTCCGGAAGTTTGGTTTGGGGGGCAGCTGTAGACAGAGGACGTCTTGCTGAGCCTCTGTGGGTAGAAGGGAGCGGGCAGGGACTGCCAGCCCTCCTGCCCGGCATGCCTGGGTGACAGCCTGGCCCAGCACCTGGAGAGTCCCCGGGCTGCCCAAGCCCCGAGTCGGGTCTGTGGGGAGCAAGGGGAAGGAAGAAGAGGGGTCTCACCCGTGGGGTCTCCACACCTAGCACCCTCCAGGGTCCTGGTGCCACCTGGGGTTGGGGAGAGGGCATCCTGGGGCATCTCCTGGGGCACTGCCAGCCACGGGCACCCTGCCACAGCCTGGGCTGGGGGTTTAGGGGGCCAGGGCTGCTTCTGTCCTGTCCTCCTTACTCTCCCCACCCTGCCTGGTATGGGTGGGGGGTGGCAAGGGATGAGTGCACCTTCCCGGAGAGGCTCCTGGGGGGTTCCAGGGGTGCGGCTGCCTGCGGCCCAGTGGCGGTGCCAGCAGCACGGGGGCTGCGCCGACTGCTTGCCAGCCTTCAGCGTGGGGCCCCCCGCCCGTGGAGCCCCCTCACTATTACACCAACAGTCTGCTGCGTCTGCGACAGACATCCCCCATCCCCCGTGGGGTGTCACGGGGCTCCCCCAGTCAGGGACACGGACCTGGGTGGTCAGGCGTGGCCTGTGCCCTGGGGGCACACGAGGGCTTGCGCCTGGGCAGGAGTGTACAGCCGGCTCAGGCCCACTGCTGGGACCCACGGAGCCCGGCCTCCCCTCCACCAGGCATCCAGCGAGCAGCCCCTCCTCCGGTGGCGGTCAGGCCATGGATGGACGGCATTACCAGACAGTATTAGACAGAAGGATCAGATCTAACCGTGTCTGGTAAGACACCCATCGGCAGGCTTTGGTGCAGGCAGTCTCATCGGCGGCCCCTCTAGGAGGGCCTGGGGCTTCCCTACCACCTGTGCCGCCGCACCGCGAGGAAGTGGGAGGGTTCAGCGGCAAGACCCCCAGAGCCTCCCAGTCCGCGGAGCGGCCCCAGAGCCCTGGTGGCCTGGCCCAGGGCCGCTCCGAGGAGGGCTTTCCTGCAGGCCCCGTCTGGGCAGCAGCCCGAACACGTGTTTGTGGGTGCAGCTGGGGGGCAGTCTGGCTTCCCTGATCTTAATCCCCGGTCAAGGAGGCTGCGGCCCCTTGCAGCTGTCTGAACGGCCCTCGGCCGGTTAATGAGCGACAGCCGGGCCAGGGGCAGACCCTCCTCCTGTAGGAGAGCCACTGGGGCCCAGGGCAGAAGGGGCGCCCCTGTGCCTACGCCGGCACGTCTGGGGGCTGGTGTCCTGGCTTCAGATCAAAAAGATAAAACAAAAGACCAACCTGGCCTTGATGGCTTGGGACAGTGTTCCCGGTCTCGCCTACGACGCTGCGGGGGCTGGGGCCGGGGAGAGCAGCACGGAACGTCCACTGCTCCAGGCACCCGGACACACCCTTGTCCCCCCGTGTCCCCCGTGGACCGAGGGAGTAAGAGAGGTGACCGCCCACGGCCCCAGCTGACTGGGACCTCTAAGGGCAGGGCCACCTCCCAGCGGTGAGCCGGGGTGCCCCGGACAGCCGTAGTGGACATCTGACCCTGTGTGGTGGACGGGAGGGCCCGGGAAGGGAAGGTGAGGGCTGCCTGCCGCCAGCCCCGTTCCAGCCCGAAGGCGCGTTTCTCTGTGTGGCTGCTGACAGGCTGCCGGCCACTCCGTGGGGAGGACCCAGGCCCAGCCACAGCGGATGCGCAGGAGCCTGCCTGCAGGCTGGCGGCCCTTCTCGGGCCCTAGCATCCCGAGTCCCTTGGGGAGCACCGAGGGCCCCGATGTGGCAGAACCGGCCCCGCGGCGGTTGGCAGAGGCCTCCCTGGTTGGGCCGGGCTGCAGAGCTGAGACCGGCCGTCTGCCCGTCCCCCAGCTGGCCCGGGGCTCGGCCCAGCTCTGGAGTCCAGGAGCTCAGGACCGCGTGTCCTCGGGCCACTTCCCGGCGGGTGGTGGGTCACCTTTGAACATCGTTACCAGACAGTGTTAGAGTCGAGCCGAGAAATCCAGCACTGTCCGGTAAGATGCCCACAGAGGCCCGGCTGTGCCTCGGCCCGAGGACGCGGGACAGACGTGGGCGCCCCACGGCCCACAGGCGGGGCCCAGGTGCAGGCAGGGAGGCCTGTTCCCTGTTTTCCCAGAGCCAAGGGCACCTGGGGCTGCGGACCCGGGACCGAGGCCGGAGGTGTTGCTGGCCTGTGAAGTGGCCCCCCCACCGGGGCCCAGGCCTTTGTGGCCGCTCCACTTGGCCCCCACCGGCCGGGTGTGGTGGCGGCACCTGCTTGGGCGCCATGGGCAGGGCCCGGAACCCGAGCGTCCTAATCCCGGATCACTGGGGGCGGGGCACCTTTGATTCTGGAGGCTGGGAAGGGGCGCAGACGCGTCCGGGCCTGGGGAAGGGGCCTGCCCGAAGTCAACTTTCTGCCTTAGAGCCCCACCCGGCAGCCACTGGGACAGGACAGGGTGGGTGAGTTGATTGCGGGTGTCAGGGGCTGTGGCTGGCGTGGGGCCTGCGTGGGGAGAGGCCGGGGCCCGGGGCCAGGCTGGGGGAGGGCGGCCCCATCGCTGCGAGCAGGGCCCCACCGTCATCATTACCAGGCAGTATTAGAGACCAGGCACCATCCAATGCTGCCCAGTAAGATGGCGATGGCCGCCCCGAATTGGGTCTGGGGGCCGCCCGTCTGGGATGAAGAGGGGGCTCGACGGAGGGGCGCCCAGCAGCCTGAGGTGGAGGCACGGCGTCTTAGGGCACTGAGGTGGGGAGGGGCCCGGCGTGGCTGGGGCTGCAGCAAGTGTGTGCCCTGAGGCCACAGTGCCAGGCAGGCGCCATGTGTGGGCGGTCAGCCCGGGGGGAGGCGGGGCTGCAGTGCCTAGAAGCCCCCAGAGGCCAGGACCACAGGGTGACCCCCTGCCCAACCGGCCCTGGCAGGCCCAGTGGGGCCACCAGCTCCAGGCGTGGGGTGGGCACCTGTGGGGGGCAGGGTGTCCTGTCCGTAGGAGGCCGGGGCCCAGGGGCGGGAGCAGAGCGGGACCCTCCCACTGAGCCGACGCAGGGACAGGCCCAGCCCCGGGGTCCTGGGTGAGCATAAGTGTGTATGAGGCTCCGTCTCTCGGGTGCGGCCCTAGCACAGCCTCCAGTGCCCACCGCCCGCCCTTGGCAGGAGCATGGACGGGCATCGGGACCGGGAAGGAGGGTGGCTCCCAAGGCCCGGCCCTCCTCAGCCCCCCGCCCAGCAAGCAGGATGGCGTTCCCGGGGCCCAGGGACCCCACCTCTCACCGAGCAGCCTGTCCCCAGCACCCCGCTGTTGCGTGGCCCTGGGGTTCTGGCTGCTGCTGGCTGTGAGGTCCAGGGGCGGGCGAGGAGGTGCTGGGCCTGCAGGAGGGGTGCAAGAGGGGTAGCCCGGTCCAGACTGCGCCTGGCGGCCACTGTGGCTTATGTGCCCGCTGGTCTGGGGTCCAGCCCCAGAGCAGGTGGGACAGCAGCCCCCGAAGGCAGAACACAGGGCAACAACCCCCAGGTGCCTGCGGCGGCCAAGCCAATCTCGCAGGCACCCCCAGGACAGGTGGGGCCCTGCCCTGCCCAGGGTCCACACCTGGGGCCCCTGCGGGGAGCTGACAGACTCCCAGCACCCTGCCCTGGGGGACTGAGGGGTCCCGTCCTCTCTCCTGTCCCCATGCAGGTGGCACGCAGGCCTGGAGAGCTGGCCAGAGCAGCTTCTCAAGTTTTCCGGCACCTTCCACCCACAGAGGCTGCAGGGAGAGGGCCTGGGCCCTGTGCGGATCTCCCCACCCGAGGCTGCCAGACCGACCACCACAAAGACTGCGTCCACCCAGCCCCGGGCCTCAGCCAGGTCCGCCCGGTTCTCTGGCTTCATGCTTAGGAAAAGGCGACATTTTTGACAGGGCCTGACCTGACTTAGGCCTGGCCTTGGGGGACACGCACGGGGAGTGGGCTTCATAGGTGGCCGGACCCCCCAGGTGACCACGTCCAGGCTCAGAGAGTGGTGCCCGTGGCCGGAATCCAGGCCTTTGCTCCTCTGGCCCCTCCTGGCTCAGCCTTGCCTTTCAGTGTCCATCCTTCAGACCCGTAAAGTCAATTCACTATTTTCTGAGCTAAGTGAAACCATTTAGACCTCACTTTCAGAGCTGAGTTCAATTTCAGCTCCACTCCTGGCTTCCAGGCTACAGGGTTGGGACAGGGGCCCAGGCTCCCTCCCTGTAGCCAGCCCACCGTGCCAGGTGGCCTCCCCTGCCTGGCCTCCAGTGCCCTCGGCTGCTCACGGCCAGCCCTACCTGGGGAGCACCGAGGGCCCGAGAGACCCCACAGGCCCCGGCCAGCCTGGCTGCAAGCCAGGTGCACAGGCCAGTCCCGCTGTCCGCTGCTCACCAGTATACTGGCTGTCATCTTCTCCCCTAGGAGGAGGCAGAGACCCGGGACTGGTGGGCAGCAGATTGCTCCCTCTTAAGGCCCAGGACAGAATCCCCCTCTCCTCCTGAACCCAGAACCTGTAAATACACGACGAAAGACCAAGGCCCAGCCTGGGCCCCAGCACAGCTCACATGTGGGTCAAGGGCCTGGACTGCTGTGTGCCTGGCTTGGGGAAGTCACGCGAGTCTTACTGGCTGAAATGAAAAGTGAAAATAAGTGTAGCCCGTTTCTGAGCGCGCCCATCGGTGCTTTCCTCGCCAGTCGCTGGCAGGAGTGAAGCCAGCGTGTGGCCCCTGGTGCGGGGCCTGGTGAACTATCACCATTCTGACCAGCCCCAGGTGGGGACATGGAGGAATCAGAGCATCTCCTGTTTGGAGAGCAAACAGCCCGCCTCGAGGGTGCCCAGCCTGCCTGGCTCGCCAGGACCCACCTGCACAGGACAGGGTGGGGTGGGGGAACACGATCCCAGCGTGAAAAACCAACAGGCTGGTTAACCTGCCCGACGGGCCTTCATCAATGGTGAGGCCGCACAGAGAACAAAGCACAGAAACCCAACCCCTGTGCGCGGAGCGGGCAAGGAGACGCTGGGGCGGGGGTGGCCCGGAGCTGGCCTGTCTGCACGCAGGGCACAGCCGGAGCTGCGCGTCTGAGGCCAGGCCGCCATTCCCCGCCTCAGCCCTTCGGGGCGCCCTCCCCACACCAGAGGCCAGAGCAGGCTCCTCAGGAGGCTGGCGGCTTCCACGGGCTGTTTTGCCATCTCCTAAGTTCACCAAACAGATTTTGCAAAGAAGGTATTTGCAGATGATCAACATGTCTGAAAATGCACAGTAGACTGCCTCCATATTTTATGGTGTTTTGCATTTTCATAAATGCAAAACTTATTTTGCCTAATTCAGCGTGCTGCCAGTGGCTCTAACTTTGAAGCATTTCATCTGAGTTACTAGACAATAGTAAGAGAAAACCAAACCGACCTATTTTTCTAGATGCTCAGCCTAAAAAGGCCGAAAATGCTCCCAGTGGATTAATTAAAACGGCCTAGCCTCTGCCCTAGAAGCTTCGTTCATCAGGAACAATGAACCCTATATCATGCCTCAGAGAGAGCTAGCCTTCTGTCACATCGAGGTTATCATCTCCTAAGCTTCAAAACTGCTGCAGAAAGCCAACGACTGGGCTGGGAAAGCAGCTCTCTTGCCGCCTTGCTCAGGGCTGGGTGTGCAGCCGCCCTTCCGGGACAGGGTGCCCGCATGGCTGCTGCAGAGGCTGCTATTTCGAGTTTAGGTGGAGGATCTCTAGAACAGACTTTGGACCTGACCCCAGTCACTGAGTCGTGGGCGGGGGCCAGCCTGCGCCTCCTCCGAGGCAGCTCCGGCCTCGCTGGCACCTCAGAACGGGGGGGCAGGCTAGGAAGAGCGCGAATCTGGGCCAGACGGGCTCTGGCCCGCGCTCCGGCTGCCACCCTCAGCGCGGCCACCGGCGGGACCGAGCCCTGGCCGGGAGCGGATGCGCGGAAGCCCACGGCCAGGGCTCCGCGCCTCGGGCCTTCCCGGCACCCGGCTCCGGGCGAAGAGACACCCCAGCACCGGCACTTGAGCGGCCGACTCGGGAAAGGGCTTTCCAGAAGGTCCTGTAGCGGGCGGAAGGCGGGAACCCTCAGCTGGCGAGCCCAGGCTGCCCTCTGGCCGGGCGGGAAGGCCCCACCGGCCGGTGCCGGCCCTGCGGACGTGGCCCGTGCACCCCGACCGCCCGGGGCGGCCCCACGCACACACACCCCCACCGGCGCACCCGGCCCCGGGGCCCACTTTCGCGCAGGGGAAGGGCCCGCCCTCCCCGAGCCCTGGCCCCGCCGGACGCTGCGGCCCGATGGGCCACGGCCACCGTCGCTGGCCCTCGTCCTCCCCGGGCGGGCGGCGCAGGCCACCCACCTCCACCTCCCGCGCTCACCTGCCCCGACAGGTTCCGGGCCTGGAGGAGGAGGGCGGGAGGCCGCTCCCAGCCCTGCCTGCGGCCTGAGCCCAGCCCCGTCCCTGCACTGGGACCCGTGGGCCTCTGCGCGGACGCCAGGGAAGCCTTGGTGCCGGTCTCCCCGAGTACCTGTCAGCCCCTGGTCCGCGGCCTGGGCGCCCAGGTCTGGCTTCGGCCCGACCTGCCCACAACCAAGGCGGGACGACGCCTGCTGCCTGGGGAGACCCGCGGCCCGCTGCCCTCTTCGGAGGCTCTGCACCAAGGAACCCGAGGTCCACGCGTGTGCGGTGGACGGCTCGCCGGGCCTTTGGGGAAAGTTCTGAGAGCGACTGGGAACAATGGAGGTGACGCGGGGCCGGGCAGGGAAGAGGCAGCGAGGCCCCGGCTCGCCTTACATGTAGGGCCTCCCCCCTCCCCACGCAGGTGCCTGCTCCGGGCCGACCAATCTCCACTCCTGGCCGCCGACAGGTGTGTCCCCCGGGCTCCCATAGGCCGGGAGGGAGGCAGCTAGTGACGCAGAGGCAGGGCGGGCGCCGGGCCTGCACACATTCCTGCCCCCGCCTCGCCCGACTCGCCCGCCTGCCGGGCCAGGTTGAACAAAAACCAGGGCAGGGAGCGTCTGCAGGGGCTGCAGTGGAGCGTGTGAGCTGCGGGCCGGGACGGCCAGCAGCAGCTCCTGTCCAGGCACTGGGCGCGGCCTCGCCGGACCAGGGAGGGAGTGGAAGGGCGTCATGCCCTGCACCCCTGCTTTCCGCCCGGTGGCCCCAGAGACGCCCCTGCCCCTTGGGGCTGCGGCCTCCCATTGAGGCTGGCCCTGACTGCTCAGCTCCAGGCCCCCGGCCCCAGTGGCGATGGCAGTGGAGGGTCTGCTTCGCATGGATCTCCCAGAATCCTGCTCCTGCGTGCCCCCAGCCCCGCCCCTGTGGGCAGGTGACCCCCAAATCAGGCCGTGCGTCACACTGACCCACACGCTGGGGGAGCCAGGCTGCTGGGAAGGCGGCCCCGCTGCAGGGTTGGGGGCCTGCCTGGCGACCGAGGCCTCGGCAGCCCCTGGGACTCCCATTTTGGAACCCCTGGACTAGAGACGCAAGGTTTTGTGATGGGGTTTGGAAGGGCCTGGGGGCCCATGGCCACAGGGTGGGAGGGACAGGGCCCCAGTCCAGCAAGAGACATCCTGAGGGTTTCATGCTTGTTCCCTGCTCCTGACAAAAGGGCCTGTGATGAAACGGCTGTGATCCCAGTAATTAGCCCTACCAGCAGAGAGATCCCAAAGGCCCAACTACTTTCCGGAACGAACCTGGCAGCTGTGCTGGAAACTCACAGCGACAAGGGCTGTCCCTGGGCTACTGGCACTTGGCCTTGCTCCACCCTGGGAGCTGGGCTCTGTGACCCAGAGGCTGTCCTCCAGGGATGGACGAGGCCAGACGGCTGAGTCACCGCTGCAGAAATCTCCAGGGGGCGCCGTGCCCACCACAGGGGGGACCCAGAGGAGGGGACGGCCCCCAGGAGCCTCCGTGGGCCTGGATCACTGTGGTCACAGTGGGGGAACCAGAAATCCGCCACGGGCCCCTGGAGAGGGGCAGGGCATCTGGAAGCCAGTTCCGGGAGCCTCAGTGACCTCTAACCCTCCAACCCTCTAGCCCCCAGCCCGTCCTTGGGATTGTTAGGATGGCCACCCACCCCGATGCCCACTCAGGTGTCTGCGTTTGTGTAGGGGTGGGGCAGGACACAGGTCTCCGGTGGGGACCACATTTTGGGGAGACTGAGGCATTGCCATTGGCTGGGAGAGGGAGGAGGGGCTGCTGGCGCTGACCCCTTCCTCAGGCTCACACCCTGCTCTCCTAGCGCTGCCTGGGCCAGCGGGGTCACGGGGGACGCGTCGGAACCACGGGGCTTAGCCCAGAGATGTCAGGCTGGGGCTGATGGGCACAGTGTCGCCAGACTTCAGAAGCTCCCAGGAGGACGAGGGGCGACCAGAGGGAGCCTTGGCCAGTGGCCACTGAGCCCTGAGGGCCGGGACGCGGTGGGGACCAAAGGGGCCCTGCTCAGCTCTGCCAGGAAGGAGCTGGTGTCAAGGAAGGGGGATGGACGCGGGAGGAGCCCCCGCCCCCGGAAGGGGGCGACCGAGGGGCCGACTGACCGATCGCCTGGCCTGAGGCAGAAGTAAACCTCCTCTGAGTTTCTGGCCGTCGTGGGCTGCCTGTGGCCCTGGTCCTGTTGTCACCAGGTGGGGATACTTTCCCACCAGTTCAGACGCTCCACACAGACTCAGAGACACCTGGGCACAGTCTGTGTCTGTCTCACTCAGAGTTAAAAGACCACACAGTTTTCTGTGGGAGGTTTCTAGAGGCTGCTCTACCAGGCAGCCGCCCTGGAGCAAGGGAGACACCCCCCCGCCATAGACAATTATTTCGGGAAACTTGAGGTCCCGGCGGGAGGCCACCCCAGCTGACCAAAGCTGTGCCACTGAGGCCTGCTCTTAGCCCAGGGTCAGAAAGGTCAGGAAGCAGCTGAGCTTTGCCCATGTGCAGCGTGGCCCGGGAGCGAGTGCCCCCAGGAAGCGAAAGCCATTTTGACGGTCTCCTCTGGTGCATCACTTTGAAGAGGACGATTCTGGTCTGGCTGGCCGCCCGCCCCTGACCTTGCAGTGACCACTCGGCACTCTCCTCGCCTGTTCTGCCTAAGTCTCGAGTAGAAGAAAAATGACCCAGAGCGAGACTGGGCCCTGGGCTGGCGGGATGACGGAGGGGGCCTTGGCAGGGTTTGCACGCGTCCCGTCCCTCGGTTTCCAACACATGGTCAGTTGAGATCTTCCCTTTACCCCTATAGCCGTTGCAGGCAGCCCCCCCGGCAGCTCAGGCTGGGTTCAAGGACGCTCTGGAGCCTCTGAGCTCTGATGATGGCCACCTCGAGGCCCTGAGCTGGGGTGGTCACTCCTAGTGGAGCAGCTGTGGCTGCAGCGGGACCTGGCTCCTGCCCTGTGCAGAGGCCCTGGTCCCTCTGAGGCAGCACCCTGAGCCTGCAAGGACTGATGTGGTCAAGGGGGTTAGCGGGGCGGGGCCTCTGGCCTCCTCCAAGGGGAGAGGTGTGCTGGTCCTATTGGCTGGGGAGAGGCAGGCACCCAAGCCCTGGAGGGTCAGCGTGGGGCTGTCCCCACAGCACACCAGACCCATGTCATCCCAGCCCGGCGGGCAGCAGCTGCACGGGGTGCCAGGATCACTGGAGAAACGGGTGGCCACCAGACAAATGTTCCAGCCCGGCCCACCTGCTGGGTGCAGAGGTTGTCATGGCAGCAGGAGGGGGTGGGGCCAGCGAGACAGGCTCTCCAGGGACAGGGAGGCCCGAACTGGGAGGGGTGACAAGAGCCCCCCCCCCCACTTGGGGACACAGTCGGGCTGGTGGTAGAGCTCGAGGTGAGCTAGCCCCCAGCCCCTCAGCCCTGCCTGGGGCTGAGGCCTCCCTGGGCGGGGCAGGCGGAGACAAAGGGCCTTTGTGCTGTGGCTCCCAGCTACTTCCGGCATGGTGGCCATATGGGCGCAGGCTCTCCACACCCCCCAGGGCCCAGCCTCGTCCTGGAAGCCAGGCCTCGGTGCCGAGGGATGGTCTTCCTGCTGGGACGGTGCTGGGGCAGGGGGAGGGCCCTGGAGCGACCCCGGCCCCCCGCCCCCATCCCGCCCCAGCCTTGGACTTAGCTCTCAGCCAGCTCCGGGCTCCTAGGGGACACAAGCTCCGAGTCGCCTCACCGGTCCCTGCACTTCCAGCTGGGACAGGCCATGTCTCCTCTGCACAGGCCCTGAGTTTTCTGCAGGCTCCTTAGGCCCACCTCCTTGCAAGCAGAGCAAACACCTGGGGCAGGTGTGGCTGGATGCTGGAGCTGCCGGTTAGCCTCACATGGGCCTGCTTGGGCGGCTGTCCCTGGGGTCAGCACCCCCCATGGCCGGGGACAAGCTCTGTCGCTCACCCGTCCCTGGCCCTCCACTGAGTCAAGGGTGTTGCCCTGGACTGGGGAGGGGCCGTGGCTAATTTTGCCTTTGGCCACTGCAGTTGGCACTGCCCTAGATGACAGGCAGCTTCGTGTCCGGAAACTGGGAGAAAGGTCTAGTCCAGCAGGGCAGGACCCTGGTGTTTGGGGTTCGGACTTGGAGGTTCTGCCCAGGAAAAGGGCTCTCCCCATGGGGCACCCGCTCTGTCTCCTCGGGGACACCCCTTGCCACCCCTGCCCACACTGAGCTGTCTGATGCAGCAGAGACCCCCCCTCAACACCTGGCCAGCACTCCTGCACACGGCCAAGGTCACAAAAACAAGGGGCATCTGAGGCCTGTCGCAGCCAGGGGAGCCCGAGGACACACGATGACTGAATGTCATGTGGGGCCCCGGGTGTGAAAAGCGCACGAGGGGAAACTGAGGAAAGCCGAGTGAGGTGGGGCTTGAGCTCGTGGAAGCGTGCCTGCGTGGGATCAACGTGACGCTGACAGTGGGGGAAGCTGGCTGTAGGCAATGGCTCTGCACATCTGAAGCTATGGGAAATAAAGCTGGCCGGGCAGGAGGGCGAGCCCTGGGAGCAGGCCCTGGAGGGGACAGATCTGGGGAGCCGGGAGGCCCTTCAGCCGGGGGCCCCAGGTGTTGGGCTGAGCGCACAGGTGTTGCCTGCAGATTCCGGTGGAGCAGTCGGGCTGGGACCCACCCCAGGTGCCACAGGCCCCGCCCTCCAACACACCGTGAGCTATGAGGATCTGGACCAGGGCACCCGCACCCCAAACCAAGGGCCCTTCCAAGGATGTGCAGGGACCTCAGGGCCGTGGGCACTTAGTGAGAGCTGCGTGCCAATGCTCCTGGGCCTCAGGGGTTCACAGACATCCGTTTGAGGGGCTCTGGCCGGAAGCAGAGCCGCAGGGTGGGCTCTGGCAGGGCAATCTCTGCACAGAGGGAAATGACTCAGGCAAACTCCACGGGCAGTGCTGCCCCTGCAGCCGCCTGGTCCCTGCATGCCTCCTCTCACCTCTGACCTCTGGGAGGTCCAGAGGGATCTCTGGAGACGAGGCCTGATGCGGGCAGCTGCCTACGGGCTCCCAAGCACCCCTCACCCAGAGGCTCCGAGCAAAGCCTGGCCCAGGGTCTGAGGGCCCGCGAATGGCCCTTTTGTCCTGGTAGAGCTGACCACAGAGCTGGAGCCTCGTCTGGACCCCCTGGAGGGGTGGCAAGGGGCATCCTACCCTCCTCCCCCATAGCCCCACAGCTCAGGACCCCTAGGAGCCCCCAGGCCAGAGAGGCTGGGGTGGGGCCCTGGTGGGGTGGAGCCTGACCCCACGGCTGGGAAGACCGGCTGACCCCAGCCTCGTGACGTCCAACCCTTCCCAGCCTCCTCTCTGCTTGGCCCTTGTTTCTAACTGCCTGCTGGCTTGGCTGGCCAGGTGGGAGATCCGCCTCTACCAGAGGCCTCTCATTGTCCGGCAAGGCTGTGTCCAGCAGGCCCCGGGCACTGAGGGCCCCAAGCAGAGCCAGGCTGAGGGGCTGCTGGGCCCTCCGCGATGCCTCCTTCCGGCTCCTCTGGCCCTGACCGCACAGGTGAGGCCAGTGCCCTTGGGCAAGTGGGGACACTCTGCGGGCTCACAGGGGCCCTGGGGGGACAAGCGTGGCTCGAGCCTGCCCTGCCGGCACTGAGCGGCTTTAGGCTGATGCCAGGAACCTTGCCGGCAGCCCCCTGCCCTCTCCTGGCCTGCAGGGCCCATGGTTGGCCCACCCTGGCCTGGGGTCCAGCCCTCAGAACGGGGGCAGGCCCAGTGACTCAGCAGACCCCAGGAAGACACAAAGAGCCTGGGGGCAGTGGGGCCCTTGGCGCTGGGGCTGGAATGACCTGGGCACCTGCATTCGCTGCCCATCGGGTGTGGCCGGCCTGAGGTCACGCCCTTGCCTCAGGAGACCGGAAGCTCAGCCCCAGCGGCCCCACCCTCGGCCAAAGCCAGAGATGCCGAACGTCACTGTCTCCCAGAGAGCCCACTTCCATGGGCGTCAGTCAGCCCCGAGCCCAGCACTCAAGAAAGGAGGGGTGGCCCTTTCCTCTCAGCCCCTCCCCAGGGGCTGGCACTGAAAGCGACCCCCATCTGCCGGGTGCAACAGGGACCTCGGACCCGGGCTGGCCTGGCTGGGGAGCCCCAGGCCTCTGCCGATGTCACTCAGCCGGCCCTGCAGGAACCCTCTGGAAAAGGGCCACAGCCCTCCCCTTCGGCAGATCCACCGAGGCCCCCGTTTCTCCACCATTCAGCAGGGCCTGGGGCAGCGGGGGGTGAGGGTTGCCCCTGCAGCCCCAGCCCCATCGCCAGCCGTCCAGCACACGCTTGGCCTCCTTCGGGATCTCAGACCAGGCCCCAGCCTCACCCTCGTTCCAGGTGGGGGAGTGCCAGATGCCCTCCTCACAGCCTTGGGGCCACTGCAGCCCCTCTTGCACGCGGAGCCCCAGACTCCCTGGCCACCCGCAGCCTGACCCCAACACGGCAGCCCGGCCCCCCAGCTGCCAAGATCCTCTCCTGCCTGGGCCTCCTTTCACCCTTCCGTGCGGCTGCTGGGGCCCTCGGGTCACGGCCCCCCCACCGCCCCCCGGATCTCTGGACGCCTTTAGCCCAGACTGAACGTTGCGCCTTCGAGGCCATGTGGTCTTAATTCCTGGATGGTGTCAGCGGTGGCCTCTCTCTCCCTGCTTCCTGCCAAGGGTCCTGACGCCTTACCTGGGCAATGGTGACCTCAGAACTCCCTGCAGCTCCCTGCCGCCCCACCTCCCCACCCCACCGGGCCCGGGCCTGCTGAGCCCCGGGGAGGGCCCAGCACTGTCTGGGGTCTTGTTTTGTTCAGTCTTTCCTTCCTGGCATTTTTACCCTTTTTATTTAGAAATAACTCCAAAGTTACAGAAAAGTGGCAAGTACCATACAAATCAGTCAGCTTGGGTGACCGTAGCCAACGGCCACAGCCTGGGCAGCTTAGACAGACGTTGTTCCTCACAGCACCGGGGCTGCGAGGCCCAAGGTCCAGGTGCCGGCAGATCTGGCCTCTGGTGAGGGCCCTTCCCGGCCTGCAGACGGCCGCCTTCTCGGGGTCCTGCAGGCCTTGCCTTGGTGTGCGAGCAGGGAGGGGGGTCTCTGCCTTCCTCTTGTCATCAGGGCACTGATCCCCTCATGAGCCCCCCTCACCCTGGTCACCTCCCCGAGGCCCCGCCTGCAGACAGCATCACGCTGGGGGGCAGGGCTTCGGCACAAGGATTTGGGGGGCACAGCCCACAGCAAATACCGCTTCTTTCTTCTAGGACATTCGAGAGAGAGTTGCTAGCTGGACACCCCTCACCCCTGACACTTGTGTCTTTGTCCGATGAACAAAACACAGCCGTTGAGCCCAGGAGGTCCCCTCGCCCCGCGCCATGTCCTCTGCCTCTGCCGTGTCTCATAGACACTGACCTTCCTGGACCTGCCCCCACGGCCCCACCCTGTGTCCATCACGAGCCCCCCGGTCCCCTGGACTCTGCCGCCCCAGCCCTGGGAGGGCTGGCTGCGCCTCTACGGCGCCCCGGCCCCAGCACCGTCCGCTCTGACTGCTGCCGGCTCTCCTGGGTCAGCGCCACAGCCCTGGCTGTCCCTGCCCCTGCCCTTGCAGGCCGCCGACTCGGCGAAGTCGAGACACACCGGCCCCTGCCCCCCGCCAGCGCCCACCCCCCTGTGGCCCCTCACGCCCACCCTGGGCGTCTTTGCCCCACGTGACCTCTCAGTGAGGCCTCGGCACCTGCTGCCCGGAGCCCGGCCCGCACCGCACCCGGCAGCCGCACCCAGACGGTGTTCGTCAGTTATGTGCCCCGTGGGCTGTGGGTATGGCCTCGTTCACGGCTAACCAGGCGTCTGGGCGCGGCGGCCCGCACGGGTGGGCAGGCGATGGCTGAGTGAGTGAGTGACGCCGGAGTTCCCACCGCTTCGAGGGGACACGCAAAGCTGCGCAGGCCCAGCCTCGGGCCGGGGCACAGGGGATGGGAGGGCGGGTCTTTGCGCCCCTCCCCCACTGGCTCCAGGTGCCAGGGACGGTCCTGGTGTTGCCCCACAAGGAGGTGAAGCGACAGCAAAGCGTCCAAGGCCGACTTTCCACTAGGGCTGGCTTTGCTTAAAAGTGGCCTTGGACTTCCGGCCTCTCCCACAGGCTGGGCTTCCCGGCTCTGGCCTCACAGGGCAGGCGGGGGCAGGAGACAGAGTCCCCCTCTGAGGCGGGCAGGGATGGGGTGGGCACCCGGGAAGGGCCCTGGATCGTGAGGGACGCTCGCCCCTCCTGGCGCCCACACTCCAGTGCCCCCCCCCACCCACAGGGGCGACTTTGCCTCCTGGGGAGCCTGAGAGGGGCGTAGCCTGCCCCTTCTCCCACCGCCCCACTCCCCTCTGCCCCCCACCCCTCACCGGGACCAGGCGGCCACCCCCAGGCCAGCAGGATGGGCAGCAGCGTTTGTGCAGGTGGTTCTGATTCGCGTCCCAGATCCTCAGCTGCAGCCACCATTAGCATCTAATCTGCACGAAAGTTCTCACATGCAGCGGGGAGGGTGGGGGCTCCAGAGCCAGGGTGGGCTGATGATGGGGGAGCTTGCCCACCAGCCCCCAGGCAGCGGGGAGAGCGACGGGCTCCTAGGGGACGTCGGCCTCCCTTGTCCCCTCACTGCTCTGAAGGGGGTCCCGGGCCAGCAGGACCCCCGCCTGGACTGGTGCTGGCCCAGGAGCTCCCCAGCTGTGCCCGCAGGGGTCTGCAGCCTCCTTGGCGTCCAGCCTCTGATCCTTGCCTGGCTCAGCCCACGTGGCTGCCTGCAGTGCAGACTCTCCCCTCTCCCCCTGACCCACCCTCTCGAGCGGCAGTCGGAGCCCGCCATTCGCAGCCCAGGCCCCGCTGCCCGCTCCGTGTGGCTCTACCCGACCCTCATCCCACCCCCAGCCATAGCCTTCTGGGAGATTTCCTGGACGGCGGACACGCTGCCCCTCCTCTGGGAAGGTCCCTTTCTCTCTTCCTGTTAGCTCCCTACCCCCGGCAGGCTGCAGGGCCCGCGAGCCCACTGTCCCCAGCGCCAGCGGGAAGTGAGGGCTCGGAAATCCTGGTCAGAGGAAGGAGGGAGAGGTCAGGTGAGGTCAGCAAGAGGGTCAGGAGGGGGTCAGGAGGAGGTCAGGTGAGGTCAGCAAGAGGGTCGGGAGGGGTCAGGCAGGGTCAGCAAGGGGATCATTCTGGGTTGTGCAGCCCCCCGTCCTCCATCCCTTCTCTGGGGTCCCACCTGGGGACCCCTCTTTTCCGTTCCTGGGTGGCCCCTTGACTGTTTCTGCCCTGTTCTCCCTACAGGGGCCTGTTCCACGGGGTCTCCTCTTAGGGGCAGAGTGGACAGTGCAGGGGGAGAGACGGGATGGACAGAGCCTCATCCTGTGCCCTGAGTCAGAGTCAGGTGTGGCCCTGGGGGCAGGGGTGCTGGCGGCTGGCGTAGAAGGGGCATGGGGTCGGTGGGGTGACCTCCAGATAGGAGGGAGGGCAGGGAGCCACGTGTGCAGTGGGGTGAGGCCCCCTTCGACTTTCTGGGCACCCTTTGGGGAGCAGCCGCCCCCAGCCAGGGGAGGGCCCCGGAGCTATGCCACCTCTGCCCACAAATGCCCCTCTGTGGGCCCTTCTGCCTGGAGGGGGACAGAGCGGGGCCGTCAGAGCCAGACCCTGGGCCGTGCCACCAGAAGGGCGGTGCCACCGGGCGGGGGGCGGTGACAGGGACTGAGACCCTGGGCTCCTTCCACTTCTGGGGCCTGGACGCTGGGTGCGGCCACGGGAAGTTTGAGAGGCCCCTAAGGGGGTCAGTGGCCGTGGGGGAAGTTGTTCCAGAACCAGCCCGTAGCTTGGCCCTGCCCCTGAGTGAGTTTGAGCGACTGCCTCACAGAGGACGGAGGGGACACCATCCAGAAGCCCTGCATTTAGCAGCTTGGGCGGCAGCAGGGGAGGGAGATAGGGCCGCTATGGCCATCCCGAGGGGGGCCGAGCCCAGCCCGCGAGGTGGGGGCCCTCACAGCCCTGGAAGCCCAGGCAGCTCTGGCCTGGGCCCAGGGGCCCGGGTGTGCTGGGCGGGGCGCATCCCTGGCCTCAGGGGCTGCCAAGGCCCTTGTGGGGGCCTGTCTGATGCAACCCAGTCACCGGGAAAGACAGGCACCAGCTGGGCTGTTGCCACGGTGGGGAGGACTCTGCTGGTGGCCTTCAACCTCTGGGGAGAGCCGGCCCTCAGCTCCTGCTGGCAGGGCCTGAGCCCACCGGGGGGCCCGGGCGCAGTCAGTCTCCTTCTGCACCTGCAGGCCCTGGGGGCCCCTCTGAGCTGCCCCGGGCCCTGGACCAGCCGCCCTCGCTGGGCCCCCTCCCACAGGGGCAGTGAGTTAACAAGGCCACCGGGCCCGCTCATCCCCTGCGCCTGGGTAATTGGTCTCCAAAGGCAGGGAAGTGTCACGGAGATGCCTGGGGCTGCCTCGGGGAATGGGGCTCAAGAAAAATTACACCCCTATTTTTCCACTCGCTGGAGTCTAATTGTGCTCTGGGGCCGCCCACCTGGCACCGAGCGGGTTTGTTTGGAAGATGCACAGGAGGGAAGACTGGCTTCCCTGTTTCCAGGGCAAAGGTGGCCTTCTGAGCCCAGGACTCATTCAGGGGGTCCCTGAAACAGAAACGGTGGGGGGCAGCCGCCGCGGGGTGAGTCGTGGGGAGGGACCCATGCAGCCCCCGGATCCTAGTCTGACGGGATTGGGTGAGGGCGTGTTTCACAAGGGAGTTTGTTTTTTTAATTGAGGTGAAATTCACATAAAATGAACAATTTTAAAGTGGACGGTTCTGCGGCATTTAGTGCCTTCGCAGTTTCGTGCAGCCACCACCTGTCTCTAGTTCCAGAACCCCGGAGGAAAACCCACCAGGTGGCCCTCCAGCCTGGGAACCGCCGCGGTGCCTCCATTTCCTGGACTCGTGGTCTGGACACGTCCCGTCCCCATCAACGGACCCCACGTGCCCGCAGCTCAGTTTGGTCCCTCTCCTCCACACGGTGCTGTTGAAGGCCCCAGCAGGAGACCCCCGCCTGCCCTTTCTTTGGGCCAGACGGCAGGCGACGCGGCATGCACTCACCCGCCGCTTGTTCATGGTCTGGGCCCTGACGCCCACGGGCAGCAGAGGCGGCAGCGAGGGCTGCGGTGGGGTCTGCAGGGCGCCCCGAGAGCAAGGGGTCCCCGCGTGGGTGGGGCCGGTGGGGCAACAGAGCGGGGAGCGGGCAGGGTTGGGGGAAACAAGGTGCCAGCTTTGGGCAAGTACGTGCGAGGTGATGGTGAGACAGGCCAGCTGGGGCCAGGGCAGGACGTGGGCCTGTGGGCCTGGAACGCAGGTGTGGCCCGCAAGGCCGGCCAGCCGACCCCGAGGTGTTAGCGGCTGGAGGATCAGCTCCCATGAGGTTCATGGGTATCAGAGCTAATTGGCGAGGAGTCCACTCCCCTGGACATGAGAGCCCAGACCCCTCGCCGGACACGGGGAGGGGCACCGAAAGCTGGGACCCCCAAATGTGCGGACAGCAGTTGGGAAAGAATCTGTTAGCTGATATTTTAAGAAAGATGCTGAGAGGCCTGAAGACAAGGACCAGGGCTACTGAGCCTCCTTGCCTGGTGGACGCGACTCTGCTTAAAACTGCAGCCAGGGGCCCGGAGGGCATGGGGTGGTGGCAGGGCGGGGGTGGGGACAGGGAGATGGGGGCTGGGGGGCCGGGGGAATGGAGCACAGGAGCCTGGCCGCACTAGGTCTGGGTCTGGCCCGTTCCGAGACACTCAGGAACTCTAGCCCCGGATTCGAGCATCGCTGGTGGGCCCGGGTCTGGGATGTAGGAGCTGGCGAAGGGACAGCCCTGGCCTGGACAGGCCAGCAACGTTCCGGGGGGTGGGGGGAGGCAGAGATGGCCCCGGTGGGGAGGTGGGGGGAGCTGGAGGGGCCTGAGGACAGCACCAAGCGGGGGAGGAAGCCGGGGGCCAGGCCAGGAGGGGGAGGAAGGTCACTGTGACCTTGGAGAGGGTGCCCGCTGAGTGGCAGGAGGGAAGAGACCGACGGGAGGGAGATCGAGAGGGGCAGGAGTTGGAAGGGCCCCTGAGGTGGGGTGGGTTAAAGACGACGGGGTGGGAGAGTGAGGTGAGTCCCCAGGAGGCCCCCGAGCAGGCCCCCCGGGCAGGCCCAGCGGGGCACCCTTGCAGGAGCGTGACGTTCACCCCGAGGGGTGGCTTGGGCCTGACCACGTGAGGAGGAGGCTGCCGGACGGTGTTTCCTGCAGCCACGGTCAGTCCCCCGTGGGAGCTGAGTTGGTGCTGGGAGGGGCGGGCACCGGTGGGGCCCGGGGACCAGGGGCAAACCCGACAGAAGCCGTGGGAGGGTGGGGAACAGCACAGACTGGCCCTGAGGGGCCGTGAGCTGCAGGTAGTGGGGTGCCCTGCGGGCTGCAGCCTGGGAGGCCAGGCCTGGGGCGTGAGCAGGGCGCTGGGGTCTGAGGGCCCAGGGGAGAGGCCCCCATGGGTGCAGCAAATGATGAGAGGGTGTGGGAGGGCCCCTCGGACAGGGCTGGACGCTTGGCCCATGAGGTGGGGAGGGGGGAGGGGCGGTGGGCACGGTGAGAGCTCTTTGGGAGAGCTGTGCGGGGGGTGGGGGGCCAGGAAGAGGCAGGCCAGGAGAGGGGATGCGCCGGCACGCAGCTCTGGACGTGGAGGGCTTCGGGGGCGGGGGGGAGGGTACAGTTGGAGGGAGAAGCTGGGGCTGCTTTGATGAGGGCGATGAGCCCGTGTCCTGCTCGGCCCAAAGGAGCAGGTGGGTTGGCTGGTGCCCCAGGTCCTCGCTGGCAGTGGACCCCGCCCCTTCCCCGAGGTGCAGTCTGAGGGGCAGCCCAGGGCCCTGCCTGGCACCACACCTCAGGGACCCAGGCGCGTGGGCCTTCACACCCCAAGCCAGCGCGGCTTCTTACGTCCTCTGCGGCCCCACCTGTTCCTGCCCCATCCACGGCGCCCCCAGCCTCGGGTCGGGGCTGGCCCAGGGCCCAGGGATGCAGGAGCCTCTGGAAGACCCTCCACCCACTCGGTCTGGCTGTTTACTGGCCCACGGGGGCTGCCCCTGGAGCCTGGTGCCACAGGGCTCCCGTCCGGGCGGGGCGGCGCTGGATGCCAAAGTAACTTCGTCAGGGGCAACCGGGCTGCAGAGAACGAAGCCGGGCGGGGCAGGACGCCTGCCAGCCTGTGCTGGGGGCCCAGTGTGGCCCCACCGGCTCCAGAACCATGGGAGCAAAGCACAGAGGTGTCTCCCTGTTATTGCCACCGTGAAATGCCGCAGCGAGGCGTGGGGACCCGCGGGCTGCTGATAAAGCTGCACTGGAGTCGGCGGGAAGGCTGGCAGGTAGCGTGGACTTCAGGACAGTGTTCTACCTTGTGGGCAAAACGCTCACAAAATCTAAAAGCGCAGCCGGCTCCACGCTCCTGCGCCCGCCGGTGGCTGCACAAGGCGACTGGGAAGGGGCTTCGAGACACGATTCACCTTTCAGCTGCCGGATTCCATCCGGGCTCCGGGACTTTCAGGGGAAAAGTCCATCTGGGGATTCTCCACCCCTCCGCCCGGCCCGCGCACGGCCCAGGAGGGTCCCTGCGCCCGTGAGATGACACGAGTCACCCCAGGACACTGTCCTGTCCCACCCTTTCCCACGTGGCTGTGCCTCCCCCAGGAGCTTCCCCTCTCAGGTCTCACCCTACAGACTCCCAGAGCCTCCCCCGAGTGGGGTGGCTGCGCCCCCAGCCCCCGCCCAGCTGAGCCTGGCCCGGGCTCTGCCTCCTCAGGGAGAAGCCACTGGGACCACAGCCAGGAGCCCCCAGGCCCTCTTTGCGGGCGCCAAGCACTGAACCTCATTTCCTGAGAGTGCCTGGGGGGGGCCAGAGAGAGGGCAGCCCCCAGCCCACCGTCACTCTGGCTGCCCTCCATCCTCACAGTCAGATGCGGGGGTCCTGCCTCTCGGGGGGGTCTAGCACGCCATGAGGAGAGAGCCCCAGCAGGAGGGGAGGGGCTGCACCGCTGGGCCCCCCCAGGGAGTACGTGGCCCCACCCCCGTCATCACACATCACTGGAAGGGGTCTCCTCCACCCCACTGGGGTCTGAGTCACCTGTCCTGCCCTCTGAGGGATGGGCTCTCACCCCCGGCTGCTGCCCCAGACCCCTTGGGGAATCGACCTATTTCTCACATCTGGTCACCCCGGGGTCTTCGGTGGCAGGCGTAGGTATACACAAGAGTACACTTGGGCCCCAGCGTCCCATGGACGGACCCAGAGAGCACCTCCGAGGGGCTCGTCTGGGGTTCCACGGTCCCGATCCGATTCTGGGTTGATGGCGCTCAGGCCCGGGAAGCACGCAGGAATGTGACACAAGTGTGTCAACTCAGGGAGGCTCATGAGGACAGGTACACGCGGGGGTGTCCCCGGGGCACCCCCCTCGGGTGTTCGAGCGTAACGGCCAAGGAGAACTGGATGTGTGGTGTTCGGGGTCGCGGCTTTGACCACGAACCATCAGAGGTGCCGGGCAGAGGGGGGTCCACCGGGCACGAGCCTCTGCGTTCCTATCCTGTTTGCAAAGTGACAGTTTTCCTCAGGGGTCCCCAGAGGAGACCAGCTCAGGCCCTGGGGCCTCGGGCAGGGGTCTGCCAGGGTGGGAGGGGTGCCGGCCTGAGGGCTTTGGGAATGCCCTGGCCTGGGAGCCGGTGCTGCCGGGAAGGGAGGGCGGGCGGTGCCGCATGAGCCGCTTCCGGCAGGAGCCCGCGGCACCAGGACGACCCGAGGCCAGCGCAGGGGGGGCCGCGGGGGTGGGGGCAGAACCCGCTGAGACAAGCCTGGAGGGAAAGGCCGTGTGGGGGCATTCGCCGAGTCCGGGAGGACAGGCCAGTGGCCCCAGCAGAGACCGGAAACAGACCCACAGGGTGTGGGATTTCATGCAGGAAGAAGGGGGGTGGTGCACGGCGGTGGAGGGGGCGGAGAGAGAAGAAAGGACAGACCCAGAGGCGCTGAGGCGCTCCTCCTCCCACCCCTCCCTCGCCTTTTGTCTTTTCCAAAGCAGATCCCAGCTGAGGGCCAGAGCCGGAAGCAAAAAGCAGCCCTAAGTGAAGGGGGGTTCACGTCCTGAAAGCCCAGAGTTTGGGGTTCGGCCAAAGGCCTTTTATTGTTACACAGGTTGGTGAATAGAAACAAAGCGCATCTCTATCGAAAGGCAAAGCATCTAAATTCGAACTGGTGGCTCCTGCTGTCTTAGATCTCGCTGCCCGCGGGCTCTCTTGACCTCAGGCCGGTGGCCACCACACCGGGCGCCCTGAGCTCTAGGACGCAGCCTCCCCAGGACCCCCCTCCCCAGGACCCCCCTCCCCATGGCCGCCCACACTCAGGACGGTGCTGCCCCAAAGCCGGACACACCCGTGAGAACAGCTGGGTAGCGAGTAGGCTTCCCGACCGCCAGGCCCCAGGCAGGGCTGCCCCTGGACCCTCCAGACGTCGGGAGGCACCACGTCCTCCATCTGTCCGTCCAGTCACACCGGAGCCCAGCTTTTGGCGGCTCTTCTGTTCCTCCCCTCAAAAGCGCAGACCCAGCCCCGCTGTCCTGGACTTTGGGGACCAGCACATATTTAATCTGATGAAAAGGACATTGACAGATGCCACCATCTCCCAGCCCACGCATTACAGAGCAAACAACATGTTCACAGCAGTAAGTGGGGGGGCACTCGGTCTTAGGACAAAGGATGCTGCCTTTAAGGGGCACAAGTTTAAACTCAGCTTCCTGGAAAAGCGGGTGCGCTACACTGCCCAGGAGCCCCGGTGAGCGAGGGGCGGCAGCTGTCCGTCTCCAGACCTGCGGCCAGCACCTCCCTCCCTCGTCCTCTGAATCCCCTGCTCTGTCCTTCTCAGTGCCGCCAGGAGTGGACGAGGTTGCCGAATGTCCAGCATGTGATGGAAGGTAGGAAACAGTCGTGGGGGCGGGTTTCCTGCAGGGGTCGACCTGGGGTGGGGGCAGTGGGGGTCGTGCCCTGTTTCTGGAGAAGGTGGAGGCCGGAAGGAGCTGGTGGCTTGAGTCAGGTGGAGCCTGGGGAGAGAACGGCCGCCGGCCGGGCCGAGAGCGCGCAAGAGCCCCATCCTGGTGAGACCTCTCTCTCTGGGAGGCTTCAGTGGGGCTGCCCAGCCCCTGGTCCTGAGGGCTGAATGAGACGAGCACCCAGGACGGGCCCGGGAGCGTCTGCAGCGCGCCGTCACCCGGCTGCCAGCGCAGTTGCACACCCTCTGTGTGCGTGTGTGCACGAGGCTGTGCACGGGGAATGTGGGATTGTGGGCGTGTGACGTGTGTGGATGGGGAGCGTCAGGAACCCAGAGGAGAAAGCAGGCAGAGTCACGGGGAAGGGACAGGAGGAGGGGCCCCTGAGCCCTGACCCCCTGGGGGTGTGGGCTGTGCGCAGAGGGCAGGGAGGCCTCTCCACACCGAGGATCCCAGCCCACCGAGGGCACCGAGAGCCTCAGGAGACCCCACCCCCTTCCCAATAACGCCTGAGGCCACTCAACACAAAGGCTTCCCTTGACTCCTGGGACAGCAGAGTCTGGACCTCCCCGGGTCACAGTGGTTTGAAGCTGGGCCCAGTGGCTCTGCTACACCCCTGGTGGCACAGCAGGTAGTGGGGAGGGACCCACGTGGCCCCCCGGTGGGCCACGCACGGCTGGAGGGGTCCTGTCTCCAAGAAACCCCCGTGGTCCCCAGGCCCCCAGGGGGATGCTCCTACCCGGCTCAGGGTGTCCCGTGCGCCTGGGACCCTGCCGAGGTCCCAGCAGGACCCACGGCTCTGGACACTGGAGAGGGCTGGCGGGCCCAGGGCCTGTGAGGGGGCCGCGGGATCCACAGAGGGTTGGGGAAGGGGGCCGGAGGGGCAGTCAGGACACTCCACCAGCAAAGCCCCTTCAACCTAAAGGTCTGACCTTTTCTGGGAACCCTCTCCGAGACTGACTTGGTGATGGGGCCAGAAGGATGGTCCCCAAGGAGCAAATGTTTGCTTGCCCTGCTCCAAGCCCCCTGCAGTTCACGGGTGCGGGGCTGCGCTCGAGGGAGGGGGCCTCGCAGGGGTTGGGGGGAGCCTCGGCCGCTTGGAAGTTCCCCTCCCCTCCCTTCCCACCCCTTCTGCGTGTGCGCGCGCGTGCGCGCGAGCGCGCCGTCCGGAGCCCAAGCCGAGACCCAGCCCCGCCCCCGCACCTGGGCACCTGGGCACCTGGCTGGGCTCGGGTTTCCTTACACAAAGCTCCTCGCCCAGCCGCGCCCTCCCTACACTGGGAGGGGCGCTCCCCACAGGGAGGCCACCGCAGGGCGCGCTCGCTCCAGCATTGTTCGCAGGCAGGACCACGGGGCGGGCCGGGGTGGGGGTGGCAGACGGCTGCTCGGCCGGGGCTCGGGGGCAGCTCCACTATCCCCGCTGAGGGCGAGTGGACGGGCGCCCAGGGCAAAGCAACGCTGGCCCCGCTGGCCTCTGCCCGCACCGCTCTGACCCATCCCAGGGAAGGGTTAAGCCAGCCTGGCCAACCGCACCTTTGTTTGCAGATCTGCACCTGCGCTCCAATCCACCGGGCAAAGGAAGGCGGGACTGCAGGCGTCCCACCAGAAGGACCCTCTCCTGTCTTCCCACAGGCCTTGCCCGGTGGGGACCCCCCGGGACCGGAGCCCTGGCACCACCTCCAACCTGCCGTGGAAGGTGGGCGTCTGTCTGCTTACGTCAGAGCCGTCCAAAGTTCTGTGTTTCCGTTCCACCTTGGGGCAGGTTGGGGTGCTTGCCCTGCGGCCCCCACCCCCCCGTGCTGCGAGGAGCCCCGGGTCGAGCTGCATCCCGAGAGCTGAGGCCCCCACCCCGTGCTCTGTCCTTGGGCGTGACCAGAGCCGCCTCTAGGGAGAAACCCCACTCAGTGAGGCCTGGAGCTCAGACGTTGCTTCTGAGGCTTCAGGCTGACCGTCCCCCCAGCCTCCAGCCCCCCAGGCCACGGCAGCCCCTCCACACCGCCTTCCCAGTGAGACCACGGCTGAGCTCGCCCTTCTCTGCCGAGTGGCCGCAGCCGCCCAACACCCGCCAGCCCAGCCGGTCACGCCAGAGACCCGGCGGTCCTCCACTCACCGCCCCCCAGACACTCAGCCCAGAGCCCTCCAGGGCCACCCCTCCACCTGGCGTCTCCGGCCCCCCACCCCCAATTCTCAGAGCGTGGCTGGCCCCTCCCCTGCCATAGGTCGAGGGCTGCAGTGGCCCCCCCACCTCAGCCCCTTTCCTGGGGGACAGCTCTGCCCACACAGACTTGGGTCTTGCCGCAGGCCCCTGGTGTAGCTGCCTCCTCCAGGGGCTCTGTGTGGCCACGGTCTGGACACCTGCTCAGCAGGACACTGGGAGACTGCTGGCACCCCGCCCACGGAGGACCTGGGGTCCTGTAGGCACCTCCGCAGGACAGGGTGAGACCCCGTGGCCCGAAGCCTGCCTGCCCGTGTGGGGCGCGGTGCTGGGGACCCTTGCTCCCTCGAGGTCACCTTGCCTGCTGGGGACCACGTGGGACGTCTCGGGGGGCCCAGTGGCCCCTCCGGTGTTACTGGTGTTAACGGGACGTGAGGAATGCTTTGCTGGGCTGTCCTGGTTTTGGTGGAGGGGTTTGGGTGGGGAGGGAGGGGGAGCCAGCCTGAGGGGTGGGGGTGCCCACGTGGCCCTGGAAGGGGAGCGGGCGGCAGGTGGTGAGGCAGACGCCCCGTGGGGTTCACACCAGGCCTCTCTCAGGACGGAGAGAAGACGTCAGCCCTCCCGACCCCTCGTTTCTCACAGGTGAGGGAACCCACAGCCAAGACGGGCACCTTAATCACACTGTTCCTTTGCGAGAAAGCAGAACACGAATTTCACATTCTAGGACACCTCCCCTCCCCAGACCACCCACCCACTGGCTCACACTGCAGAAAACGCGGTGCTCATCCACACAGACTGGGGACACATCTACCCTGGGCCAAACCCTTTCGTGGACAGACAGACACCCTGGCCGTCCCTGAGCTGCTGCTGCTGACCCCGGCACAGATGCGGCGGGCCAGACGGAGAGGGCCGCTCCTGGGGGCAGGTTTCCCGTTAAAGGGCCCGGCCAGGGCTACACTTTGGGGGGGAGGCAGCATGAGTGGTCCTGCTGGCTGCTCCCCGCGCTGCCTGGGGTCGGAGATCACGTCCAGAGCACGACCTCCTGCCCTGGGGCAGCTGGCCTGGTGCTGGCGTCCACTGAAGACCCAAGCTGCCGGGGAGGCCCGCACCCTGGCCGGCTCCCAGCCCTTCACAGGCCTCCCTGTGGAATGGAGCAAATGACACCCACCACGTGGGTGTGTCATCCTTACAGTGACCCCACTTGGGACAGACACACCAGGGGCCAAAGCCAGGAGACAGGCCCCGTGGAAACCCAGGGACAGACCAGGGACCCCACCGGGACCCCCCACACATACCAGCCCCCAACGGGACCCCAAAGACTGGCCAGTCCCCACCGGGACCTCACATACAGACCGAGCCCCCACCGGGACCCCACGGACAGACCAGGGACCCCACCTGAGCCCCACAGACAGGCCATGGCCCCCACTGGGGCTCCACAGACATACAAAGGCCCCAAATGGGACCCCACACACAGACCAGTACCAACCGGGACCCCACAGACAGGCCATGGCCCCCACCGGGATCACACAGACAGACCAGGGCCCCCAGCGGGCCCCAACGGACAGACCAGGGCCTGCACCAGGACCCCACGGAAGAGCAGGGCCCCCACCAGGGCCCAACAGATAGACCAGGGCCCCCACCTGGACCACACAGACAGACCAGTCCCCACCAGGAGCCCACAGACAGATCAGGGCCCCCATGGGTCCCCATGGACAGACCAGGGACCCCACCGAGACCCCACATACAGACCAGGGCTCCCACCGGGACCCCACAGACACATGATCCCCCACCGGGACCCAACGGATAGACCAGGGCCCCAGCTGGGACTTCACTGACAGACCAGCCCCTACCGGGACCCCAAGGACAGACTAGCCCACACTGGAACCCCAGGGAGACAGCAGGGCCCCCACTGGGATCTCACAGACAGACCAGTCCCAACGGGGACCGCACGGACAGACCAGGGCCCCCAAAGACAGACCAGGGCCCCCACCGCGAGTCCACAGACAGACCATGGCCCCCACCGGGACTCCACCCACAGACCAGGGCCCCCAACTTGGTCACGCCTCGGACCCCATGCATCTGCCCTCTCTCTTCCTGTAAAAGGCATTTTATTGTATTTGTTTTCCACAGAGACACGTGGGCCCAAATCATTTCGCGTGACCATGTGGGTGGCCTGTACTGCCCCCTCCCTCCACCAATGTCCCGAGTCCCCAGGTGTCACTCCAGCTCGCTTTCCTCTGTGTTTTCTCCTTGTGCACAAAACTCGATGCTCACACGTAGAACACGAGCGCGCGTGATCTGCGGCGTACGCTTCCGTAACTATGGGTTTTTACTGGGGCCTTTGCAAGAATGACGGGTTCTATAAACGTCCCACTTTTCACCTGTGTCTTGACACCTCCAGGCCACCTGGACGCCTTCCCTCCTTGGAGGGGCTGCACATCAATCCCCTGTGGTGCTGAGCTGTGTTTCCCCAGATTCAGATGTTGAAACTCTGGCCCCCAGAGCCTCGGAATGTGACTGTGTTTGGAGATGGGGCCTTTACAGCGGGGATTAAGGTAAAATGAGGCCGATGGGGTGGGGTGAGCTCTGATCCAATCTGACTGGTGTCCCTATAAGAAGAGGAGATCAGGCCACAGACCCCGGGAGGACGTGGGGAGACAGCCCTGTGCACTCGGAGGAGAGACGCCTCACAGGAACCCTGATCTCAGACTTCCGGCCTCCAGGACTGAGAGGAAACTGACTTCTATTGTATAAGCCCCGGGTCTGTGGCACTTCGTTACGGGTGCCTCAGGCCAACTGCACACCCGGCACTCGCTCTGCACCCGCCACCCCAAGAGAGGCCACGAGATGGCCTCTGGCCTCTGATGGCCATGATCCATGAGGGCCACCCCTGCTTGGCGTCCTTGAAGGCATCCCGCAGAGTCGGGATTTGCAGATGCTTCCAATTGTGTGATGGGACCAGATGGCCTAGCCCTGAGCTCTTCTACAACAAGTGAGAGCCAGCCCCTCCGTACTCCGGCCCCTCCAGCGATACGTGCTTTTGCTTTTTCATTTTTGCCAGTGTGACACATGCCCGGCAACATCTCACCTCTGAAGAAGCCAGGTGCCCTCCCCAGGCCCCCTTCCGGCAGGTGCACGGCCCCTGCTGCCCAGGGCTCTCTGAGGCCTCCTGGGAGGTCACGCTTGGGGTGGTGACCCATACTGAGGTGGGAAGATCGGCCTGCTCCCTGAGGCCGTCTCCCGAGAGCGCTCTCCACAGGCCTCTCGCACAAGGACCCCGGCCCAGCCTCTGCTCCCGGGACGCTGACCCGGTGTCTGTGAGTCTCACTTCCCTGACGCCAGCGAATCTGGACGTTCCCGAGCCTAACAGCTCCTGGATTCGCTCGGTGGATCGCCCAGTCACAGCCTTCACCCATCTTTCCGCAGAGTATCTTGTCTTTTTCTTGCCAGTTTATAAGTTCTTAATATAATTTTTATTTTAACCATGTGTCATATGCATTAAAATATTTTCTCAAATTGATGATTTGTCTGCTGACTTTGCTTATGGCTTATTTTGCTATGTTCAAGTTTTAACTTTGATATAGTAAGTGTGAGAGTAAGGAAATAGGGGAAAAGTCTATTTACTGCAGTTCTCCAGGTAGAGTCTGTACAAGGAGAAGAAGACTTAAAAAAACCCCACACAGGGCTTCCCTGGTGGCGCAGTGGTTGAGAATCCGCCTGCCGATGCAGGAGACACGGGTTCGTGCCCTGGTCCGGGAAGATCCCACATGCCGCGGAGCAACTAAGCCCGTGAGCTATGGCCGCTGAGCCTGTGCGTCCGGAGCCTGTGCTCCGCAACGGGAGAGGCCACAACAGTGAGAGGCCCGCATACCGCAAAAAAAAAAAAAAAAAAAAAAAAAAAAAAAAACCCACACAACTATTACTGATCTCCTCAAAGAGATAAGAGAAAGTATGGTGATCACGGAAAAAGATCAGAATGCTTTAGAAATAAATATTCAAACGTGAACCTCAATAAAGGAGTTGTAAAGTAAAGCTGAAAGACCCAGAAAAGGAGTTCGGGTCCCTGGGTCCCACCTATGAGGTCCCACATCTCAGTGATATTTACCACAAAAGAGAACGGAGAAAACAGAAACCAGGAAACAATTTAAAATTAATAATTAAAGAAAATTTCCTGGAAATAAAGAACAAGAATTTCCAGACTGGCGGAGCCATGGGGCACCTGGCAGAGGGTGAAAGGGAACCCACACGAAGGTCATTTGCACGAACTGTCAGGACACCAAGGACAAAAAGAAGCCCTGAAACTTTCAGGAAGAAAAGACAAGTCAGGACTTCCCTGGTGACGCAGTAGTTAAGAATCCACCTGTCAATGCAGGGGACACGGGTTCAAGCCCTGGTCCAGGAAGATCCCACATGCCGCGGAGCAGCTAAGTCCGTGCGTCACAACTACCGAGCCTGTGCTCTAGAGCCCGCGAGCCACAACTACTGAGCCCACGTGCCACAACTACTACAGCCCGTGCACCTAGAGCCTGTGCTCTGCAACAAGAGAAGCCACCGCAGTGAGAAGCCCCCGTGTCACAACCAAGAGTAGCCCCCGCTCGCCGCAACTAGAGAGAAAGCCCGTGGGCAGCAACGAAGACCCAACGCAGCCATAACATAATAAATAAATAAATTAAATACCAAGGAAAGACAAGCCAGTTTCACACCATGGATCAGGAGTTAAAGTGGGGTTGAATTTACCCACAGCAGCAAGTAAATTCAGAAGCTGGGGTCCCACTTTGGAGGGACGTGGTTCTGGGCTGGAGCTCTACACCCAGCAACGCGCCTCCACTTCGAGGGAGGGACAAGGCATCGAAAGCCACATGTCTGCCAGGCGCCCTTTCTCAGCAAGGACGTGCTCCACCAGGGCAGGAGTGAACCGAGAAAAAGGAGGGCGCGGGGGCCAGGAAAATCCAACCAGGAGAAACAAAGGGAATCTTCGGGGTGAAGGCCAGGGGAGATCTCAGAGGTGGAGGGAGCAGCCCTGATGTAGACCCAGGAGGACGGGCCACCACGGGCAAAGAGTGGAGGCGCCTGGACGGACCACTTCAGAAATACCCGTGTGTTTGAACTTAAGCCACTGGCGAGAGTCTGAGGATGAATTAGTCATGAGTGCAGAGAAAACTCAGCAAGCATGAAAAAGGAAGGTGATGATTAACATCATGTGTTCAACATATGTTTCCACATGTGTTGTAAACAACACATGTTCTGATTGGAACAGTAACCACGGCCTGTCATAGGCCTGGCGGGAACAAAAATCTAGCCGCCGAATTCAGAGCTGACTAAAATTATAACGTCCTTTGGAAAAACAGGGGGACCTGAGTATGTGGGGGAGAGGGGAAGAAGAAATAAGAAGAAATAAACCCAACCTCCCTGGGGTGAGTGAATTCAATAGACAATACCTAAATCCGAGACCCCAAGAAGTTGTCATTCAATCATGCTGTTGCACAGATGCTGGTACAGAGAGTGCAGGCATTATCTGGGAGACAGAAACGGTGGCCCCCGTGGCCGGCGTGGGTAGGTGGTGGGGACTGCATTTGTCCGAATCTTGCAGAAATGCTCGACCCTTAAACCACATGCAAGTATAACTTGGACAGAAATGAAATTAAAACTCATCTGGTGCCCTACCCGCCCTCTGCAGCCTGGGAACTGTTTCCGTGACGCTGGAAGGAACTGTAATCAAACTTGGCCGTGGACCTGTCTGCTTTCACCGTGTTTTCTGGGTTGCGTCTCTCATCGCCTTGCCCAATTCTTCCGCACCCCCGACCTCGCTGCGTTCCCCGCCTCTTCTCTGACAGTTGATATTCTGCTGGGACAGAGCCCGCTTCTCTGGGTTTTCCCATCATGAGGCCACGTGGGCTTCAGCACCTCCACCCCGAGTCCACCTTCCCCGGCAGGTGTCGCCTCCACCGCATCCTGTCCATCGTGCCCGGAGGCCCCTGGGGCGAGCGCTGCGGGGGGAGCGGTCCGGGGGTCTCAGGAGGGTCTCAGGCCCACGGCTTATTTCTTTTGTGCCCTCTTGTTACCGCGACACCCAGGGTAGGACTGAATTTCAGCTTTGATGAAGGAAGCTGGTCCTGCTCTAGCCATTACCAAATTCCACACCTCTGGGGGTAATTCAGAGACACACGCGCGTCTTGTTAAGGGGAGTAAAGGTGGTTCCCTTGCCAGCGCCTTCGGCCACTGTCATGTAAATTCAGGTGTCTCAGACCTGCCCCCTGCCTCCTGGGCCCTGGATTCCGGCTGTTCTCAGAGGTGGCTGGTTAAAGGCACGCCCCGTGAACAGTTTGGGGCCTTAACATTCACCTTCGCCCACTGGAAGCTCGAAAACACCCACAAACGTCACCGAGGCCCCCAGCTTCTCCTGGGGGAGCCCAGGGATCTCCTCAAGTGGGGCGGAACGTCCCCCGTGACCCACTGGGGAGCTCCGAGCCTGCCCAGCTATTTCCACCTCCCCCAAATGTGTGCCGAGGGCACGATCTCCACCCCATTGCCCAACAAACAGCAGAGACAGACGGCTCTCTGGAAAAGCCCTGCAGCCAAAAACCGCTCTCCCAGAGACCTCCACTTGCCCCGCAGGCGCCCCTGGCCCAGAGCACGGCCCCTGCGCTCACCGCTGGGACGCCCCCGGTGACCCCGCCGGGACACCCCAGAGACCGAGGGCCGGACACCGCTCAGAAGGAGAAGCTTTAGAGTCGGGGGGAAGGGATGTTTCGAGCCAGCTGTGCTCAGAAGCCATGGGGGAACCGCAGACCCCACGAGCCAAGCTCTCCCCAGCACTTGCCTGGGAGCCGCAGTCCTACCTGGTCCCCACGAGGGCGGCGGGCGGTGTCGCCGAGGCGCGGCTCCCCGGCTGCCTTATCGCGGCCAGGCGGGGGGATGCGGTGGAAGCCTTTGCCTGGTACAACCGGCCTCTGCAACACAGCCCAGGAATTCTGCCTTGAATAATTTTTAACTTCTGCCTGGGAGAAAACCAAGGCTGTGTGCAGTGCCTGTCTACACAGAATGCCAGGGGGCTTTCACTCAGGAGCAAAGCCCTCAACAGTAACAGGGAAACCCTCCTTGGCTAAAAAAAAAGAGAAAGAAGGAGAGAAGAAGTGGTTCCAGGGCTTGGGGAGCCTGCTGGCGATCGGGCAAGCAGCCGGCCCGGCCCGCCTGGCTCTCTGGACGTGAAGCCGCCTTGGCGACCGCTCTCCCGCCAGCAGCGCCCACCCCCGCTGGCCTCTAACCCCTCACCGGTTCTGCGATTTCTTCCAACAGCCTCACATTTCAAACCGCTGGAGCTGAGCCGTGCCACCCCTGCACCCTGCACCCTGCACCCTGCACGCCCGCTTCCAGCCTCGGGTTAGCTCTGTGCGCGTCCAAGATTGGACCCGTGACCCTGCAGCAGCACGTGGCAGGGGCCACTCGAGCTCCTGTGGGCCCTGTGGCCACGACGGGGGAGGGACAGTCTGGCCGCCCCCCTGCCCCCCAGGATGGCCTTCACACAGTGAGCTGGGCAACAAGGGCTTTCCTTTAAAAAGCCCTCGATTTTCTCCAGCTCTGGGACAGGAGTGACTGATGCTCAAGGGTGGCCCAGGCAAGGCCCGCTGACCCCGTGAGGGAGGGTACTGGACTCCTCAGGACACGGGACCACCACCACCACCAGAGGACGGGGGTCCAGGCGGCCCAGCTCTGTGCCGCCACGTGGGCCCTGGCCTCAGAGTCCCAGGACCCGCCCTAGGGAGCCCTGCGCGTTGGAGGCTGAGCTTGGTGGGGGGCTGGGGGTGAGGCTCTCGTGCATCAACCAGAGGTAAGGCTGAGCAGGGAGGCCAGACACGAGGGGCCTGGGCGGGTGGGGCAGGAGAGGGCCTCCTGCCACCCCGCCCGACTGGGGTCCCCACATTCCTCTGGCAGCGTGTGACCCCTGCACACCCCAGCCTCTGCTCAGGGACAGCGGGCAGTCAGGAGGGCGGACTGGGCAGCCACAGGCCCGTGCTGGGAATAAACCCCAGGGACACACGTGCCGGGGAGGCCTTTCAGGGCCTGCCTGCTGGCATGGTGGTCACCCAGGGGTCAGTGAGGAAAGAGGGGACCTGGGCAAGGCTGCACGGCCAGGACCCCCGACCGCCGGTGCAGCCGGTCGGGTGCGCATGGCTGGGGCTCCTCGGGCAAGAGGGCTTCCGTCCTTCTGACCTCGGACCAGGGGTGCCGGTCCCCCCCCCCCCATCCTGCTCTCTACGGGCTGCACTGGTGGTTTTGGGCGCCGGCACTGCTGACCCCACGTCCCTCCCCTCCCCCCATTCACTCAGCATTGGATTTCAGGAGGCGTCTGTGTAGCCCTGACCTTCCAGACCCCGTGAGTTGCCCTCCTCAGGCTGTCCACCCACACGTGCCCGCCACCCCCGTACAGCGCTCTGGGGATGCCCTCACCCAGCTGGCCACGTCCCCAGCCGGGCTGCCCCATCCACACCTGCCCACCCTGTCTACACTCACCTGTGGGCCCCATGCCACGCACACTCCAGCGCTCCACGTCAGACAGTCTGATGGTGGGATGGCCCCTCCTTGTGACTCACGTGTGTTTCTCTAACTGCTAACGGGCTTGAAGGGGTCCCCACACGAGGTCTTCTGAAACATGATCACTTTCTCACTTTTTTGGTAGGATTCCTCTCCTCTCCTGTTAAATTGCAGAGTTCCTTGTATGTCCTAGATAACAGTCCCTACGGATGGGCACACGATCTTCTCCAAGTCTGCCTATCCCTTGATCAGAAATCCTGATTTTTATAATCATATGCATCCCTTGTTTGCCCGAGGGTTCGTGCGTTGGAGGTTGTGTCTCAGGCCACCGGGTGTCACCGACAGGTTCTCCTCGGACCACCTGTCTTGCTCGCACTCCATGCCGTGAGCCTGCTTCCCATCCCCACCCCAGCTACTCCATCTGGCCCTGTCATCGTACACGAAACACACGTGACTGTAAGGTCTGTGCCTGTCACCTTGCCATGCACCCCAACGTCTGGAACAGCTAGCTCCCCTCTTCCCTCTTTTTTAAAATGTTTACCTCATTATTCATGACTTTTTCTCTCATAAATTTTAGAGTAAATTTGTCTAGTCCCTGTGAAACTCCAACTGTAATTTTGACTAGGATTTCATGGACCTTACAGCAATGTCTGTGTAATGTTCTTGCACCCAGGAAAGCAGAAGACCTCTCCACTGACCCAGCTCAGCACCCACAGCCTTTATCTCAGTTTACAGTTCTCTCCATTCAGGCTGTGTATATTCTTTTTTTTTTTGCAGTACGCGGGCCTGTCACCGTTGTGGCCTCTCCTGTTGCGGAGCACAGGCTCCGGACGTGCAGGCTCAGCGGCCACGGCTCACGGGCCCAGCCGCTCCGTGGCATGTGGGATCTTCCCGGACCGGGGCACGAACCCGTCTCCCCTGCATCGGCAGGCGGGCTCTCGACCACTGCGCCACCAGGGAAGCCCTCAGGCTGTGTATATTCTTGCCTGAGCTGATTCCTAGATACTTTATTTTCTTCCTTGCTATTGTGAATTCTTTTTCTCCTAAAGGGTTATTGCTGGTATAGAGCAATATTATTGATTTTTTTATTTTAAAAAATTGAGGTGCGATTTACATAACATAAAATTAACCATTTTAAAATGTACGTTCCAGTGGCAGTTAGTACATTCACAACGTTGTGCAACTCCACCCCCTCTATATGCAGTTGCTTAACACTGTCACCACTGCAAGGGAACCCTGTACCCATTACACAGTGACTCCCTGTTCTCCTTGGCAACCACCAATCTGCTTTCTGTTTCCATGGATTTGCCTATTTTGTATATTTCATAGAAATGGACTGATACAATATGCGATTTTTTCGACTTGTCTGGCTTCATTCTTATACTATTGTTTTTTAATTTTGATAAAATACACCTAACATAAAATTTACTATTTAACCATTTTTAAGTGCACAGCTCAGGGGTATTAAGCACATTCGCGTCGCTATGCAACCATCACCACCATCCACCTCCAGAACCTTTTCCTCTTCCCAAATTGAAACTCTGTCCCCACGAAAAACTCACTCCCCACCCCCTCCCCCAGCCCTTGGTACCCACCCTCCTACTTCCAGTCTTCGATTTTCACTCCTCCAGAGACCTCATATGAGCGGAATCATAATTGTTTGTCCTTTTGTGACTGGTTGATCTCACTCAGCCTAATGTTCTAATCAATACTATTGATTTTTGTAGATGGGTCATTTATTCAGCAATCTTATTGGACTCTTATTCTAAAGTTTTCCCATCTATTCTACTGCTTTTTCTAGATAGATGATTGTATCTTCTGCAAATAATATTGATTTTTTATCTCTTCTCTTATAATCATATGCCTCATTTATTTTTCTTTCCTTGTCATGTTGGCCATGATCTCCAGTCCTATATTAGGCCATAGCCATGATAAGGGGGCACCCTTGACCTCATCCAGATCTTAAAGAGAATGCATTGGAAGTTTCTCCAGTTAGTGTAAAGTTTGCTATGAGATTTTGATGTGTGAACTTTATCGTGTTAGTGAACTTCACTTTATTTATTTATTCATTTATTTATTTTTAAATGTATTTGGCTCCACCGGGTCTTATTTGCAGCGTGTGCAATCTAGTTCCCTGACCAGGGATCAAACCCGGGCCTCCTGCATTGGGAGCGTGGAGTCTTAACCGCTGGACCACCAGGGAAGTCCCGAACTTCACTTTTAACTCAAGTTTTTTAGAAGGTATTTTAAAAATCACAATTAGGTTTTGAAATTTATTTAAAGCTTTTTCTGAATCAAATAAGGTAACCACATTTTCTCCTTTAATCTATTGAATTCCTGTTACAAGCCCATTTGATCATGATGTACTATTTTTTTTTTTTTTTTTCAGTACGCGGGCCTCTCACTGCTGTGGCCTCTCCCGTTGCGGAGCACAGGCTCCGGACGCGCGGGCTCAGCAGCCACGGCTCACGGGCCCAGCCGCTCCGCGGCACGTGGGATCTTTCCAGACCGGGGCACGAACCCGTGTCCCCTGCATCGGCAGGAGGACTCTCAACCACTGTGCCACCAGGGAAGCCCATGGTGTACTATTTTTAATACACTGTTGTATTTCATTAGTTACAGAGAGGATCTTGATGTTAAGAGGCAAACCCTACATGTCCCTTCACTGCAAGTCCGCACAGCAGGGCACACCTTCCCACAGTGCTGCTTGACCTTCCTCAGCCCTGACCTCCCTTAGCCTTTGCTCATCTATGGGAAGGTGTGCAATGCCCAGGAGTCAGGGGCAGCCCAAGGCACAGCACACTGAGCACCAAGCTTCCAAACACCAGGAAGGCTGCCTGCTGTCCACACTCTCTGTGCTGGGCGCTGGGGTCCAGCAGTGGACACAGTGGGCAGGTCCCTTCCCTGACATCTGGCTGCATCATGAGGCCCCTTTGGAACTAGAGGGACCATTGGTGGAGTCCTCACAGGGACTCAGGTGTTAGCTTGTTGTAGGATGTGAATTCTACCGGCATTTAAGATGCTCACGCAGTTCTCAGACAGAGAATCCAGGCAAGGGGAGTAGAGACAGCATATCAGAAAACAAATCATCATATGCAGGGAGCAAGGAACACGTCTCATCATTTCCAATGGAAAACATGACAGGAAAAGAGCTTACTGTCCCGACATGTAAGGTGTTTGAGGCAATTCCCTGGCGGTCCAGTATTTAGGGCTCCTTGCTTCCACTGTAGCGGGCATGGGTTCAATCCCTGGTTGGGGAACTAAGATCCCACAAGACACGTGATTGGCTAAAAAAAAAAAAAAAAAAGATATTTGAAGAACTGACACATTAGAATCCTCTGGCCTCAAGGTAACATCTTTTCACAAGGGAATCACCTCCAGGTAGCTGTGCTTAGGCAAGTACCCAGCACCAAGAATCAGAGAAACATGAGAAACAGCATCGAGAGGTGAATTTTGCTCAGACTCGTAACATTGCTGGGGGAGCCAGGGAACCACCAGAGAAACAGGTGAAGAGCACAAGCCCAAGGGGTGCAGCTGCAGGATCTCGGGGTGTGTGCTTGCTCCTCTCACCCAGTTTGGGGGAAATTTATGTCCGGGGGAGCAGGAACTGGAGGGACCATTGGTGGAGCGTGCGGGATCAGATCTGTGGGGAAACCACGCGTGTACGGGAGTTGGTGATGGAGGAGGTGCCCTCGCCCGGGAAGGAGTGACAGGAAGGATCAGCAAAGACCAGGAGGGGCCTCGCTGCCCGGGTGCAGGGCTGAGGATGCGGGTGACCAGCAGGTCCAGGCCAGGGAAGGTGGGAGGGAGGCCACGGTGCTGGAATCTTGACCATGACCCCCAACGGCGGGGGTCAGCGGTGTCCCTGGAGCAAAGCACTGCGTCAGGGCAAGGGTCTGACCCCAGACAGGGGAGCCCGGGCCTGCCCTGTGCCAGGGCTGCTGTCAGAGCTGGCCCCCCATCAGCCTCCACATGGACAGCCTCCCCACGTCCAGCTTTCTGTCCTGTGCCTCTGGGGCAATCGCCTCTGCTTGCAGGGACAGCTCACATGCCGGAGTAGAAAAGGGCAGCGCTGGCCATGAGGCTCTTTCAGCCCCTGGGGGCACCGGGAGACAGCTTCCCATGTCCACCAGTGTGTGTGGTGGCAGGGCACTGACGGGCGGCTGGCGGGACCTCCTCGGGGCGTGTGCACACGCATGCGTGTGCCCGTGTCACCCCACTCACCACCGGGAAGTGACTGAGGACCAGGTCCAGCCCTGCTGTGTGGCTGCTGAGGACACAGCCTGGCCCTCGGCTGGGAAGGTGTGCCTGGAGAGGCATGTCCAGGTCCAGGCTGACAGAAGTTCAGGTGGCCTGGGGTCAGCCCAGGGTCAGAACCCTTAGAATCCAAAGTCTGGGGAGCTCCCAGGCCCATGCCAGCCAGTGGGGCACCCCTTCCACCAGGCACCAGCCCGCCTCGAGTCCCGGGGCCCAGGCAGGGGCCTGCAAGGCCGGGGCAGCAGCCGAGGGCTCTGGTGATGGAGAAGGCCTTTCCCGCGAGGCCCCGTGAGCTGAGTTTCTGCAACTTCGCAAGGCCAAGCGCCAGGCTTTCTCCCCGGGGTGAGAAGGGTGCAGTGATGTAGCATCAGCTCTGCAGTGTTTCCCTCTGGGGTGAAATGTGGACTCGAGAAGCCTATGGGCTGGAACCTGTGACCACTACCAACTCTCTCTGAGGACCGGTGAGGCACCGGGCCCCCCAGCCCGTGCAGGTGCTGGCAGTGCAGCAGCCGGAGGCCAGGTCTTGGGACTGCAAGACAGAGCCGAGGCCGTGGGAGAAGAGAAGAGAGCCAGCCGTGCCCAGCACTTCGCTGCCGCCAGAAACACTCGACAAGTGCTGTTCTCCGTGGTTCCCGCTGTGCGGCCCCCCCCCAGGGCGGGGGGCTCGGTGGGCCCCTGGGCGGGAGGCACCAGCTTTTAAAAGTGGTCGGCAATTCCCATGTTTAACCAAGGGGCCCTTGGCAGTGAGCTGGGCATTGGGAGGCAACTGCAGGGTGCCCGCGGACACCACTCACGCAGGAGGAGCCGGGGAGCCGCACCGCGGGCAGGAGATCGCGGGCACGCGGCAGGGCTTTCCCTGGCGACGAAGCCAGTACTCGTGGGGGAAGATGCGCTGGACTGTGGGAAGGAGCCGCCAGCAGCGCCGCCCCACACGGGAGGCGCTGGCATCTCCGCGCGCTTCCTTGCAAACGTTTTCCTATGCACTGATGTAGGTAAATCCAAGTCAATAAATACTGGGTTAAAAACCCAGTTGCGCTCGTGCCATCCAAGGCCATGTTGTATCTCCTCACTTTGTTGTTATGACACCTCCCTGAGGGGGCGTGGTAGCCGCACAACCTAATGCAGGCACGCTGTGGTCTTCGTTGCATGTCACAGATACCGTGTGTTTCACAGATTGAAGGTGTGTGGCAACTCTGCATTGTCAGATGACAGTATTTTTTAGCAATAAAGTATTTGTAAATTGAGGTGTGCACATTGGTTCTCTTAGACATAATGCTATTGCACACTTAATAAATGACAGTACAGTGTAAATATAACTTACATGCTCTGGGAAAGCAAATGTGTGACTCACTTTATCGTGACATTCGCTGTGTTGGGTGGACTAGAACGGGACCCGCAGAGGTCGGCCTGTATTATCTGTGCCTAACAAGTTGGTTTCTGGGGCATTGGGTGCTCGAGCGCCCTGCTGCCTGTTTCTGATCAGAATTCCAGGGGTGAGCTCAGAGAGCCAGTGGCCTGGTAGGTGACTGCCCCACTGGTGTCCCCGGCTCACATCCACTCTACAGATGAGCCACGGGGAGGCCTCCTGGCTCCTCCCAGATCTAGTCAGAAGCAGGTGGAGAGCCGGCCCCCAGGCTCTGCAGGCTGGCCGCATCCTGGGCCACACGGAAGGCCGGGCGCCGTGGCCCCTTTGGCGCTGCTCCCTGGGGACACTGGGACCACGCCACAGGCCAACACCCCGGGGGGGCCGGAGAGGGGGGCTGCCCCCAGTTAGGACTGCGCCCCCTCCTCCCCTCCCACCGCCACCCTTGCTGTCCATCCTCACCGGCTGCACGTGTGCGCTCCTGCCCCCGGGGCTGAGGGGCCCTGCCAGCATCTGCGAGGCGATGCTTCACATTTCTGCCTGGGACCCTGGGGCTTTCTTTCGCTGGCAGCCAGCCCTTGACTGGGACAAGGCCCATCACTGCCTGGATGGCTCCGCTCTATGTGGGTCGGGCTCCGTGGTGTGTGGCCCCTCCAGGCACCTGACCGCAGGCTCAGGGCCCAGAGAGCAGAGGGGAACAGGGTCTGCCTGGGTGGCACCTGCACCTGCCCAGGAGATTCCTGGGGGTCAGCGAGGGGACCAAGGCTAGACCGAGGATGCAGCCCCCGCCATGCTTCTCCCTCCAGGGCATCCCGAGGGCCTGGGCAGGAGGCGTCCTGGCTGGAATCCAGGCGGAAGCCAGCTCTGGGCCAAGGCCTGCCCAGCCCTGCCCACGCTGCCACTGTGGTCAGGAGAGACAGGCCACAGCCCCCTTCCTGGCCTTCGAGCCTGCCCGGCTGAGGCCCCTGCAGGACATGCCATAGCCACCACAGCCCCTCCACGGTGAGCAAGGGCTGGGGGTGGTGACCTCAGGAACGGCCTGCAGCAGTCCCACCGCTGTACCCGAGCTCCGGGGCAAGGGCACCGTTCCACCCCCAGGCTGGGAGCTCTGCCACCCTCGGGTGTGTCTCCAGGCCTCGGCCCCCGCAGGGTACAGGCTCTTCCGGTCCCGCTATCGGGGCATCAGTACGCTGTGGCCAGGCACTGGGACACATCCTGTGCGGGCTGCCCACGTCCCTTGCACTGGGGATGGATGGATGTCCAAAGCCCCTCAAGCGTGGCCTCCCACTGGGGGGGACGTTGCTGTGGAGCAGCCCCAAATCCCCAAGGTGCAGCCAGCTCCCCTCCCACGGCCCAGGGCCCCCACATCGATGACCCCTCCCCCCTCCCCACCAGTCGGCCACCGCGGTTTACTCCTGTGCCTCTGCGGCTGTGAGAACCTTCCGTGGCCTTCGTCCCGGTGAGCCCTTAATTGCCAAATAAATATTTGCCCAGGGTGGGGCTTGGCGCTCAGGGTTAACTATTACATGGGCTGAAAGTCGGAGGACCCCACGGCCGCCCTGCAGAGCCCGGGGGGCGTGGGGATGCTGGCCCAGCCGCGTTCCCAGCCACCCTGTCCGGATGGGAAGGCAGAGCTGATCCCGGCCCGGGGCAAAGGCCAGCCCAGGGACCGAGGCGGACAGAGGCAGGGGAAATCCTGGGAATGCGAGGTGCAAGGGAAGGCTCTGTCCACCCAGAGGTCAACCAGGACGTGGCTGGTCCTGAGCAACAGGGGACGAGGCAGGAAAAGGCACTTCCAGACCAACCCTGTGTCAGTCAGGTGCTGCTGCGTAACAGGTGGCCCCAGCATGGTGCCTGGAAACATCAGCGTCTCTGTCTTTCTGTGGCTGGGAACCCAGAGCCTTGTGGCACAAGGCTCCGCGGGGAGGGTCCCGCGGCTGCCTGCGGGGGTGGCCGCAGCCATCTGATGACCAGCCCTGGACGGGCCGCCTCCCTCTCCCTCACACCGCATCCACTGAGCCGTGAGTCGGGAGTCGGAGGGGAGGGCTGCTCGGGTCGGTGGGATCCCGGGCCACCGGTCAGGATCAGTGTATTTGGTTTGCGTCCTGGAAGCCACTCGTCCCTTGGTGGGCTTTTGTTTGTTTTTGCTGATGGACTGGCGGTTGGTCGGTTAAGACTATAAAGCGGGAGGAGTTTTGAAAAGATACACATTTGGAGTCACAACCTAATTCCTAGGAATGCCAGGCCACACGCAGCCGGCCCTGCGGCGGTTCCTGCCGTCCAGGGAATCGTGGGGACACGTGTCCTCCACCAGGCTTTCCAAGCATTCAATCTGCTTTTCACGGGCACATGGGTGCACTCATCCTATGCGTTTGTCACTCTTTGCAGCAGCTCCGACTCAGTCCCAAGTCCCCACAGCAAGCCAGGGTTTGGGCTGATTTTGTGTCAGCTTGGTTGGGCCACGGGGAGCCCAGGTATGGGGCCAGACCTCGTCCCAGGTGTTTTTCCATGAGAATAACACAGATCAGTGGGCAGAGGAAAGCAGATGGCCCTCCTGTGAGGGCGGCCTCGTCTGGTATGCCAAGGGCCTGAATGGGACAAGGACACCGGTCCTGCACACCAAGGGGAGCCTCCAGCCTCCGGCCCAGAGCGACCCCGCGCTCTCGGGGCCTTCAGCTGGCCGACTGCACACCCCGGGGCTCTCGGCCTCCATGACCGCCCAGTCCTCGTGATGAATCTCTGTCTGTCCATGTGTGTCCTGCTGGTCTCTTTCTGGAGACCCTGACTCGCGTGTCTGGGTGAACGGGTGGCTGTGGCCACGCGGGCCTCAGTGGGTGGGGGCGGCCTGGCTGTGGGTCAGGGAGGAGGTGGGCCACTGGGGGTCCCAGCGTCCAGGCCCAGGAACCGACCGGGACCCTCCCATGGCGAGGGCGAGGGGCCGTGTGATCGGATGGAAGTGGGGGTCTGAGGTCTGAGACGAGGTACAGGAACAGGGCTACAGGGGAAGGAACAGCCCCTCCAAGTCCCAGGGACGACCCAGAAAATGAGGGCGGGGCCCTGTGTGCTGGGCAGGCCTGACAGCCCGAGTTTGCTGGGGCTGCTCCCAGTTTGGGGGACCCCAGGCAGCCATGGCGGGGGTTTTCAGGTTCCTGGAACAGGGAGGCACCGGGTGTCGCTGGTCGAGGCGGGGTCCTCTTCTCCGCCCCCAGGGAAGGGGGGCCTCAGGCCAGCCCGGGAGCACCCCCACACACATTTCGGCGCCTCCAGGAAAGGGTCCCGCCTGCTGCCTCCGCAGTCCGAGGGCCTGGGGCAGCTGAGGCGCTGGCCGCCACCTGCCGCACAAGGGCGCCACCTAAAGGCTGCCTTGGGAACGCGCCATCCCCA
Source organism: Kogia breviceps (assembly GCF_026419965.1). Lineage (NCBI taxonomy): Eukaryota > Metazoa > Chordata > Mammalia > Artiodactyla > Physeteridae > Kogia > Kogia breviceps. The sequence goes on from NC_081310.1 coordinate 202,164,460, forward strand.
GGGCCCCCAGCCAGGCATGGCTGGGCCCCAGCGGCAGCCAGACCCAGGTCAGCCCAGCCCAGCCCAGACGTTTGCTAACGACAAGCAGGGGACTGGCCTCCCCGCTGGGCTGGGTCCCTGGAGCTCTGAGAAGATTCCAGCAAAGGTTAAACGTGCTCTTGGTCTTTCAGCCGTGAGCGGAGTGCACGCAGGGCCCACAGATCCGCCTGGACGGCGTCCAGGCCGGCACCCCCAAGGTGCTGTCCCCGCCCAGCCCTTCACCAGGTGACCGGTGACTACACAGTCCCCACACGGTGAGGACCCTGGAATGTGAGCTCGGGTGGAGTGTCTGGGCACCCAGCACGGCTTCCTGCTGGTCTTCAGATGACAGCCCCACCCACCGGTCTACACGACTTTTGCAGGCAGCCCACAGCCCAGGGAAACGGGCCAGGTTGGGGAGGGCCGGGTGGGGGTTAGGGCTGTAAAGAGCAATTAAGGCCGCCTTCTAATCGCAGGCAATGAATTAGCAGATGATCGGCCTCTCCCAGCGAAAGGGGCTGCTTGGGAAGAGCTAAGGACCTTCACCTGCTCTCCCCTGGGCTGTGCGCATGCCCAGCGGGGGCGGGGCGTGGGGGACAGGCCCGAGGGGCTCCGCGGGGCTGGGGGTCCTGAGCCTGCCCACGCCTGCCCAGGTCACATCACCTTCTAAGTACCTGCGGAGACACTCTCTTACAGTGGGGGCGTGGGGGGGGGCAGCCCCGAGGGAGCCCAGTGCAGAGCGGGTAATTGCCTGCCCCCCTCCAGGAGCGGGAAGCGGTGGGAGGCGAGCCTGGGCACGCCCGCTCCCTGGGCTCCTCCCTGCATTGACGCAATAGAAATGCCCACAGGCGCTCTGGGAGCCCTGGGTGGGGGGTGCGGGCTGTTTGTGCCTCTGGGCGACCCTGGCCCAGCCAGAGGGTCCCCCCTTTCTGCAGCGGCAGGATGTGGAGGGGCTGGGAACCCTTTGTCTGGGCAGCCATCTTACAGGAAAAGCTGAGCTTGAGAAAGGCCACTGGGTTGCAGGAGACGGGACAGAAACAAAGACCCTGAGCCGGTCAGGTCCAGACGGGGACAGAGGAGCTACCCCGTCTCCCCGACGGGAACATCTTCCCCAAACCGTGGCACTGCTCGCTGTGTGCTTAGCTGTCATCTGGTCCCACGTGTGATCCCGGGAACACCCCGCAGTCAGGTGCAGAGGGGCCCCCTTCCAGCTGCCCGCACCCTGTCGTCTGTTTTCCTCCTCCATAACTCTGTCACTTCAGGAATAAGGGTGCTTTTGAGACTGGCTTTTTTTCACCCAGCCAATGCCCGCAGCCCCCCTGGTGCAGGTGCCCCACAGCTGGCTGACCTGCTCTGCCACCTGGGACACCTGGGTGGTTGCCAGGTGTGGGTTTTACAAACAAAGCTGCTGCGGACATCAGTTTTTTGTGGACATCAGTTTTCGTCTCTCTGGAATAAATGCCCGGGAGTGCCCCCTCCAGCTTATGCGGTAGGTGATGTTCGGTTTATGAGAAACTGTCAGACAGCCTTCCAGGGCCTGTTCCCTTTCACACCCCACCAGCAATGCAAGAGCGATCCGGGTCCTCTGCAGCCTCGACAGCATTCGGTGTTGTCACTATTTTTAATTTTAGCCGTTCTGATGGTGAGCGGTGGCACCTCGTGTGGTTTTAACTTGCATTTCCCTGATGGCAAATGATGCCGGGCATCTTTACGCCCACCTACCTGCCATCTGTGGACCTTAGTCAATGAAATGTCTCTTCATGTCTCTTGCCCACCTTCTAATATTTTCAACTATTCACAAATGTAATACATTCTATTTCTTTTTCTTTTTTCTTTTTCTTTTGGCCTCGGCACTCGGCTTGTGGGATCTTAGTTCCCTGGCCAGGTACTGAAAGCTGGGCCCCGGCAGTGAAAATGCTGAGTCTTAACCACTGGACCGCTAGGGAATTCCCGACATTCTATTTCCTTTTAAACTTTATCTGAATTAACAAAATCCTCTCAATTAAATAGCTGCCAGATACCTGTTTTAATTAAACTTATATGTAGGTTATTCCAAAAATTCTCTTAAATTTTCAACACTTACTTACATAAGTTTAGTAGGATTTCATCTTAAAGCAACAAATGTAAATAATGTCCTCCCCTGAACGATGATTTGGTGGCAAAGCTCACCATCTCAACAGGAGATGCACGACAAACACAAAACATGTACTGATTCCACTTCAACACACAAAAATATCAGTGCCTGACTTTTTGTCAGTGAATCAAACCCCACAGGGAATCAACACCCCACCCCCCCGGGTGGGGAGGCGCCCGCTCAGGGGCAGTCTGCACACAGGCCCAGGCGGAAACCTGGACCGCAGAGATGTCTGCGGGATGCTGGCTAGATCCAGTCGCTGACCCTGGTGGGTTCTGCTGGCAGCCGGCCCGCATCCCACATTGCTCTCTGTGGCCTTCAGGGGGCCTCCCCCACGTGACTGCTCTAAGGGATTTGGCATTCCTGTGGTCCTTAAGACAGTAAATATATCTTCCATTTTAGCCTGGCAATTATTCTTCAACTGGATGGGCTCCTAAGAGACATCCTCATATTCCCCACCAACCTGATGGAATCGGGACTGTGCAGCTCACGGGGATCCTCAGAAGGTCCCAGAACATCTCTCCCAGCCTCGCCTGGCCCACACGGGGCCCCCCCCCAGCAGCCACTCACCTGACACAGACTCCTCCTCACGTCCATGGCGTGTCCCGCCCCCGCCCCCCACTGCTCCCCAGGCCTTCCCGGGCCTCTCCCTGCCCTTGGAGGGGGCCAGGTAAGCCCCTGCCCGCCTTACCGAGCAGCGGCTGGCACTCAGGGAGCTGGCTGAGCCCCGACACTCCACACCCCTGATGACACGGCCCTGGATGCCACGGCCCGGAGACAGGCCTGTGCGGGGGGCCGCTGGGGGCGAGTCCAACACGGTGCTGCCCAGAGCAAACACCTGACAGCTGACACTGGAAGCTGACCCAGAAAGCCAGCATGACTCTCACGTGTACTGTTGGGGGGGTGGCGCCACAACACATACTCAGAGGGCTGTCCGCTCTGGGGAGCAGGAACTGGAAGTGTTTGGAAGGAAAGGGCGGAGCTGGAGATAAAAACAAAGATAGAAACAGCCTTCTGCTCCTATAGCCAGATGGCGCCACAGGGGCCGATCACCCCCTCCCCCAACCAGCTAAAACCCAGGCGGCCCCCCGAATCAGGAGATGGAGCTGATGGCCCAGAGGGCCCAGTGTGGCTGGAGTGCCCGGGACGGAGCCGCAGAGGGGCGGGCAGGGTGGGTGGGCACAGGCGAGCACACGTGCACACTCGGACCCGCGGGGGCTGCGAGGGCACTCGGATGGGCCGGCTCAGGAGTGAGGAACAGTGAGCGCTGCCCAGAATCTCCCCACACAGCTCACAAGAATGATGCAAAAGGGTCAAACTCTTTCCAAGTAACTTCTGTGCATCCTAGAACAAAGCTCAAATACTGATGGACTACAAAACTGTCCAACACGAAGGTCAATCCACATCTGGCAACCAACCAAAGACCGCCACAGCTGGCTCATACGTAAGCAGATAACGTCATGAAAGAAATTGAAATTATGGTTAAAAACCTTCTCACAGAGGGAATTCCAGGCCCAGAAGGCTTCACTGGTAAAAAGTCTACCACACATTTAAGGAAGAGTCAAGACCAATTCTCTGCTACTTGGTCCGGAAAATTCGAGAGGAGGCTAGCCCTCACCCTTCTATGAGGCCAACGTGACCCTGATAACAAACAAGGCCTCACAGGAAAACCACAGGCCGAGGCCCTCGCAACACAGACACAAAGACTCTGAGCTAATTAATTCTTAACTTGGAGAATCTTAGCAAATTGACACAGCAATATATAGAAAGGGTAACATGTCATGACCAGGTAGAACATAAGGTTGGTTTAACGTTAGAGAATCAATGTAATTCACCACATGAACAGGCTCTTCTCAATAGATTTTTTAAAAAGCTTCTGACAAAACCCAACATCCATTCCTGGTTAAAAACCAAACCCCAAGCAAACAAACAGAACAACCAAGTAGAAGTAGAAGAAACTTCCTCAGCTTAGTGAGATGGGGGTTCCCTGTGGGCCCACGGGTGTGAAGTATGGATGCGACTTCCAAGCAGAGGTGTCGAGGGGACAGTGGGTTACATGAGCCTTCAAGAAACTCCTACAAGGAAAGATAAAAGTTGCAGATAATTTTATTGTTCATTTCAGAAACTTTATGGGAAAAGAAATGTAAACACAAGGCTTTCAACAGATCCCACGAAAAGACGCCTCAGATCCCTTGCCTTGCTGCATCCACCGGCCTGGGGACCCTTCCCCAATCTGAACCAAGCCTCCTCCCCACTGAACGCCCACCTTGACCCAGACTCCAGCCACCCGATGGGGACTCTGCAGCGAGTCCGTCGAGAATACACGTGCTTTGTCCCTCTGCAGGCTCTTTGGCAGCATTTTCAGGAAACCCACATTTGACAGGACTGAGAATCGCTGGAGTGAGAAGGTCACCCCTTGATTTTTTTTTTTTTTTGCGCTACGCTGGCCTCTCACTGTTGTGGCCTCTCCTGCTGCGGAACACAGGCTCCGGACGCGCAGGCTCAGCGGCCATGGCTCACGGGCCCAGCCGCTCTGCGGCACGTGGGATCTTCCCGGACCGGGGCACGAACCCGTGTCCCCTGCATCGGCAGGTGGACTCCCAACCACTGCGCCGCCAGGGAAACCCTCAGCCCTTCATATTAAATGATTTGTTATTAACGGATGGCCTGACCTTAGGAGCACGTGGGGCTGAAACAGGCGGCGAAGAACACTGTTTCCCCTGCCTTCAGAAAACAACCAAGAAAGTGGAAGTGGACTAAGTCCAACGGAGCAATGATTCTGCAACAGGCACGGCGGGCGGGTGTGGGGCCCCCAGGCGGCAGAGATGTTGCTCTGCTGCCCAAGGATGTTTCTCAAACATCCCAGTGCAGGAACCGTGCAGGTTCCTCCCGACCGCAAGGGCCCACGAGAACTGTCACATTTCCGGGCACAATTTTGTCCTTGAGAGACTTTACCATCGCCATCAAGAGTCACACCATTGGGCTTCCCTGGTGGCGCAGTGGTTAAGAATCTGCCTGCCAATGCATGGGACACGGGTTCGAGCCCTGGTCCAGGAAGATCCCACATGCCAGGGAGGAACTAAGCCGGTGCGCCACAACTACTGAGACTGCACTCTAGAGCCCGTGAGCCACAACTACTGAAGCCCGCACACCTAGAGCCCATGCTCCGCAACAAGAGAAGCCACCACGATGAGAAGCCCGCGCACCACAACGAAGAGTAGCCCCCGTTTGCCACAACTACAGAAAGCCTGCGTGCAGCACTGAAGACCTAATGCAGCCAAAAATAAATAAATTTTTTAAAAGGGGCTTCCCTGGTGGCGCAGTGGTTGGGAGTCCGCCTGCCAATGGAGGGGACACGGGTTCGTGCCCCGGTCCGGGAAGATCCCACGTGCCGCAGAGCGGCTGGGCCCGTGAGCCATGGCCGCTGAGCCTGCGCGTCCGGAGCCTGTGCTCCGCAACGGGAGAGGCCACAGCAGTGAGAGGCCCGCGTACCGCAAAAAAAAAAAAGAGTCACACCATCCTGAAAACCTGTCGTCGGTGGTCACCCCATCTCTAACAGACAGAAAAGCAGTGCCACGAGATCGCTCTTGGAGCCGACATCAGCTCCTCCCACGGAGGCCCCCGAGGGCCACTATGGGATCAAGCCCCGGCCTCCAACGAAAGAAACTCAGCTACCGCTGGCCTTGGGAAGAGAAGACACAAACGCGACTTGTCCTTTTGCCCCAGTACTCTTACTTGGAGAGTAGCCTCACACCGCAAGATGCTTTATTTCTGTTGAAAGCTCTGGACATTCAAACTTGGGATGAACGTCCTGAGGCGGCTCCCAAGGGGAAGAGAACCCGTGGAATTCGGGCCGGAAGGCCAGCTGGTGCAGAAGCCAACTGCGAGTCCAGGGGCCCAGCGTAGGCTGGTGCCAGCTGTCCGACAGCACTCCGTACACCTGTAGACCCTGACCCGAACCCGCACCCGACTCACTCCGATGCCCCCACGGAGGCCGACGGGGCCCCGGCCCTTTGATCGCACACATGCGACCCATGTGCTGAGAAGCGAGGAGCGCGCAGGACACAGAACAGAGGCAGAGCCTGAGACTACAAGGCGGACATCCTCCGGTGTTGTCCTGTCGGGACAAACCAGCCTGGGAGGTGCCACAAGGCCACGGGGTGGGAGCTTTCGTGGAAACAGCCACCATCCGACCAGCTTCACCAGTTCAAAGAAACCCGAAACCACGCGTCTTTCCCATCCACCGCTCTTCATATTGAATGAAGAAGTTCGAGAGAGACGCGAAAAGCCCGTGTTACAGGCGTCCATGCGGACCGCAGTCTTTGGCGTGGGCGCTCGTCCCGGTCCAGGCCTCTCGGCTCAGACCCACCGGCCCAGACACTGTTCTCCGAGTAGCCGCCCTTGAGAAAAGTCGGCCCCCGCCCAACGGCACAGAAAGCACAAGGGCGGTGGTCGGTGTTACTCTCTTTTCTCCAAGCTCCTCATCACAGCTTTCCCCAGAGGCAGCCTTGGTGCGGACCAGGCCCCGGGGATCCCACGTACCCCGACCCCACCCCGTGAGAAGGGCCCCGCCTGAGGTCCCGAAAGTGGCAGAGCTGGGCGAGGGGCAGCCCGGGAACAGCGTCCTTCCTGGGGAACCGCGCACAGAGGATGCAAACCCCACAGAGGCCTTTTCTCGGCCCCGCCGTCCACCGCGCCCAAGCGCGGGCCGGGCCCCCGGGCGCCGGGAGCGGCCCCCAGGCCGATTCCAGAGGCACAGCCGGAACCCTGTTCGCAGCGCGGCGCCACCCTCCGGGACGCGGCTGTGTAACCCCGTGCTGTCTCCGGAATCGCTGCCCCGCCGGACACCGACGGGACGCCTCGCCGAGCGTCCGCGAACAGCTGGCCTCCCGGCTAGCACAAGCCTCCCGTCGCTTCTGCTGCCCTATTCAGGGCCCTAGACTACACTTCCCAGGCCGCTCCGCGCGCTCTTGCAAATGTCGCGAGAACCCTGGACTGGCACCGACATGGCGGGGGCGGGCTCTCGCGTGGACCGCCGGGAAGTGTAGTTTTGGGCTGGGAGCCACGTTCCCTGGCACCCAAGCTCGGGCTGCGGAGAGACTACAAGTCCCAGGGGGCTCAGCGCGACCGCCTGGAGGGCGGGGGTTACGAAAGAGGAACCCGAAGGGCGCGGGGGTGAGTGTGGGGCCGGGGGCGGGCGCGCGGGGGGGAGGGCGGGGGCAGCCCTCGGGGTGCGTACACTGGGCCGGGCGGGGCGCGGCGGGGCGCGGCGGAGGGCGCGGGGTCCGGCCGCCTTGCTCCTCCGCGCACCCCGCCGGCCCGGCCGCGCCGGAGGGCCCGCGGGTGGATATATCGCCCCCACAGTGTGCAGTCTGGTCCAGCAGGGTCTGTGTGCGTCGTCACCAGGACGATTTAATTGACGCTTTAGTTTCGGTTTAATTGAGACCGGGGTTCGGACGTGCGTATCACAGCGTTTCAAGGAGCAGCGTTCGAGCCAACGCAGCTTCTCGGTGCCCGAGCGCCAGGGTGGCCCTTTTGTCCTGTTCCCCGGGCCCCTGCGGGGCCGGGGGCAGAGCTGGGCCCCGTGCTTCTCTGCTCCTCCCCGCGCCCCCGTAGCAGCCTGTGTTAGCCAGAGTCTGAACGGCCACGGTGATCTCAAGAGCTCCTAGAAGGAAATCAAACCTGGGTTTTCCGGAAAGTTTCTCTTCCTGGCACACGCTCACCCCACCTGGCCCTGGGCGCTCCTCCTAAAGGCGGAGCAGCCGCGGCTCGAGGGTGCTCACCCCCGCACCCCGAGGGCGCCGCCCGCCCCTCCCTGCATCGCCCTGTGCCGCGAGGTAAGCTGTGATTTGTCGTGTAATTCACTTGAAGAACGACCTCTGGTCACCACAGCACTGGGAATCCCGCGTCCCCAAGGTCAAGGTCCTCCCAGGTGGGCTCCAAGGGTCCAACCGGCAGCTACGTCTCGGGGCTGCCGAGGCCCCCGAGCCGTAAGTGTCAGCAGCCGGGAGTGTGTCCTTTAGGTCGGTCAGATCGTTCACTGCGCTGATCTTCCTTGAGCTTGGGGGGATTTTCAGAATGGGAAGCAGGAGAATGAGGTCCGCGGTTCTCATATTGCCCGTTGGCGCCCTTTGCTCGCTGAGAGGCTGACTGGAGGTACCCGCACGGAGGCGCTGGAGATGCAGCGGGCCCTCCTGCGTTGTGCTCGACGGTGGAAGAAGGAAAGGGCAGCACACGTGAACTGTGAAGTTGGTGACCACCTGCCCTTCTCCCCTCTCCAGCCACAGCTGCCCGCAAGGCTGGAAGATCACGTCCGCCCCCTGCCGTGGTCACCCGGGCAGGGCCTCCTGTCGGAGAGCTGTTTATGTGGTTTTCTGGCCCAGCACCCAACAGCTATTGATGGACCAGAATAATTCCACCCCCACCCCACCCCGTTACCTGACGTGTTACTTGTTCAGAATCACAGTGACTTCTTTCTTGAAACCAATGCTTCTAAGGAAAAATGAGAGTCATGAAAGAACACATGGTACAATTTAAATTCTCACCATACTTTTCATTACCTTGTAGAAATTTTTGGACCCAATTCCTTAGATTTTTGGCTCCAATAGGATTTTCAAAATAGAAAAGGAATTGCATTTATTCAGTTTGTGATTATATATAATCCACATAAGTGAAGTGCATAGGTTCAGTTTGCCCAGTTTTGACAAATGTATGTAGCTGTGTAACTTGCACACTGTCATGATAGAGCACATTTCTGTCATCCCTAAAGGTTCCCTCATGTGGTGTCCCCCGAATCCTTGTGTCGAAGCCCTGCCCCCCAGCGTGATGCTGTCTGCAGGTGGGGCCTCGAGGAGGTGATCAGGGTGAGGGGGGCCATGAGGGGATTGGTGCCCTGATAACAAGAGGAAGGCAGAGACCCCCCCTCCCTGCTCGCACACCAAGACAAGGCCAGCAGGACCCTGAGAAGGCGGCCGTCTGCAGGCCGGGAAGGGCCCTCACCAGAGGCCGGATCTGCCGGCACCTGGACCTTGGGCCTCGCAGCCCCGGTGCTGTGAGGAACAATGTGTGTCTAAGCTGCCCTGGGCCGACTGAGACCTCGTAAGCCTTCCCAGCCCTGTTCCCCAGAAGCCGGCCTAGTTCTGATTTCTGCCACATTCCTTCATGGTGTTGTGTTAGACTCCGTGGTCTGTGGAGTGCCTTGGCTGTCCACAGCTCAATGCCCGACCTGGGACGGCACTTGAGTGGGTTCCTGGCATTGTCTTGGGTGATGGAGTTATGCACATTCTTGCACTTGTGTTCTGTGGGCGTGAGACTGCTGTTGTGGGGCCTGGTGGGCAGGGCGGTGTTCACTAGTGTCTTCCATCTGCATCTCCTTGAGCAGTGATGCTGGGCATGCATCCATCTGCGACACCCGCTCGAAGCATCTGATCAAGTTTTTTGCCTTTTTTAATTTAAAATTTTTTTTTAATATTTATTTTTTAAATTTATTTTTGGCTGTGTCTCAGTTGCGGCACATGGGATCTTCCTTGCAGCATGCGGGATCCTCCGCTGTGGCACGTGGGCTTCTCTCTAGTTGTGGCACGCAGGCTCTACGGCACATGGGCTCTGTAGTTGCAGCACGTGGGCTCTCTAGTTGTGGGCCATGCGCTCAGTAGTTGCCCCGCAGCATGTGGGATCTTAGTTTCCCAACCAGGGATCAAACCCTCGTCCCATGCATTGGAAGGTGGATTCTTAACCACTGGACCACCAGGAAAGTCCCCTGCCTTTAAAAAAAATTATCAAGTTGTAGAGACTTCCCTGGTGGCACAGTGGTAAAGAACCTGCCTGCCATTGCAGGGGACACGGGTTCGATCCCTGGTCTGGGAAGATCCCACATTCCGTGGAGCAACAAGCCCATGTGCCACAACTACTGAGCCTGCGTGCCATAATTACTGAAGCCCACGAGCCTAGAGCCCATGCTCTGCAAGAGAAGCCACCACAATGAGAAGCCCGCACACCGCAACGAAGAGTAGCCCCCGCTCGCCGCAACTAGAGAAAGCCCGCGCGCAGCAACGAAGACCCAACGCAGCCAAAAATAAATAAATAAAACAAAATTATAAAAATCATCAAGTTGTAATTTCCTCTAGGTCTTCTGGATAGAAGCCATGTCAGATATATATATGTATATATATATAGAGAGAGTGTTACCTCCCATTGTTTGACTTGCCTATTCGCATCATTAATAGCGTCTTTTAAAAATTAAACTCTTTTGGAGTGGTTTTAGGTTTACAGAAAGATGCAGACCGAGGCGCACTTGTGGAAACCGAGGCGCCCCGGTGCCCCGTTACCGTTGCCCGCGCTCGCTCCAGGCTGCAGGTCACGCGCTGCCTCAGGGCCCGCTTTCTGCCCGGGGTCCCATCCGGGAGCCTACTTGTTCGTGGCCTTGACGGTTTTGAGGAGGACTGCTCAGGTGTTTTGTAGCATGTCCCTGGTTTGGGGTTTGTCTGCTGTGTTTCCTCCTGGTTAGACAGGGATTGTGGTTTTTGGAAAGAAGACCCCAGAGGTGAGGTGGCGCTCTCGTCACATCGCGTCAGGGCACCTGACTTCGCACGGCGTCACGGTGGGGGGGCCGTCGGCCTGCTCTCCTGGCCCAGGGGGTATCTGCCAAGGAGTGTGGCTCCTTGTCCTGGCCTCCCGTCTCTTTGGCAGCCACTCGGGGCAGCCCACCCTCCCGGGGGTGGGAGCGGAGCTCAGGGGAAGACCCGCCGAGGGTCTGGGATCCCGTAAGGAGGATGGGCTCGTGGGCGTTGCCTGCGCTTTGGTGCGGACGCAGCTCCGCGCTGTCGGCTTGGCTGCTCACCTCGTTCCAGCCTTGGCCGCCGGGACCTGTCGTCGTCCTCCCCTCCCTCACCCCGCCCCTTGTTGGGAGCGCTTCCTTCCCTCCTTGCACCGCCAGCCACTCCAGCTTCACTTCATCTTGCGTGTTCCTGCCTCAGCCCTAGAATCACCCAGTTCTCCGGGGAGCGCTGCTTCGTTTCACGGGAGAGTGGGAGTTAGAAACCAGGACCCGGCAGCGGGTGTGGGCGCTGCTGCTGGGGTGGCATTGACTGTAGGCCTCTTAGCAGATAGCTAACTGTGTATCTGTTCACCTGTGTGTCTGTAACAAAAGTGCTTATATGTAACCTTCTCACTGCCGTCGCCATCATTTTCTTATTTGCCCCACCCCAGTGTACATAGAAAGCAGGTTCAGAATTGTTCACCCATATACCTCTCCACTCTGAGAAACAAATTTATCACCTTGAGAACCATGTTTATATTTGGTTTCTTCTTATCGTTGGTCTTACAGTTCCCAGTCAAAACACTGGCTTCCTGTCCCCTTCAGTGTGTTGGTGTCACACGTTGTGATACAGTTAGATTCAGTGGTCACAGTCTGCTTTCCATCCTGACATCCCTGACATTCTGGTGGGTGGTGTTGATTTTTTTGCGTGTATTAAAGTCTACTTTCTGTGATATATCATTCTATGGATTTTGGCAAATGCATAGAGTTTATATCCACCATAATGGTGTATTTTCATGAGCAGAAGTTTTTAATATTGATGAAGTTTAGTTTATCAATTGTTTTTCTTTTTTGGCTCATGCTTTCTGTGTTCTATTTAAAATTCTTTGCCTAACCAAAAGCCACAGAGATAGTCTCCTGTAGTTTCTTGTAGAAGGTTTATAGATTCAGTTTTGTGTTTAGCTCCATGAGCCATCTCTAATTAATTTTTCATGTGATGTGAGTCTAGTAGTTTCACTTTTTATTCCACGTAAGTAACCAGCTGTCCCAGCACCAATTCTTGAAAAAAACGTTCTTTTCTCCATTGAATTGCTTTGGCATCTTATCAAAAAGCATTTGACTGTGTTTGTGAAGATCTCTATTCTGTTACATTGGTCTATCTGTTCATCAGTCCACACTGTCTTGTGACTTTATAATAAGTCTTCAGGTAAGGCAGTGTAAGTCCTCTGTGCTTGTGCTTTTATTTTTTTTAATTTTAATTTTTTTACTTTTTGGCCGCACCCCGTGGCATGTGGGATCTTAGTGCCCCGATCAGGGATCGAACCTGCACCCCCTGCGTTGAAGGCTTGGAGTCTTAACCACTGGACCACCAGGGAAGTCCCACTTGTTCTTTTTAAAAATTGCTCTGGCTATTCTAGGTTCTTTGTATTTTCATATACATTTAAGAATCAGGTTGTCAGTTCCTCAAAAAAAAAAAAAGCCTGCTGTAATTTTGATTGTGATTATATTAAATATTGGGTCAATTTGGGGAGAAATTAATCTTAGTAATATTGAGTCCTCTAATCCATTCACATGGATGAATGGAGATACACACATGTATGCGTGTGTATTCATGTTGATATATATATACCCTTATTGTATGTCTTTCCATTATTTGGATCTTGAACAACTCTCAGCAGTTTTATCTTTTTCTGTGTACAGGTCTTACACATCTTTTATTAAGTTTATCCCCACAAACAGACTGTTTAGAATGCCATTGTAAATGATATTTATTTAAGTTTCATTTTCCAATTACTTGTTGCTAGTATATAGACATGACAGTTGGTTTTGCATATTGACTTTATATTCTTGCAACATTGCTGAATTCACCTGCAAATTATAGTAGGTTTTTAAGATTTCCTAGGATTTTCCATGTGAACAGCCATGCCGTGTGCACAGAGGCACGATCACTCCTCTTTCTAACCTTGTGGCTTTTGCTTTGTTTTCTGTCGTCATTGCACTGGCTTGAGCCACAGGACAGTGTTGACTAGACGTGCTAAGGCTGGGTGGCCTTGGCCTCTTCACTGTTACTATGGCATCAGCTGTGGGGTTTTTGGAGATGCCCTGCCTCACGCTGAGGGTGTCTCCTATTTTCAGTTTGCTAAGAGTTATCATGAATGGGCCTGAAATTTTGTCAAATCCTTGTTTTGCATCTGCTGAAATGGTTGCATGGGTTTTTTTCCCTCTTTATTAAAGTGGTTGATTGCATTGACTGGTTTTTGTATGTTAGGTCAATCTTTTTTTTCCCCCGAAGTTACAAAGACTTTTTAAAAAAAAATGTTCATTTATTTATTTTTAAATTTTATTTTTGGCTGCGTTGGGTCTTAGTTGCCCTGCGGCATGTGGGATCTTAGTTCCCCAACCAGGGATTGAATCCGTGTCCCCTGCGTTGGAAGGCGGATTCTTCACCACTGAACCACCAGGGAAGTCCTACATTAAGTCAATCTTATGTTCCTGGAAGAAACTCATTTGGTCGTGTTCTGTCACCTTTCTGTGTTTTACTGAATGCAGTTTGCTAATGTTTTGTTAGAGTTTGGGGTCTGTATTCATGAGGGATGTTAGTCTGCATTTTTTCCCTCGTAATGTCCTTGTCTGGATTTCTGTCGGGGTTATGCTGGCCTATGTTTGAGTCTTGCTTGGTGGCCTTATAAACGAGCTAGGACAGGTTCCCTTCCCCTTTGGTTTCTGAAGGACTTTGTTTAGTATTGGTATTAGTTCTTCCTTAGTTTTTTGGTAGACTTCACTAGTGAAGCTGTCTGGGTTCACTGTTTTCTTTGTGGGAAGTTTTACAAATATTAATTCAATTTCTTTCCTTTCATCTTAGTTCAAATTATTTCCTTTCATCTGCCTAATACGGTTGAATTCACTCTTGTTTTTCTCTCTTCTTAAGACGGAAGCACAGGGCAGTGATTTCACACTTGTCTGCATCTCTTACACAGCCATTAAAAACTATAACTTTCTTCTTAAGCGCTGCTTTAGTTTCCTACACAAAATCTGATAGGTCGCACTTTATCTTCCTGTTAAAAATATTTTAAAACTTCCTATGTTTGATCCACGAGTTATATAGAAGTCTGTTGTTTAATTTACGAGTATTTGGAGATTTTCTAAATATCTTTTGTTACTGATTTCTAATATAATTCCATTTAGTCAGAGAATATACTCTGTATGATTTTCACCCTTTGAATTTGTTGATACTTGTTTTATGGTCAAACATATGGTCTGTTAGTGCATATTTTGTTTGCACTTAAGAAGAGTGTGTGTTATACTTTTTTTGAGTGTCATATTCTGTAATTGTCAGTTGAGTCAAATATTGCCCCAATTTTTTTTTTTTTCTTTGGCGGGTACGCAGGCCTCTCACTGTTGTGGCGTCTCCCGTTGCGGAGCACAGGCTCCGGACGCGCAGGCGCAGCGGCCACGGCTCACGGGCCCAGCCGCTCCGCGGCACGTGGGATCCTCCCAGACCGGGGCACGAACCCGCGTCCCCTGCATCGGCAGGCGGACTCTCAAGCACTGCGCCACCAGGGAAGCCCTGCACAAATCTTTTATATCCTTACTCTTTTTTTTTTTTTTGGTCTACTTGTTCAATCAGTTATTGAAAGAGGGATATTAAAGTTTCCAATCACAGCTGTGGATTTGTCGTTTTCCTTTTAGTTCTTTCAACTTCATGTATTTGCAAGGTTTTATTCAGTACATAGAAATCAATACAAGATGATTGATTTATCTTGTTGATGAATTTACTCTCTTATTGTTGTGAAAGATCGAAGTCTACTTTGTTCTTATACTCAGTAATTGCATTTCCATCCTGTGCTTTCAGTGTTCTGTGTCTTTATGTATGAAGCTTGTCTGTTATAAAGTGCATATCATTTGGTCTTGCTTTTTATCCAATCTGACGATCTCTACTTTTCAAAAAAATAACTACCATCTATTGAGGCACTTTATATGCATTATGTAATTTCATTTTTTCCAGATTTTTTTTATTGTAGTAAAATAAACATAACATGAAATTTACCATTTTAACCATATTAAAGTATATAGCCTGTAGCATTAAGTGTATTTATGATGTTGTACAACACTTACCACCATCCGCCTCTGGAACTTTCTCATCTTCCCAAACTGAAACTCTGTCCCCATTAAACACTAACTCCCATCACCTTCCCCAGCCCTGGCACCCACCCTCCTACTTTTTGTCTCTGTGGATCTGACGATCCTAGGGACCTCATATAAGTGGAATCATACATTTTTTGTCCTCTTGTAGACTGGCTTATTTCACTTAGTATAATGTCACCCATGTTATAGCAGGTGTCAGAATTTCCTCCTTTTTAAGGCTGAATAACATTCCATTGTATGGATGGATGACATTTTGTTTATTCACTCATTGGTCAATGGATATTTGGGTTGCTTCCACTTTTTTTTTTTTTCTTGGCTATTGTGAATAATGCTGCTGTGGACACTGGTGTACAAATATCTCTTAAAGATCCTGTTTTTGGTTCTTTTGAGTATATAATCAGAAGTGGAATTGCTGAATCATATGGTAATGCTGCACCACTTTCCATTTCCACCAGCAGCAGACACGGGTTCAGATTTCTTCACATTCATTGTTTCTGGGTTTTTTGTTTGTTTTTTAAAAATATTTATTTATTTATTTAATTTACTTGGCTGTGCCAGGTCTTAGTTGTGGCATGTGGGATCTAGTTCCCTGACCAGGGATCAAACCCAGGCCCCCTGCATTGGAAGCATGGAGTCTTAGCTGCTGGACCACTAGCGAAGTCCCAGTTGTTTCTGTTTTTTTGATAGTAGCCATCCTCATGGGTGTGGAGTAGTATATTTGCTGCATTTCCCTAATGATTAGTGATGTTAATCTCTACTTTTTGATGGAGTATTTAGTCTGTTTACATTTAGTGCGGTTATTAGAGTGTTTGGGTTTAAATCTACCATCTTGATGTTTGATTTCTATTTTTCCATCTGTTTCTCCTTTCCTCCCTTTTTTTTTTTTGGTGAATCAAGTTTTTAAAATTCTGTTTTATGTCCTTTATTGACTCTTAGTTCTGCCCTTTTGTGTTATTTTATAGTGGTTCCTATAGAGATTAAATATGTGTGTTTAGGGCTTCCCTGGTGGCGCAGTGGTTGAGAGTCCGCCTGCTGTTGCCGGGTACACGGGTTCGTGCCCTGGTCTGGGAGGATCCCACATGCCGCGGAGCGGCTGGGCCCGTGAGCCATGGCCGCTGAGCCTGCGCGTCCGGAGCCTGTGCTCCGTAACGGGAGAGGCCTCAGCAGTGAGAGGCCCGCGTACCGCAAAAAAAAAAAAAAAAAAAAAAAAAAGTGTGTTTAATTTATCACGGCCTCTACCTTAAAAGGTGATCCTCTACTTCTAGTGCTCTTGGCCACATATATTTTACTTCTTGTGCTAGAACATTCTACAACAGTTTTTATCTTTACTTTAGCTAATAGTCTTTAAAAATAGTTAGAGGTGTATTACATTTAATTGTTAAAGTCTTGGATGCCTTTGTTTACCAAATTGAGAATTTCTGGGTCCAGTGGCTAGGACTCTGTGCTCTCACTGCCGAGGGCCTGGGTTCAGTCCCTTGTCGGGGAACTAAAATCCCACAAGCCTCCCAGTGCAGGCAAAAAAAAAAAAAGAGAATTTCTGTAGAACTGCACTGTACTTGGCTAGACATGCCAAATGTATGAGTATGAGTTGAACGTTGTAAAACAAGCAGTACTCACCGGCTCCTGTAGAAAACCCTCAGACCCCAGGTCAGTGTGGGGGGTAGGTAGAGGCTCTGGAGCCAGGGGCCTGGCCAGTCCTCACCCTGCCGTATACTCGCTGTGCCGTGTACTTGCTGTGTGATCTTGTGCAAGCCTGTTTTCTCCTCTTAAAAGGGGTCGAGGGACTTCCCTGGTGGTGCAGTGATTAAGAATCCACCTTCCAATGCAGGGGACATGGGCTCGAGCCCTGGTCCGGGAAGATCCCACATGCTGCAAAGCA
The DNA here is from genome assembly GCF_026419965.1 of Kogia breviceps. Classification (NCBI taxonomy): domain Eukaryota; kingdom Metazoa; phylum Chordata; class Mammalia; order Artiodactyla; family Physeteridae; genus Kogia; species Kogia breviceps. The sequence goes on from NC_081310.1 coordinate 202,181,392, forward strand.
ACTAAGCCCGTGCGCCACAACTAATAAGCCTGCACTGTAGAGCCTGTGAGCCACAACTCCTGAGCCTGTGTGCCACAACTGCAGAATCCTGCGCACCTAGAGCCGTGCACCGCAACAAGAGAAGCCACCACAATGAGAAGCCCGCGCACCGCAACAGAGAGTAGCCTCTGCTCACCGCAACTAGAAAAAGCCCACGCGCAGCGACGAAGACCCAACTCAGCCAAAAATAAATAATAAAATAAAATAAATTAATTTTTAAAAAAGGGGGGTTGATAATAGGCACTGTTGGGAGGGTAAACTGAGTTAATATGAGTGAATAACTCAGAGTGGTGCTTGGCGCACAGCAAGTGCCGTATAATTGCTGTTCTTGCTGTTGTCACAGAGTGAGCAGGTTCATATCCCTTGGAAATCCAGGCTCTGCAGCAAAAGGAGACTTTTTCATCCTGTGCAAACGAACATGGGCATGAAAGTCCAGCCCTAGCTGTGTATGTGACAAACCTCTAAGGTGTGAAATTACTTTTCATAGGAGAATAAACCTCAGATTATTAATTTGATCATTCTTTGGGGAATGTTTTAAAGATGAAAGGGGCTACTAAAATAATGTTAAGTATAACTTATTATCTTAAATTTATCTTTTTGCAACTGGATTCACGTTGTTATCCAAGAAGAGTGTTTTAGCATCCATCCCCATTTGCTTCCCTGAGGCCGAAAATTTTTGCCCAGTGGGGATGAGGCTCTGGTGGCACTGCAGTTCTCTCCGAGTGCTCTGTTAGAGGCCAAAAAAAAAATTAAAAAATCTTGGCGGAAGCCAGAGAAAAACAAGACTACATACACACAGCATCGCAAAGACTAGAAACTTATCATCAGAAGGCAAGTGGAGCTGCATCTATAAAGTTCTGGAAGAAAGATAGTCAACGCTCCAGGAGTGTGTGTTAAATACAAATATTTTCAGAAGAAGGAAAACTGATCTAATTTGTTGCCATCATCTGTGTATTGCCAGACATGCTAAAGAAAGTCTTTCCAGGCTGAAGGAAAATGATACCAGAGTGAAACTCAGGTCTTTATGAGTGAGTGATGAGCATCGAAAAGGGTAAATATCTGGGGGGAAAGTTTTCTTTCAAATACGTATTTAAAGAAAAAATCAGAACATGTCTTGGGTTTGTAATGCATACAGATGAAATACGTATGATAACTGTAGCATAAGGAACGGTGAAACGGATCTGTGGACCCGCAGGTTCTGCCTTTACATGAAGTGCTGCAGTATTAATTCTAAGTAGGCTGTGAAACAGTGGGGATGTGTGTTGTAGTCCTAGAGCAATAACCATAAAAATAATGCAGAGAATCATAACTAAAGAACCAAAAGATAAATTGAAAGGGGATTTTTAAAAAATATTCAAATAATATGAGAGAACAGAGAAATAAAACACCAGAGAGACAGCAGAAAACAAATAATAAAACGGTAGCCTTAAATCCAACCATAGCGTCATTATACATTTGCCAATGCCCAGCATCAAGAGTGATCCTAATGTAAATATGAACTTGAGGCAACAGTGATGTGTCAGTGTAGGTTCATCAGAGTACCTATCTGGGGCAGGATGTTGACAGTGGGGGAGGCTCTGCTTGTGTGGGGGCAGGGGGTGTATGGGAACTCTCTTACTTCCTGCTCAGTTTAGCTGTGAACCCAAAACTGCTCTAAAAAAAATTAAGTCTTTTATGTATTAAAACCAAGGAACAAGTAGAAAAATAATAAAATGGTAGACCTAAGTCTAACCACAGTGATAATTACATTAAATGTTAATGGACTAAACTCTCCACTTAAAAGGTAGAGATGATCAGAATGGGTAAATAAGCAAGACCCTACTACATGCTGTCTATGGGAGATTAACTTTAAATATCAAAAACACAGGTTGAAAATAAGTGAATGCAAAATGTGTATGTATACAAGTAGCATAAGAATGCTGGAATGGCTATATATATATATATATATATATATATATATATATATATATATATGGTTTTTTTTTTTTTCGCGGTATGCAGGCCTCTCACTGTTGTAGCCTCTCCTGTTGCGGAGCACAAGCTCCGGACGCGCAGGCCCAGCGGCCATGGCTCACGGGCCCAGCCGCTCTGCGGTACGTGGGATCCTCCCGGACAGGGGCACGAACCCGTGTCCTCTGCATCAGCAGGCGGACTCTCAACCACTGCGCCACCAGGGAAGCCCTGGAGTGGCTATGTTAATATCAGATAAAGTAGATTCACAATACGGAGTATTACTAAAGAGACCGAGGAAATTCTAATGATAAAGAGGTTGTTTCATCAGGAAAACATCAATTATGAATGGACCCAATAAAGGGAGTAATAAGCAATCATAGTAGGCAATTTTAGCATCTTTCTCTCACCAGTTATTAGAACAAAAGACCTAAAGAAATCAGTAAAGACAGAGAGGATTTGAACAGTGCTCCCAGGCATCTCGACCTGATTGATACTTGTGGAAAGCCACACCCATCAGAAGCAGAACACAAATTCCTTCTAAGTGCATATTCTCTAACAAAGACCAACTGCTGTGCCCTAAAACAAGTTTCTAAGAAAAGTAAAGTACAGCTGTATTTATTTGCATAGGACATGATTATTTATATAGAAGACACTAAGAAATCTGTGAAAAACCGCTAGAACTATTAAGTGAATTTAGCAGAATATCAGAACTCAAGGTTAATATGCAAATTTTACTTGTATTTTTGTATACTAACAGCAGACTGTTATGAAATGCAATTAGAGGCCACCGCAGCCCCTGGGAGCCTGGAAAAGGGGAACTGTGATCGAGTGAACGGGCTCAGTCCCGGGGGGGGGGGGGGGGGGGCGCTGCTGATGCGAGGGGTGGGTGGTGGTCCGCACCGGCCACACTGAATAAAAGCAAGAAGGACAAGACATAGTAGAATCAGACTGCGGCTGTCTGAGAGCTGGGGCCACAGAGCTTGAAATTACCCCGGAAAACCTCTGAAATGTTGGGCCCTTCACCGCTTCCTCCTAAGGACTCCAGAGGCAACACACCGTATTAAGCATGACAGTTGGCAGGTCACTGTGTATGTTTTGCAGGAGCACAGACTGAGGTGCTTCTGTTCCTCTGACCTTGAGTTAACCGTTGCTTTCCATTGTGGTCTCTTTCCCCTCAGTGTTCCTCTCCGTTCTTCACTTCTAGTCCCGCCGCCTTACCAAGCGTGACCGACTCAGGCAGGTGAATTAGACCATTTTTTCGCACTCTCTTGTCCTCCCCTGTCTGGCAGTATTACTCTGAACTTGACTGTTTTAACCTGAACCGTTCACGTGGGTTTGCAGTTCCCACGCTGCTTTTCAAACTTTCTGACGTCATGTCACCATGACAGTCAGCACTGGCTCAGGTTACCCTGTGGACATACCTCTGTTAGGACAGTTAGCACATCCGGGGCTGCCCAGCCCAAGAGGTGCAGAGCAGGTGCTCATCCGGGGCAGAGATGTGATCCCAACGGAGAAAACGTTAAAGAGCTTGGCCTGCGGTTGACTTAATACACCACTTCAAGCGTGGGGAAGCTCCTTATACAGAAGTCCTGGCTGGTGATAATCTGGCCTCAAGGAAAACAAAGGAGCAGGACGGCGTACATTGCAGACCGCTTTGCGGTTAGAACGGGGGGACATTTGATGGCGTGGGTTTTTAGCAAGAGGATGAAGTCCTGCAGTAAAGGATAGAGTGCTTCAGCCAGGGGCTAGTGAATAAAATGCTGACTCCTGGTGGCCATAAACGATGGCACCTAACGTCTGTGGCCCTACTCCTCATCTCTAAAACGACTTGGTGAGTTTCAGATTTGGCCATTTTTAAGTTTATGGGACAGATTAGGCATGACCTCTCTTGAAAGTTTCCCTGCAAGATACATGGCAGGACATGTCTTTCACTGTAACAAAATACCATTAAAAGTTGTAACTGCTGCCGTGCAACTTTTGCCTTTTAGTAGAAACTTCTATTCCTTGAACGACGTGTATTGGTGCATCTTTCTTTGCTTTTTTTCTCTTTCAAATAGAATGTTTAATGTTTGATTTGCTTATCCGTATGTCTCCTGGGAATCAGTTTGTGCCCAATACTTCCTGCTGGTTTATTTCATAGGACACTTTTAAGGAGTGAGGTTGCAGATGGGTTCACAGGTAACTTGACCTTGGAAAACTGTGGAGATTGACAGAAGGGAACTCGTCTTTGAGCACCTGTTCTCAGAGCAACATTCAAATCTGTAGAAACATACCTAGGCTCATTGGATGAACATTTAGAATTCTAGTAAATTGCTCAGAGATTCCTAGAGTTCAGTTTAGAGGATCAGACCATATGACTGTGTTGTTATTATTTTAATTTGTGTAGTGTCCAAAGTTACTTTTTAAAATATTAATTTATTTATTTTTGGCTGTGTTGGGTCTTCATTGCAGCGCATGGGCTTTCTCTAGTTGCGGCGAGCAGGGGCTACTCTTTGTTGTGATGCGTGGGCTTCTCATTGCGGTGGCTTCTCTTGTTGCGGAGATCTAGGCGTGTGGGCTTCAGTAGTTGCAGCATGCAGGCTCAGCAGTTGCGGCTCACGGGCTTAGTTGCTCCGCGGCGTGTGGGATCTTCCCAGACCAGGGCTCGAACGCGTGTCCCCTGCATTGACAGGCGGCTTCCTACCCACTGCGCCCCCAGGGAAGCCCCCAAAGTTATGTTTTAAAAAGTGTTCGTGCTTTTTGTAAAGTGATTTGCTCTAAGCACATTAAAGGTCATTCAAGTGTTGTTCAAAAAAAAAAAAAGAAATTAGAGAGTTAATTATATTTACAGTAATACCCAAAGACAAAATATTTAGTTAATATGTTTAACAAAAGATGTGTAAGAGTGCCTCTTTACTGAAAGCCACAGAACATTGCTGAGAGAAATTAAAGACGACTTGAAGGGACTTCCCTGGTGGTCCAGTGGCTAAGACTCCGCGCTCCCAATGCCGGGGGCCTGGGTTCAATTCCTGGTCAGGGAACTAGTCCCACATGCCGCAACTAAGAAAAGATCCCGCGTGCCACAACTAAGACCCGGCGCAGCCAAATAAATAAATAAATATTTTAAAAAAATGAACAAAGACAACTTGAAGAAATGGAGAGAGAGCATGTTTGTAGATTAGAAGACTCAGTATTGTTAAAATGTCAATGATCCCAGTCAAGATTCCAGAAGGCTTTTTGTAGTAATTGACAAGATGATTCTAAAACATGGAAATGCAAGTGACCTGGAATTGCCAAAGCAATTACACAAAGCAGGGCTTCACTCTACCTGACTTCAGACTTTCTGTAAAGCTTCAGTAGTTGAGACTGTGTGGTACTGGTGGCACACAGATGAATGGAACAGAACAGAAAGTCCAGAAGTAGACCCCCACACAGACAATTGATTCTCAACCAAGATGTCAAGATAATTTAATATGAAAAGGAAAGTCTTTTTAACACATGGTGCTACCACAACTGGTTATACATAGGGAAGGAAAATGAACTTGATCTTTACTTCACCCCATGACACAAAAGTAACTCAGAGAAAACACAGGAAATCCTTATGACCCTGAGGTCAAGGCAGAGATTTCTTAGGATGCAAAAAGCAAGAACCATAAAAGAAAAAATGGATGCATTCGATATTATCAAAATGAAAACATTTGTTCTTCTAAAGATACCCATTAGAAAATGAAAAGACAAGTCACAAAATGGGAGAAAATATTTACAGTACATATATCTGACAAAATACATGAAGAGTTAGCACATAATAATAGACAGATGACCCAGCCGAACAATGTGGCCCAAAGATGTGAATAGACATGTTATGAGAGATATAAGATGTGTGAATGGCTGACGAGCAGGGCAGAGGTGCTGACTATCGCTAGTTACCAGGGAAACGCAGGTTGGAACAGCAGGAGAACCGCTGCCCGCCCACCGGTGTGAGGCCACTAGCTGGCAGGGCCAGAGCAGGTGAGCCGCCCAGGGCAGCTGGGGCTGCACACGGAGCCGCTGCCCGAGAACAGCAGGGCAGCTTCCCAGAGAGTTCCCTTGACCCGGTGCTTCCACGTATTTACCCAAGAGGAAGGAAAGCAAGCGACCGTGCTGGAACTGGCCCCAGAACGTCCCCAGCAGCGTTAGCCACCAAAATGTGGAAACAGCCACACGGCCGTCAGCAGGCAGTGGGCAGGGGAAGTGTCCTCGCAGCGGATGCCACTCAGCCACCAGAGGGCAAAGTACGGAGGAATCTGAAGATCGCCGTGCTGAAGGGCAGGAGCCCGACCCAAGGTGCGCAGACAGTGTGGTCCGTTCTCCTGAAATTCCAGAAGACACCATCCACGTGCAGCGGCAGGGCTCGGCCGGGCGGGCGGGCGGGCGGGGGCCGTGGAGGGGCCGCAAGGTGTGGACACTGTACTCAGTCGTGTCCACTGAGTAGCAGACAGAGGTGTCGACTGAGACCTGATTCCTGAATCAAAGGGGTCAATGCGGCTGTGACACCAGTAGTTGCCCCCTGAGGGGATTTCACATTCTAGAAAGGGGATGGTGCCTCAGGGAAGGGCAGGTGTTTTTAACGGGGGGACTTGACGTGGCATGGGGAGGGGAGACGTCTGCTCCGTCAGCCTGGACTGGAGCCAGCACAGAGCGAATGGCAGGACAGACCCCAGCCCGGGACCCCCAGGCCCTGGGCCAGTGGGCGGAGGGGCTTCTCATCCCGCAGCCCCAAGTGTGCCCGCTCTGGAAGCTGAACCAGTCCCCCTCACGCGCAGCTCCACCCTGCAGCTGGTTTTGTTAAGAAAATCGTCTTTTTAGAGGTGACTTTTATGTGTTTGGGACAGATTATAATTGCGGTTCCCACCTTTCAGAATAAAAGCCCGACTAACGATTTACTTCTGGGGTTGTGCAGGCTGGTGTGTTCCCCCGGTTACGTTAGAAACGTGGCACCATGAGCACTGAGTCACGTGGGCTGTGGCGTTTCATGTACTTTTAGTGTTAGGAAGTTTACTTGCAGCCTGTGGTCGTATTTTGTCTGTTTGCTCTCTGGATCCATCACCCCGCCAGAAGCATCTGTACCCAGTACTGCCTGCATCATGGCTTTTACTGCCCCAGCTGGATGTTTTTCACACACCCTTCCGTGATGACAACAGGGCAAACGGCACGAGACTGTAAGACCGAGGGCCCCTGACCAGCCTGGCCGCCGCAGAGGCACCCTTGCCATTCCGTCTCTGGGTGAAAATACCGGAAACCGAGTTCGGGTCTCGTGAGGACAGGATGCGATGGCAGGCGGGAGGGCCGTCCGAGCTCTGGGGCAGGACTGGCTCACCCAGACCCCTCTGCTCAGTCCTCCTTCCCGGAAAAAGCAGTGGACGGTGGGAAACTGGCGCAGGAGTGAGTGAGTCCGTCCCGTCCTGATCCGGATGGGCTGAGCCCTGGGGGGCTCTCGATGAAAAGTGCAGTTGGACCCCAAGCCCCAGGCGTGGTTTGGCTGTGCTTGACCAGCAGCACGGCCTCACCTGTCCACCTCAATTTGCAGGCCCCGGACCGAGGGTCTGCCGGGCTCCAGGAGGGCCAGGTAAGCATCCTACGCCCTGGCCCCCGCCCGGTGCCCTGGCATGCCAGGTGTCGCCTGTGGCCACACAGCACCCCTCTCTCTTGCAGACCCTGAGCTCCAGGACATGGCGCTCCAGCGCGCCGTCCTCCTGGCCAGCCTCCTGGCGGAAGTTGCCGGTAGATCCTCAGGAAGCGCGGTGAGCACCCGCCACGCGGCTCGTCGGCTCTTCACCCAGGGGCTCGCCCTTCTGCCTTTAGGTGCCACCCTTGTCCCGGCCCCCGAGATGCTGACCGTGCCCACTGTCAGGTTCGGAGGGGCCTGTGCCTCTGGGCGGGCAGCAGACGCACAGCCCCACTCCTGGCACCTACTCCACCCTGCCCACTAGAGCCTCCTTTCCCTCTGCCTAACTGGACCTCTTTCTGGAGCTGAAATAGGGTCTCCACAGAGCTTCCCCCACTGGCACTGGCCACAGCTAGTGGGGCGGACAGAGCCACCCAGTGCAGGCTCAGACTCGGCCAGGTCATGGCTGTGCCAGGCCGGTGACGCGGGTGTGCCAGGCTGTGGTTTCTGGAGGTGCCTGGCCATGTCTGCACCCCCAGCTGCTCGTCCTCCCGGGTGGCGAGCCTTCTAGCCACTCTGCCCCTGCCGGGCTTGCAGGGACAGGATGGCCAGGCATCCCTCTCAGCCTTGGCCTCGGCGCCCTGGTGTCCAGGATGTGCCCACCATTCCTCAGTCGCCCTGAGGTGCCCCTTGCAAATCACAGTGTGCCAGTCCTGGGAAACCAGCTCGGCTGGATGGACACACGGAGCAGAGCTGCCCGGATGCCCCCTCGAGGCCCTGCTGCCGTCTGGCCTGTGAACGCAGTGCCCACACCGCCCGCTCCTGCGTGTGGGCCTGGCAGGCGTGTTTGCCCCCTGTCTGGCCTGCTGCTCTGGGCCAGACCTTTCCTCTGTGGGGGCCAAGCTGGAAACCCCGACGGAGGTGTCTGTAGACTTGCAGAAGCGTCGCAGACGCATCCAGGAACGTGGGCTGTTTGGTCGGGCGCGCACGGGCAGACACACTGTGAGGGCTGCTCACGCCTCTCACTGGGGGGCCGGGGGCCTGGATGTATCTTCCGGTTCACCGCTGCCCAGAAACCCGTGTGCTTCCTTTCATAGCAGCTCCGTCTTTTGATTTTCAAAGCCACCGGCTGCAAGTGGCGACTAATACAAATAACTTCACGGTTGAGGTGCCTGCCCTGTGCCCAGCCGTGGCCCACAAGGCGAGAGGTGGCAGCTCCTCCATGACCCAGGAGACCCCCATGAGAAAAGAGGGCCGCAGGGAGGCCCCAAGGGGAGGGTGGGCGGGCAGCGGAGGAGAGGACACCCCCTGCCCAGCGGGCTGCTCCAGCCCCCCCAGCGGAATCTCTGGGTGGCCCCGAGGGGTTCCTGCCTTTGGGAGTCCGGGCGCAGCGGAACGGGCCCTGGCAGGCCCCAGCGCGACACTTCGGTTGTTGGCTCGGTCACCAAACGCTCGCCGGACACCACGTGCTGTCCCGGGAGCGTCCTCACCTTGCTCTGGGTCAGTGAGGCACAGTCACCGGACGCTGACTACAAGAGGCCAGAGCCCCAGGTGTTGGGGTGAGCTCGCTGGGAGCCCCTCTGCGGATACCTCCCTGGACCTGGCCCGCACAAGCCGCCCGCCCGAGGGTCTGGAAACTCACCACTATCTCCCCTCTAGGGCCAGCAGCCCAAGTGTTGTGTGGACGTGGTGGACACCAACGCCACCTGCCCAGGCACTAGCCTGTGTGGCCCAGGTGAGCTTTGGCGTGAGGCAGCCTAGATGGCCTCGGGAAGGAGGGGCCAGAGGGGTAGGCAGGGGCAGCGAGGGTGATGGGGCCTCGTCCTGGCAGGTGGGGGCAGGACCCCAGGAGGACACAGTGGCTCCAGGCCTGCGGGGTGGGGGCAGGTAGGACTGCCTCTTCCCTCGCGGGGAGTTTCAGCTGGCCTGAGATAAGCTGACGCAGGACAGGAGCAGCAAAGTACAGAAATGTGTACGAGTTTTACGGGACACGGGAGGAAATGGAGTCCCAAGTAAGTGGCAGAATCTTAGCGCTTACACGTCAGGTTGAACACGGAGGCGATTGTGGGCAAGTGGCTGAAACACTGGGGCAGCCGAAGGAGGACGGGGGTGACTGTAACATGGCCGCCCAGCTCCCGTCTGCTCCTGGTTGGGGGGTGGGGGGCAGCTCCCATATGAGGTTTGGCTCCTCCCCGCTTGAAACTTTACCTTCAGAAAGTTTCACCTATTAAAAGCCAAGTTGGTAGCTGTGGAGAGATTTGGGTTAGAAGTTGTGGGATAGGAGGTTGGCGAAGCGGGGAGGAAACAGATGGAAGGGGCGGAAGAGAACCAGATAAGCACCAGCCCCCGCGTCTCACTGACCCTCAGTCCTGGGACACGCCGTCCCGTCAGACTCAGTTCAGGAAGAGGATTGTAGGTGGGGCTCCCACCATTGAGGCCTCTGTGTGGGGGCAGTAGGTGGGGAGGGGACGGCGTGGAAACCCTCGACGCAGCCCTAGTCTCTCAGGAACTTGCCCAGTGGCCCGCCGTTGGTACAACCTGTCGAGGTGATGGCCTGAAGTTCACATCAGTTTGCAGGGCTTTGGGAAACGGCACTTTTGGTTCTTGTGATTCCAAGTCAGAAGGGTGGGAGAGAAGTGGAAACGTTCGTATGGAGATTCAGAGCCAGAGAGTGGGGGAGGCTGGGAGATTTCAGTACCCGGTCCGGTTTACAGGTGGCTGGGCCTCAAGGCCGATTAGCAGGACTGGAATGTGCTCCAACAGACAGATCATAGTTTCCTGCCGAAAGGCCACTCTCTCTACAGCCATCCCCCTTCTACCAAAGAGAATCATAGTGACACTGATCGTCTTAAAAATAAGTCTAGCCTCACTAAACTTGCCTGATTGCTTAAGGAAATTTAGCCACAACAGCGATTGACCACGTAGGCTCTTTTTAAGTCTGCTTTGCTGGCCTTTTCACAGGGCCTCTCAAGTCCAGGAAGCCAAGCCAAGGACTCAGCACCAGACTTTGCCTGCAGTACCTATAGGTTTGGGCGAATTCCTCTCTTCTTGAGGTCCCCACATCCTGAGGTTCCTGGCCCTGCCAGGCGGTGGCCTTCCTTACTCACTGGGCGAGGCAGGGAACCCTGTGAGCCAGGCCCTGGGCTGTTTTTCAAGGGACTTTAAATTAAGGCTCAGCAAGGTCAGGCTTTGCTCCTTAAATCTGGTTACTGGTCCTGGCCCCCAGCTGTGCTTTGCCCCTGCACACACAGCACAGGGCCTCCTTGTGGCCAGCAGTCCTGGCAGCTTCACCAAGGAGCCCAGGTACCTTGGGGCTGTGGTGGAGGGAGCTCTCGGGAGAGTCGGTGCCTCGGCGACAGGTCTGTACCCAGGACCCCAAGTTCGTAGGCCTCCTTGAGCAGCCCCCCAGAGGTCAGCCCCTCCCAAGAAATGCCGAGTGAAGGGAAAGAGCCCAGCTACTTCAGAAGGGAAGCCCTGTTCTTATGAGAAACGAAGGCCTGTTCCTGATACTTGTACGGTTCCACGTTGGGTCTGATGTGGCCTCCTGGCACGGCGCTCGGCCCGCCTGCCCCCGTCACTCTTCAGACCCTGCCATCTGCTTGGCATCACAGCAGGGAGGCGTGCCTCTGAGGGGACCCGTTTGTGTGTACTGCGTGCTGGTCACGTCTCCACGGGCCTCCAGCACCTGCAACCGGTATCTCTCCAGTACGTTCTCTCAGCCCGTGCTACGTGCCAGGGTGTTGAGAAGAAATAAAGGTGTAAGACACAGTTTCTGCCCTTGAAGGGCCCAGCTGGCAAGGTGGACTGTCTGCAGACCACTGGCTGGCAAGAGCTGGACCACTGCCAGCTCCAGGGCCGCAGGCTGTGGGGAGGCCACTGGCCGTGGCGCTGGTCAGGGCGGGAACGCGGTTCGAGTGTGCTCGGGCCGCCCGGGGGCGGGGGCGGGCAGCACACCGGCGCAGACAGACCTTGCCCCTCGTGGCGGCCGGGTGGGAGGGCGCTGCAGCCCCTGGTGGACGTGGGAGGTGGGGCTCGCCTCTGGTCCCCTCCAGCGTGTGTACTCGGCACCTGTCGATTTCCGGTCCCCATCCGGGCCTCTGCAACCCTTTCCGAGACTCTGGCAAGGGGCCGGTGGGAATCCCTGTGCGCGAGAGGGCTGGCTGCGGTTCCCGCGGAGGCGGTTCTTGTTCTGAAATCCATCCAAGCTTCCAGAGTGGGTGAACTAGCATCCTGGAATAAATGTGGTTTTAGAGACTCAAAGCATAGCGTCCCCCGAAGGCAGCTGGCTGGCATGGGCTCGCTTTGAGCCGAGCCTCCTGTCTCCTGGCACAGGCTGTTACGGGCACCGGGCCGAGGACGGGACCGTCCGCTGCATCCGCTGCAGGAACGGAACCCACGACAGCTCCGAGTGCAGAGGCTGTACGTCCCCCGCCCCTCCCCCTGCCTGCTTGTCACCAAGGGTCCGTCCACACCTCCGAGTTCCGGAGGGAAGGGTGGGAGTTCTCATTGTCCCCACACCTGGGCCACTGTCCCTCGGCGGACGCCTCCCGGGAGCCCTCTCCCCGAGTCCCCTTGCCCCCCGGGACGGTTGTGGGGTGGGGACTGCTGTGCCCCCACAGCACCTCCCTGTCTCACATCCGGGGCATTTGGGCCCCCCAGGGGCCCTCCGCGGGGCCCCGTGCCAGGTGCAGGGCCTCACGTGGGTCCGGGCGGCCTCTGGGGCCGCACTGACTGCTCTGCTCCCCCGCAGCCGCTGCCCGGGGCGCACGCTTGCCCGCGAACAGGAACGCAGGGATGCCGGGGCGGCCGAGCTTGGGTGAGTCTCTCGGCTCACTGGACCAGTCCTGGGGGGCACGGGGGCACCATCGGAGCCATTCCCGGCGGAGACCCAACCACCGATGCCGGCCATGGCAGGCCATGTCCACAGTCAAGGGCAGGCTCCACCCTAGCCAGGAGCTCTGTACCGGGACCCAGCCCTGGTCACGGAGCAGGACCCCGGACGTTATGGAAGCTGGGGCGGCTTTGAAGTCAGGGTCTGGGGTTGATCTAAAAGGGTGGGTGCAGCTGGGGTCGCTGGGCGTGGGGCCCCCACGTGCCTCTGAACGGGCTGCACGTCTTAACCCTGTGCCTTGCTCAGAGCCCCCCCGGCCCCTTGGTCCCTGGGAGCTTAGGATGTGCAGTTCTCCACGGTGGGAGGGCATCTGAGGTCCCCTTGCACCGTCCCCAGTGGCTCTTCTAGGACACAGGTCTTGGAGGGGACTGCAGACACTGCAGGCAGGCAGACGTGCCCTCCGCACCACCTGGTCCTCAGGTGCAGACACGGGAGACGCTCTGGTCCCCTGCCTGTTCCTGCCGCCAGGCGTCCTGTCGCACCTGAGACGCTGACCGAGCCCCAGGGAGTGGCCAAGCTGCGGGGGTGTGGTGCCCAGGCCACCAGTGACCACTGCAGTCACGGCGCGGGACCTGCCCCAGGGTGTAGCCGCCTCTTCTGAGGTGACTGGGTTGCAGTGGGGGTCATGACCCCCCAGACCCTGGTCCTTCAGCAGAGGACACGTTGACCTGGACCAAGGGCTCAGGCCTTCCCTGCGAGTCTCAGGACCGGAAGCAAGTGGCCTTGTGCTGGCATGGGCCGTCCAGCAGTGTTTGGGGCAGGGTGGGCCCAGACAGCCCCAGCTTCTTGCGATGTGGGCCTGGGCCTTGCAGCAGAGGGTGGCAGATGAGGCCCCTGCAGTCCAGTGTTGAGCCCGCTTCCAGTTGGCAAGTTCGGGGTGGTGCACCTGGAACCCGTCCCTCCTGAGGCTCTAGCGTGGCCGGCCTTGTGCCTGCGTGTCAGGGTCAGAAAGGCGCTTCCCACGGGCACCTAAACGCAGAGCCTCCAGCTTGGCGTCTGCCCACCGGCCCGCCTGAACCTGTGGAGGTGGAGACGGCGGGCATCTTGGTGCTGGGAGGGCCACCCCCGGTGACAGCTGACCAGCTCCAGAGAGGCGAGGTGGGGTGTATCCATGCACCAGGGCCGTGGGGGCCCCAGAGTCTGCACTGAGTGTCAAGGGAGGAGATGGGGGGCTCGGGGGCCAGGATCACTGAACGTCTTGACAGCCCACGCCCCCGAGAACCTGAGGCCTGGGCAGTTCGAGTGCAGGGGGGACCCACACCCCTGTGTGTGAACGCCTCGGTCCCTGGCAGCCCTCACCTCGCTTGCAGGGGGCCCCCAGGTGGCAGCCTCCCTCTTCCTGGGGACGTTTCTCATCAGCTCGGGCCTCATCCTCTCCGTGGCCGCGTTCTTCTACCTCAAGCGTGCCAGTAGGCTGCCTGACGTCTTCTATGGAAGAGACAAAGGTACCCCTCCTGCCGGGTGTGCCCGGGGGCACGGAGCGGGGCTGGGGCCGAGATGCAGGTGTCCGGTGCGAGGCCGCATCTGCGGCACCCTGGAGGGGCCTGGGTTGTCACGTGGCTCTCGGGCCTGAGGATGAGAGGGGCGGTCAAGGCCTGGGAGGGCTCTGGGTTGATGTCATGGGGTCTCAGCGTGGAGGGTGACGGGGGCAGACACTCTGCAGGCCGGCTTGTCTGCTCTGGCGGGGAGCTGGGGGTGGGGGCGGCTGGCCCCAGAGCGCTGGCGGGACACCACCCAAGTGTGGTGGGAGATGGGGCCGGGCAGGCTGAGGGCACTGCTGGGCACAGGAGTGAAGGACTGCAGTGAACCTGGAGCCAGGGACCCTCTGCAGGCTTGTGGGACCCCCAGGCTGAGGGGACCCCCCCAGGCTGAGGGCCCCCCGCCCGGCTGAGGCAGCTGTGTGGCCTCCAGGTGACACCTGTGCTCTCCCCTACAGCCCCCGGCCTGCAGCCTGGCGAAGCTGTAAGTACCCGATGGGCGGGCTGAGGCCCCGTGTGTGCGCGTCTGGGTGTCCGTGTGTCTGGGCTGGGGGCCATCCGTCTGCAGTTCTCACTGTGCCTTTTCCCCCTTTCAAGGCCGCGATGATTCCCCCACCTCCGTCCTCAGGTGCGTCAGTGCTTCCTGTCCCTCGCCCTGTCGGGATGCCTCGTCTCTGGTGGGAATTTCAAAACGCCAGGCCCATGGCTGCTGCAGGGGTGCCGGCCAAGCCCCCCTTCATCAACCACAGCTTTCGTGCCTTTTCCCTTTTATTCCTGAGATGCTGAGTCTGTCGAGGGGGGCAGGGTGTTTTCAACACGCGTCAGGGGTCACCCCTGCCGCCCTCAGCCCTCCACCGGGCCCCAGCTCTGCCTGAGCAGGGAGCCGGTGGCCGGCACAGAGCCCTCCTGTGGTCCCTCCTGAGCAGTAGCTGTGTCACAGTTGACCCCCTGAGCACAGAGGTCACATCACACAGGCCACCCGCCTCTTCCCCAGACCGTGTTCCTGCCACCGTGTGGAGGTCTGGAGTGGGGACAGGTGAGGACATCCTCCTCCTTGGGGACAGAGAAGTCCCTCGGTCAAGGCGAGATCTGCCCTGTCCAGTGAGACACTTGTCTGATCTCTCCAAAGCGGCGCCATGTCCAAGCACAAGGTGCCCGCGTCAGTCTCCTGGGGTGGCCGTAACAAAGTATGCAACCCGGGGGCTCGGGAGAACAGAAGTGTCTTCTCTCACGGTTCTGGAGGCCACCTGCTCCCTCCGGAGGCTCTGGGGTGGGTCCTTCCTGACTCTCCCGGCCTCTGGGGCTCCAGGCGTCCCTGGGCTTGTGGCCGTGTTCCTCCAGCCGCTGCCGCGTCTCCAGCTGGCTTCTCCCCTCTGTGTCTCCCTCTCTCTCACGAGGCCACTGGTCGCTGGATTTAGGGCCCATCAGATAATCACATCTGCAGAGACCATTTTTCCAAGTAAGATTGCACCCGCAGGTTCTGGGCCTTAGGACGTGGACACGCGTCTGTAGTGGGTGGGATACCATCCAGCCTACAGCGCATCACGTGACCCGCGCCTTTGTGTTTTGGGAGAGCCAGACCCTCTCCCGGGCCGAGGGGCGCCAGGTGTCCGGGAGCTGGAACCCGGTGGGCTCCCTCCCTGGTGGCTGCTCCAGCCCCACTCCCGTGAGCCCCAGGGAGGCCCACGACCTCAGGCCTTCCCTGCCGCCCCAGGCCCTGCTCTGATCCCGCCTGTCTCTGACCCCGTTTCAGTGCGGAAGCCGCGCTACGTCCGGCGCGAGCGGCCCTCGGACGGGGACGTGGGCCCTGCTGCCGTCTCCTCCGTGGAGGCCCGGGTGAGCAACGTCTGACCCTGCGGCCCGTCCACAGCCCGCGTGCTGCCGAGGGGGCCCACACGAAGGCTGGGCGCTGCCCGGCGAGGCCTCAGGACGGGCCTGCACGCGGCCCTGGCTCGTCCCCCTCCAGCCACAGATGTGGAGTGAGAGCCGCCGGCCTCAGCTTTCCTCACCGCACACAGCCGCTCAGCGTGACTGACCCGGGGCGGCGCTCCAGCCTCTGTCCCTGAGCCCGGCTGGGGAGCCAGGCTGCGTGGGGTCCAGGCTCCTCGGGAGAGACAGCCTGCAGGACCCGGGTGCCCTCGCCTTGGAGCCCACGGTGACCCCCTGCACCCCCTCTGAGAGCAGTGAAGCCGAGGCCTTCGGGGGGTCCGGCCGCATCCACACACGGGCAGTTTGGGGCCTGCAAACTGGCTCTCGGGCTCAGGCCCCCGCAGGGCTGTCCTGCACGGCCACGGCTGCCCGTTTCCAGGCGCTGCAGGAGTGAGTCGTCTGGTCTCCTGCTGACTCTTACCTGTGTTTAAGCAGGAAGCATTTTGTATAGAAGTCCAAGAGGCACGCTGTCCTCATCTGCACCCCGCCTGGGCCCCGGGCACCGCAGGTCCTCATCCACCTTGGGACGGACACTGGCCTGAAGCTGCTGGAGGTCAAGGCCCCCCAGGGCCGTGTCGACCCAGGGCCATGTTTACCTGGGACTGCCGCCTGGACCGGCTGTCTCGCTGGACCTGCCGAGGGCCGCCCTGGCCGGCAGTCCCGTCCCGCCGCCCCCGCCCTGAGGCAGCAGCCCGTGCTCCCTGCCTCGGCCGGTTGCGGAGGGACGGCTCTGGGTTCCTGTGGAAATGGGGGCCCGTCGGAGCACCCACTGAGCACGGGCAGAGTGCTGCCTGGCTTCCCCAGAGCCTCCGCGGGGACTGACGTTTTCTCCTCCGGCGCCTGGTCCACGTCCGCGGGGCCCACGCAGGGCCTGTGTGGCCAGCCTCCCGCTCTCTGCACTGGGATTCCCGCTGGGGTGTTTGTGGTTTACGGACACGAGCTCGGTCACCAGGACGTGAACGATGACTGACTGGCAGCTGAGAGGGGCGGCCACCTGAAATCAGCATCAATAAACCACTCAGGCCCTTCTCGCCGGCCCAAGGTTCACCTCCTCAGCAGGGCTGGAGCCTCGCCGCCCAGCCTGCCTCGCTCTGCGGAGGGCGGGGGCCCCTCAGCCCTCAGGACCTTGGCCTCGGGAGAAGGGGGCTTGTCCCAAGCTGCCTCGCGAGAGCGGGACTCCCTGGTGGCCCCCAGCCGTCAGGACTGAGATGGGAAAGAGTGTGGGTGCCCCTAGGGGGGCTTTTCTGTAAAGTGACCGGGCCCATGGGGGATGTGAAGTCACGGGTGACGGCAGGCCCCCGTGCAGCCAGGATACCCATGGGGCCTCTCCGGGGGGTTGCCGTGGTGCCCGGCTCACAGCCCCCAGGAGGAAGCTACACGTGGGCACAGAGTGCAGGCTGGCGGCACCTTGGGGAGGTGGGTCCCGTGGGCGGGTGGCCCTTGGAGGGACCTTTGCCGACTGGTAGAGTGGGCTTCACCCGGGTGCCCCCGCCAGAGCCGCCAGCACAGAGCTGGGGCAGGGCAGGGAGCCTGGCCTGCCCCGCCTGAGGCTGGCAGCCATCGGGGCACGCGGCAGGCGGCTGCTTGGCACCGGGCGCCGCGTCATCACAGCCAGGGCTGCGGGGCGGCTGCCCGGGAACCTCCTGCCTCCAGGCTTCCTGTGGGCGCAAGATGACCCTCGGCCTCCCCGGGGCCCCCCAGAGCCCCTCTTCTCTAACGTCCTGTCCCCTGCCCTGCCTGCAGCCCCAGCCTCCGCTCTGCCCCACCCCTGGCAGCAAGACTCAACTCTGAACTTGAACCTGCAGCCCTCTGGTGCCCACACTTGAGATGCTTCCCCTGAGTTCCCAGACCTGTGTGGCCCGGCCCCTTGGGCTCTCAGCCGCCGGAGACCCCTGGGCCTGGGTGCGACTGTCTCCGGCCCCCAAATAGCTGGGGGGGCATCACTGGACTCGTCAGCCTGTGCCCCTGATGGGCATCCCGGCCGGGAAGCGGTGGGCAGGGTTGGGGGGCACCCAACGTGGGGGTGGGGCAGGGCGTCTGGGCCGGACACCGCCACCTCCCCAGTTTCTCTCCGTCACCCATTCCTCACCCGGGCTCCAGACCCTCACGTGATAAGCCAAGATAAGGCCAATTTGTGGGGTAGTCAGTTCAGGCCAAAGCAGGCAAGTGGGGCACCCGTCCCCTCCCGGCCCCACCGTGTCAACCACCACAGGGAACCCCGTGGCCCGGCCTGGGGGCGGTTGGTGGGCGCGGCCCTGGAGTCATGCTGCAGCCTGCTCGTTCAGTCATCCGCTCGCTCAGCGCTGGAGAAGCACCCAGAGCCGTCAGAAGTCAGAGGTCAGCAAGAGGCCGCACCCGCTGCAGAGGTGGGAGGACAGGGCCGGGCGAGCGGGGCCGGAGGGGGTGACGCGAGGGCAGAGGGCCTCGTGGCCAGAGGGCCTCAGCAAGCCTGCCGGGAGCCCAGAGCGTGTGTGTGGACGGGCGGGCGGCCGGGAGGCCGGGCGCAAGTGCACCCCCTGAGCCCTGCTTCAGCCCTGCCTCTGACCTGTGGGGGACACCAGAGTCTACGCCCGTGTGCGGACCTCTCCCCGCGGTGGCCGTTTCGTGTGCCCCCGGCAGCCCTCAGGCATCTGAAGCCGGTCCTCACCCCAGTCCTGGGGGCAGGGGGGCTGTGGCCAGCGGCGGCCTCGGTGGCCAGGCCTCTCTCCTGCCCCTCTGGCCGAGGACAGCTTCTGTGTCCAGCCCAGGACCCACAGGTGTCCTGAGGGCTCCGGGACCCCACATCTGAGAGCCGTGACTGGACGGCAGTGGTCACCGTGGGCCTCGTTCTCCGCCCGGTCCGGCAAGTGAGTCCCAGCCCGGGGGTCACGTGCCGGCCGCTGTGCTCCCCTCACACGTGCACACACCTGCACAGCACGCAGACACCCGCACACGCAGACACTCGCACACCCAGCCGGGGGGAGTTGGTGAACAGCTCGCCCGCTCAGGCGAAGGCCACGCTCACACCTGGAGCAGCTGCTCTTCCCTCGTGAAGGTGGAGAGCAAGCAGGTGTGCGGGGACCAGGTGGGCCCCAAGTGTGCTGAGATCCATGCGGTGAGCCCTGGCCCTCACCCCAGATGGCACATCCCTCAGGTGTTCCTGTCCCCTTGCCTCTGGGCACTGACTGTCCACTGAGGAGCTCGGAGATTCCCAGAAGCCCTTGGGAAGGTGTTCTCAGAGGACCGAGGACACCTCCTGGAGGCAGCATGTGACCGACCCTGAGTCACGACACTCGTGGGAACCAGAGCCCCGTCCCGCAAGGACTGGCCCGCCCCTCACAGACACTCCTGGTTCTCTGGGCCCCCACCCCTTCTCCGAGTCCCCACCCTCCCCCTCTGGGCCCCACCCCCTCGGCAAGCCCCTGGCTGAGGCTCCTCCCCCTTCCTGGAGCATACGGAGGGGGAGCCCCAGCCCCTTCCTAGGCCCAGGTCCCCTCTCCTCCTGCAGCCACCGCACACCTCAGCTGCCCCTCCCATCTCGCTGTGGCTCCTCCTGGGGTCTGGGCCCAGGCGGCCTGCTCTGGGTACCCGCCTCCTAACGCTGAGGGAGGGTCTTCCTCTTGCTGACCTCTGACCTCTGTTGGCTGTCAGGTGCTTCTCCTAGTGCTGTTGGGACTGGGCAGCCTCCGGGGGCCCTGGACTACCCGCTGAGGAGTCAGGGGGCCCCTGCCTGGTGGGTGGGGATGAGGTGGGCCGTCCCCCACCAGGGTGGACGGCTGCTCCCAGCCTCACCAAGCCCAGCATCCCCTCCCCACAGGCTCGTGACTGGGGTCCTGTCTCAGGTGGGCTGGGCCCCAAGTCTAGATCACCCGCACACTGAGGTGTGCTGCGTGCAGCGGGGGGGTGGGGGCAGGGAAGCCACGGGCGTAGGGGAGAGCCTGCTGTGAGCCTGGGGCCAGGATTAGGTGTCAGATGGGAGAGCCCCTGGCTAGGACCCAGGCCCCTCCGACCCAGCCCTGCCCCTCCACCCTGGCCTCCCGCCAGGCCTCTGCACGGGCTGGCCCTGTGGTCTGCTGGGACCCCGTACCTACTGGCTGAAACAGCTCCCCGGCCCCCGGGGAGACTTCTGGCTCCCCTTGCTGGGTGGGCGCTCCCTTGGAGTCCCTGCCCTACCTGAGTAACTGAGGTGCCCCAGCAGACGCTCCCCTGAAACACGTCCATGTGGCCAGCCTGGCTCCTGGCCCGCCCTCACCCCGGCTCACCCCGTGGGCGCTCCCAGCCCTGACCCCTCACCCCACTCTCTGGACCCAGAGGCTGCAGGTGGGGAGCGGTGGGCGGGGCGGCAGCAGCCCAAGTTTGGGGGTGCTGCTGCTTGTGGTGGGCAGCCGCATGGGTGAGGGAGGTGCTGGGCCGAGGGGCAAGGGCAGGGGCTGCTTGGGGAGGGCGTCAGTGAGCCGCTGCGAGGGGGGGCCACCCAGGAGCTCAGGGGCCACCACCTGGAACAGGGTAGGTGAGCAGCTCTGTTTCCGGAGGGGCTGCTCTGGCATCTCAGGGGCCACGGGGGTAGGGGAGAGGTTTCACCAGGCCTCCAGCCACCCCCCAGACCTGCCCAGACTACAGAGCCCTACTGACCCCCAGCCCCACCCCGGGCTCCGACCTCTCGCTTCTGATTCCCGCCCTCGGCTGGCTTCCCAGCCTGCCAGGGAGAGGACGGGAGGCCAGCCAATCCCGGAAGCGGGCCGCGCCCCTGGCCAGCACGATCCCGAGCCGAGCGTATAAATACATCTGCCGGGAGCCCACGCCCAGAGAACTCACAGCCGCCTCAGACAGCGCTCCACACCTGGAGGAGCGCACACACCGGCCCCCGGCCCCCCGCGGCCATGGAGGAGAACAGCGGCCAGCGAGCGCACACGCCGGCCTGGCCCGGAGGGGAAGGAGCCAGCGCTGCCGGGGCGCGTGAGCTCGGGGCCTCAGCCGGGCCGTGCCAGCCAAGAGGGTCATGCCCGGGCCCCGCTGACCCCGGCTACCAGGTAAGGCCGGCTCAGCTGGCACTCACCTCTCACCTGTACAGGCTCAGGGTGGGGCACCTCCTCAGAGGGGTGGGGCCTCAGTGCCAAGGAACCGGTTATGTGGGGTGAACTGGCTGGGGGAGGACAGCCCGAAGTACCCCCAGACCCTGCTGAGGCTGCCGCCTGGCCTGCAGCACCTGCTGTCACCCAACGTAATGCTACCTCATGCTGCGATGCCGGGGCACTGGTGACATCACAGTGATGTCACCGTGACTCACGGCGGTCACCGTCAGGAAGCAGCAGCACCTGAGCCTTCGTGGCGTGTCACCGCGAAGTTACCCCGCCATCCCTCCTGCACTGGCCAGCGAGTCAGGGTCACGTCACCCCTGGGGGGCCCCCGGGGCTCCGTGGCGTCGCGTGGCCAGCGTCTTCCACGGCCCTGGCCTCCTCTGTCCGTCGTGAAGGTGAAGGGCGAGTCAGCCCCTTGCCCGCCCTCCTCCAAGCAGGAGCCACGCGGCCGCCTGGGTAGGAGAGCTGGGCCCCGTGACGGGGCAGCAGACAAGGGGGGAAACGTCCCACCGCCTCCTGATGGCAGCTGCGGCCGGCGTGACCCTCCAGGTGGCGGGCCGGCCTAGACAGGACGGCTGGGGCTCGTCCAGCACCCCGCCCCCCGCCCCTCCATGGAGAAGAACTTCCAGGCCCGGAGGGCCAGCACCAGGTGGCCCTGCAGGTTCAGGCCGTGGCGGGGAGACAAGCCTACCTCGCGGGCCACAGCCACCACCCTTGCTCAGGCCCTCCAGTCTCCCGCGGCGCATCCAGCTCAGGCCGGCTCCAGACCCAGAGTCCCAGCCCTCACCCAGCCAGGCCTGGCACCCACCCTCACACAACTGCCCGCAGATCGGGTGCGCGCCAGCCCAATCGGCCACCCACGCTGGGGTCTGTGTTCAAACCCACTTCAGCTGACCCAGAGCCGCGCTCCTCCTGTGAGCGCCCGGGTCCCGCCGGCCGTGTCACCCGCACCTCCCGGCTGCCTCTTCTACTCCGCGGCCTCTCTGTGTCTCATGCCCAGGGCCCGCCCAGCCAGAGCCCCGATGTAAATAGTAACTGCTGCGGGCTGCTGTCATTTTCGCCTTTATTTCTGCCCAGTGGCGCGTAGGGCCAGTGGGAGGCGTCCACAGAGCAGTGGTCCACAGGGCCCAGGCAGGCTGGGGCACCCCAGGATGCTGCGCCCTGACTCAGCAGGGGAGGAGCTGGGGAGTGCAGGGTTATACTCGAGCAGAAAGACCTTGAGCCAGGGACAGGTGGGACTCGGTGGAGATGCCTGCAGATGGGCGGAGTCCTTCCCAGAATCTCTGGGTGATGCAAGAGGGACGGGGAGGCAGCGGCAGACAGACCTTGCAGGAAAGGGGCAATCGAGGTCACTCACAGTGATCTCTGTCTGTCCCACAGCCCAGAACCACGTCGTCAGGCCCGCAGGTGTGGCACATGGCCATGCCGCCTGCCGGCAGGAGCAGCCCCCCAGCCACCGCGCCCAGGTCCCCCAGCAGCCCCGGATCCGAGGAAGCGGCCTCCCCTCTGGAGTGCTCTGTCTGCTTCTCGGGCTATGACAACATCTTCAAGACACCCAAGGAGCTCTCCTGCACCCACGTCTTCTGCCTGGAGTGCCTCGCACGGATGGCAGCCACCCAGCCCGCAGGCCAGCCGGGTGGCGAGGCCGTGCCCTGTCCGCTCTGCCGGCAGCCCACGGCCGTGCCCGCTACCGGGGCCCCCGCGCTGCACACCAGCCGCCAGCTGCAGGCTCGGATGCCGGCACACCTGCGGCGGGAGGAGCCCGTGTGGCTGGAGGGCACCAAGCTGTGCTGCCGCCCGCCGCCCTCTGCGCCGGGCCCTGCGGCGCCTGGCTTCGTGTGTGTGGACGTGGGCCCGTGCAAGCCCGCCATGCCCGCGGCGCCCGGGCCCACCCCGGGCCCTGCCCGCCATCAGGGCTGCCTGGCCCGCTGCTGGGCGCGCTGCAGGGGCTGGAGGCGCACGGCGCTCGTCGTGGTGCTGCTGCTTGTGCTTTTCTGCGTGGTGCTCTGGCCCGTGCACTGCGCGCTCAGGACCGGGAGCCTGCACTGCCTCCCCCGGCTGGCCCCCGCCGCCGCCACGGCCGCCACCACCGTCTCGCTTGGGTCCCTGGCTGACAACTAGGGTTACCACCCCCACCCCCGGGATCCCAGAGGAGCCCCCTGGGATCTCTGAGGAACCCATACCCGGTTCGGCACAGATGCCCCCCACTCTGTGGGGCTGGGTTCTATCGGGTGGACAGGATGGTCCCCCTGAGCTCCCAGAGATCACAGATCCCTATGGACCCCAGAGGCCACCCCGCTAACTTCCATCTTGCAGATGGGGAGACTAAGGTCCAGGAGAGACAGCTTGGCAAGGTCCCCTCCCCGTACACACTGTGAATCGCCCGCGAGACCAGCCCCTTGCTGAAAAGGGAGCGGGCTCGCCATCTTTCTTTGATTTTCACATTTCGCCCACGGCTCCTCCCTTCCCCAGGCAGGGCTGGCCCCCTCCCTTGGGTGGCCAGGCGGACAGAGGGCACTAGCAGGGAGCCCAGCCCACCCTCCTGGACTGTACATTTTTAAATAAATTATTTTGTACTTGCAGTTGGTGAGGGGTCCTCACCCTCTGTGTCCTCGTTCCTGCACCATTAAGCCCCTCCCTCCAGAAAAGCCCACAGTCTGCCCCTTCCGCAAAGACCCTCAATCCAGAGGACATCCCCACTGGACTGCACTCCCAGCAGCACCTAGGGTGGATGGCCGCAGGTTCTAGGGGGTCCGACTCCTGTCCCCTCCGGGCTGTGGATGGGCTGCAGCGCTTCTGGACTTGGCCACCCCCGGGGCCGTGAGGCTCTCCCAGGGAGGTGGGGAGGGCCTGGAGCGCCTGGGGCAGGCGGGACTGGTGTGGGGCCTTGGCCGGGTCCAGAGCTCTCCTCCCCAGCCCCCACCATGGTCACACCAGGCTGCATCCCCCAGAAGTCACGGCCCCACGGTCCTGCCTGGAGCCCCGACTGGAGGGCCGCAGGACCCCGTGGCCCCAGGGAACTGAAGCCCAAGTGTGCCCAGAAGCGGGGCTGGAAACAACCAGTGTGTCCTGGAGATCCACAGATCTCAGCTTCCTCCAGCAGACCCTCCCTGGGCCAGGCCTGGCTGGTGAAGCGAGTGTCGCGAGGGACGGGCAGGAGGCCTGCCAACCCCCACCCCTTCCCCACCCGGCTCTGACCTTAGCCCCAGGAATCCTGCACCACCAGCTTGGCATGGCAAAGAGCGGCCAGGGCGGTCCTGGCTCACACAGGTCTCAGCCTCCTCATCCCTCACCCCAAAGCCCAGGACTTCCTGCTTCTACCAGCTGGGCCTCTGGCTCAGGGAGACCCCGGGGAAGTTGGGCCCAGTCGTGGGGACCCACATGCTCCCTTTCTCCAGGCCCCAACAAAGACGCAGAACTGAGAAGGAGGCATTTTACTGAGGAGACCACAAAGCCACAGGGACATCCGTGATGGGAGGGTGCAACCGTGGACCACAGGCCAGTGACATCACACCATCACAAACCAGTCAGGCACACACGGAGCCTCGCCCTCATCACCGTGGTCACACGAGCATGTCACATGTTCTCTCATTCAACAAACATCTGTCCACACGTGACCGCAATGTGACGGTGTGGGGTAGGCGGGACACGGCCGAGACTGAGCCACTGCCTGGGCCACATCCTAGACCACGGCTGTGGGCAGGGCTGAGAAGCGGCTCTGAAGGGGTGGGGGGCATGCAGGATGCGGGGGAGAGGGGCACAAACGCGGTGACCACAGACGGGCACTCACTTGCTGGTCACTCGTGTCCCACATACAGGCTGACATTCAAACATGTGGCACACACAAGGTCACACATAGGCACTGCGCCGTGCAGGTGCTCACTGGTGGCCTCCCACACTGAGACAAACCGCAGCCCTGCAGCCCTGCAGCCCTGCAGCCCTGCAGCCCTGCCTCCCCTCCTCCAGGAGGGGCAGGGACACCGGACCTCCTGACCTTCCCTCACCATTTCTGGACGTGCAGACCTGGTCAGGGAGGGGCTGAGGGGCAGACCCGGGACCCCCGCCCACCAACCCCGCAACGCTCCGGGCTGGCCACCGGTCTGCACAGTCCTAAACACAGTCCTTTGGAGGAACGCGAGGGCCGGCCTTGCTGGGCTCCCGCCTTCTCGCACGGCTCCAGCCCCACTCGGGGCGCGCGCACTCGGGACCCTCACGGCCCGAGGCGCAGTAGGTTCTCGTACACGTGGCCGGAAGCCTCCGGGGTGCTGTGGGCGGAGACGGGCTTCGGCCTGGGGGCCACCTGCGATCCCGCCCCCACGCCCGGGCCACGCCCCCACGCCCGGGCCTCGCCCCCGAGGCCTCCCTGACGGGATTCCGCCCCTCCCACCCCCGGTCCCCGACGCCCCACTCACGCCGCCGGCGCCCGGGACGGCGCGGGTCCGGATCTACAGCCGGGGTCGGCGGGCGAGGCGCCCATCTTCAGGGAGTCGCACTTCTCGGGAGGCTCGCGCTGAGGGGAGGGGCCGCTGGTCACCATGGTGAGGCCCCCGCAGGTTCCGCCCCGGCCCGGCCCGGCCCTGCCCCCACCTGCTCGCGCAGGCGTAGCTGCTCGCCGCGGATGTACCGCTGCAGCGCCAGGTACACGAACTTGTACTGCGCCTCGGTCTGCACCATCCCCGAGCGCTGCCGCCGCACATGCTGGATCGTCTTGGGGACGTCGATGTCGCAGTCCAGCCCTGGGGACGAGCGAGCTCAGGGCGGGGCGGTGAGGCAGGGAGGAGGTGGGAGGGCCAGATGAAATAGGCGGGGCCGGCAACTGCAGGGGGCGGGGCTGGATAGAAGAGGAGGGGCCAGTACCCGGGGCGGGGCTCGACGGGAAGGGGGCGGGGCTCGATTGCCGGGCGGGGCTTGCCTGGGGTGGCTCACCCTGCCTGCGAATGACGTCCACCAGGATGTCAATCACAATGATTGTGCCAGTGCGTCCGATGCCGGCGCTGTGGGGACGGACCAGGAGGTTTGTGGCCAGTTGACGGGACAAAGCCGTGGCCCCTTCCCCGGTGGCACCTGCGCCGCTGGCCCCGCCCCGTCCCTGGTCGCACCTGCAGTGCACTACCATGGGTCCGGCCCCCGGCATGCCGCTCTGGGCCCGGTTCACCTCGTCCAGGAAGCCAAGGACGCCGGTGGGCTCGGCCGGGACTCCGTGGTCCGGCCAGCCGAAGTACTGGAAGTGCTGCACTGTGCGCGGTGACTCCTCCTGGGCAGGGCGGGCTGGTGAGCGCCAACCGGGGGGTCTGGGCGGGTCCCAGGCGCCCCGCGCGCAGTGTCGGGGCTGACGCTGCTGTGACCCTCGGTGGGGAGGGGCCCAAGGACTGAACCGGGGGGAGGCAGGCTGTGGCTCGGTGGGGTTTGCCAGGACGAGCGACCAGCGGGGCCCGGACAGAGCGAGAGGGAGTGGGAGGGAAAGATGGGATTCAGGGCTTGGGGGACCCGCCAGATGGCCCCAGGAGGCTCAGGTGCCTGGGGAAAGGGAGAAAGCCGGTCTGGGGGAGGGAGCAGCTTTCCGGGAAGTGAATTCTATTTGGAAAGGACAAATGCGGAGGCTTGCAGGACCCCCCAGGTGGTTAGACAAAGGGAACTGGCCAGGAGGGAATCTGTGCCTGGGACAGGAATGGACACCACTAACATCCAAAGGAGGTCGAAGGTGCTGAGACGGCCCGGGAAGGACTGGGGGGAGGTGCGAGCCAGTGTGAGGCCGTCCTAGAGCCAGGCAACTGTGGCTGAGAACGCGCCCGACTGGGAACACTGCCGGGCAGCGCCCAGGTCAAGCCTGTGCCCACGGGACTGAGGGACGCGGAAGCCGCCAGGGCCAGGGGGTCGGGGGGAGGCAGGGCCAGCCCAGGGCCTCGTCACCCCAGCGCAGACCTGGGGACCTCCCCACCACTCTGACCCTGGCCCCACAGGTCTCGTTGCCCTCCAGGCTCACCTGGCCTGCCCGCCACACCTGCAGCTCCCGCACACAATAGCCCTGGGCCCGGTGCTCAGCAACGTTGCACACCCGCAGGCGGCCGTACTCTTGGCTGCCGTGCAGCTCTGGCCAGTATCGGAAACACTTGTTCTGGGAGGGTGGGGGCATGGCATCAGCCATACTGGAAGAGCACCAGCACCCTTGCCCCTCTGCCCCGTGGGACATCCACGGGGTCTCTTCAGTGCCCTCCCTGCTCCCCCAGCATCCCTAGGACTGAAGAAGCAAGGCTGGGCCGGCACCAGCACAGGTCCAGTGGGGCACACGGCAGGAGGAGGGGAGGAACACGGGCCTGAGCTCCTACCCGGCCTCGTTCCACCTCCCTGGTGGTCATGACGATGACACGCGTGTTCTCCTGGTGCACCATGGCCCAGAAGGCAGCCACCGTAGCTGGCAGACAGCCCTGGGTGGCGATGTACACCTTGCCTGGTCCATGGCCTGGCTTCTCCTCTGGGTCACTCTGAAAGGAGGTGGGGTCAACTGCCTGCTGTTTCCAGGAATTAAAGTGCCAGAGGACCAATGCAAGTTGATGCAAATGATATGCAAAGTAGCCCAGTGGCTCACACCCAGTCCACCGAGGGTGGGAGGGTCTTAGGACCAATATTTAGTCCAGCAGGCTCTGAGGACCCCTTGTGGACAGCCACACCCTGAATATCTGAATATGCCCCTGAATATCTATTGTCTTGCCAAGGTCCACAGATCACTTCACGAGCTCCAGGCTCATTATTATGGGGGACGGGGTGACTGGTGTTTGATCCACGCGGGGCCACGCGTGCAGCTGGCCACCCACACCTCATGCACACTCACCCTGATGTAGTTGGCGTTGATGTAGTCGGCTCCAGGCGTGCTGTCCTCCACATCACGCAGGATGACACGGGTGGTGTCAACTGGGAAGGGAAGATGCCGCTTAGGTCTCCAGGGCAGAAGGCATGCTCGTGGACCCCACCTGCTTCCTGGCCCGCTGACCCGTGGTGAGCAGAGACAAAGGACGAAGGGGCGAGAGGGGGCATCATACCACTGGTGGGGAATGACCCCTGCCTTCACCCCCCAGGACCCCTCTGCCAGATGGACCCCTGGCCCCCCATGTGGCCTCAGGCCCCGGCCTCACAGGGGAGGATGTTCTTGTATCGGTTCTTGGGCTTGTTCTCCAGCCGCTGGCCCTCCTTCCGGGGATACAGGAGCCGGCATTCCTGCTGCTGCAGCATCTGGGGGAAGCGGGGCTTTAGCCCGTGGCCCCAACCCATCCCCGGAGCCCTCAACACCCACCCACACCCCCTGACCCGCACCCATCTGCTGGCCCTTGCCACAGCCCCAGAGGATGGGAGTCGGGGCAGGGGGCGGGGAGCGGGCAGCAGTCCGGCACCTCGAACTCCTCCCAGAAGCCCTGCTTGGCCTTCTCGCTGGCATCCATGGCCTCGCTGAGCTCCCGCACACGCCTCTCAATGCTTGTGGCGCTGATTCTCGTGGTCTTGAGTGGCTGGCAGGGAGAGCCCCGTGTCCAAGCTTAGCAGGGACCAGCGGACCCTGCAGTACCCTGGCCCCCACACCCTTGCCCTCAGCCACGCTGCGCCAGCCTTGGTGTCCTTTTTCCCCGGGCGTGGCTGTGCCAGGATCCCTTGCCCCCCGGGCGGAGAAGCCCACTCAGAGCCCGCGGTTCGGGTGCCCGGGGCTTACCCGCTGGAGGTGCACCACCGTCCCCGACCTCTCCACCAGAGGGTTCTTCCTGTAGCACTCCACCAGGTCTCCCAGGGCGTCAAACCGCTCGCCACCTCCCACATCGTACTTCCCGTCTGGCTGCGGGGGCAGCAGTGAGCGGCCGGCGGTGCCCCCTCCCCTGGGTCACCCCCCAACCCCGACCGCCGCCCTCCTACATGGAAGTGGATCGTGACGTGGGTGACGCGTGCCTGGCGGTCCGCCCTGTCCAGCTGCTGTGTGAGCACTGACAGCACGAAGTCCCCGGGTTTGCTCTGACTCTCCCGAACCAGGAAGCTGCCCGGACACCCCTTCTGCATCAGCAGCTTCTCGGCCTCCTTGCCAGACAGGTGCCCGTGGTACCACCTGGCCCAGGACGGCACAGGTGAGACCAGGGGCCCCGGCCTGGCCAGGTGAGGGGCACACGCCCACATGTAGCCTAAGGCTCTGAGACACAGATACCGAGAGAGGCACAGACCCACCCAGACCCCGGGGGCCCCAGGCGGCACCCGCACCCAGGCCAGCCTCCGTCAGCCCTGCCCACCTCTCCAACCCTCCTCCGACCCAGAGAGTGGCAGGAGGCAGGACAGGCAGGCCCTGCAGTGCCTCGGGGTGACCACCAGGTGGCAGCTTCGTCCTCAGCAAGGAGGGGCAGGATGGTCTCCCCAGGCCAGCCCCACCCTGCTTCCTTGGCAGATGCAGCCGGCTCAGACCTCCGCAGTGCAGATGGGGAAACCGAGGCTGGGGGAGCCCGCTCTCCCCAAGGCACCAGCCAGGAGGGCAGGGGGCAGGCTGGCTGCAGCTCTCCCACCCCTGTGGCTGGTGCCTGGGACCCGGAAGCAATGAGGCCAGAACCCCAGGGGAGGGGGTGCAGTACGCTCCCTCAGCTCTGCCACAGCTGTGCCCAAGCCTGACCCTGAGTCCTGGGGGCAGAGGACACCCAGAGGCCATGCCCAGCGGCCCCTGCCCCCTCGGTCACTCGCATGCACACCCGTGCAGACACAGACGCCTGGCTAGATGCAGACCCAGCTGCTTACCGTTCCGACGTGGGGTCCTGGCAGCTCAGCGGGTGCCGGAGCTCCACAGGGGCCCCGCCACGCTCTCGGAGCAGCCCCCCGCACTGGCCTGTGTAGTGCTGCACCAGCTCGGCCAGCGTTGCGAACTTCTCCCCTCCATACAGATCGTAGTAGTCGCCTGTGTTCTGGATCTTGATGTGGGTCACCTCGTCGTGGCGCCTGCGAGGGCCGGTGCACCAGCCGCCGTTGGGGGCCGACGCCCCCACCGTCCACCCTCCTTCCCGTCACCACCCTCAGCTTCCCGAACAGTCCCTGGGGTCTTCCTGCCCTGATCTCGGCCTCTGCTGTCTCCCTGCCACGAACAGCACAGCCAAGGCCAGGCCCCTCCCCTCTGCAGCTCCCCATCCGGCCAGTGTCCGGGCCCCACCCTGGGTGGCGGGCACCCCAGCCCCACTGCCCCTGGGGCAGCCAAGATTGGGCTTGTCGACCACAGGCCTGACTCTCCCTTGGCCTGGAGGCCAAGGCTGGGGTAGCCTCTCCGGCCAGACTCTGCCTCACTCCAGACCACCTGCCCAGGGGCTCCAGAGGATGGGGGACTGGGGCCCCGGGACTGCTTCCCCCAAGTGTCCCAGTGTGGCCTGGGAAGCCCCAGGGGAGAATGTCTGTGTCTCCAAGGTGAGGGAAGTCCATCCTGAGGGCTAACCTCATCCCACCTGCTGCCCAGGTTTAGTAGAAAACCCGGAAGGATCTGGAGCCCTTTGGGCAGACGCCCCCCCAGACCCCAGACTGATGCGCCTCACCCAGGGTGCACACGGACCCGGCTGTCCACTCTGCTGGTCGTGACCCCTCCTGCCCATCCTCCCTGCACACTGGCCCTTTCAGGGCTCCGGCGAGCCCCCCAGTGGGCGGCATCCCCAGGAGATGGCACGATCCCAGCCACTGAGGCCCCTCAGGGGGTGGGAGGGAGGCCCTGCCGATGCCCGCCTCACCGACCCCTCCCTGAGGGCCCCTCTAAGTGGTCCCCTCCTGCCCAGAGGCCACCTGGCCAGGAATGCCAGACTCCCCACCTCCAAGTCTCGCCCCCAGCAGGGGTCCTCACTGCCCACCCCCTCTGGAAGGACCAGGGAGCCTGATCCCCAGCCGTGCCCCAAGCTGAGGGGGTTCCGACCCCTTGAAGTCTTGCGGGGCCTCGGGGTCTGTCCACACCTGGCAGCACCACCCACCCACCTGACGGACAGTGTGAAGCCCCCCGGGCGGCTCTTGCTGGGTCTTGCCAGGAAGCCCCCGTGCTGGCTCTTGGACAGGAGCAGCCGCTCCGCCTCAGCCCCGCCGATGTTGGCATGAAACCACCTGGAACGAGGACAGCAAGTTGGCGACGAGAGAGCCAGGAACACTGGGCAGCCCTGAGCACACCCCACGGTGCCCGCGCAGGCTGCCCTGCGCTCGCCTCCGTCCTTGAGCCACGACCACAGGGTCTGGGGTCTGGGGGGAAGGAGGGGGCTGGGGGGGGACCGGGGACACAGATGGGCAGACACTGTCCCACAGTGGCAGGTGGGGAGGGCAGACCCCCTCCAGAGGCCCCACAAGGACACCAGCAGGACCCTCAGCTCGAGCCCTCGGCCGTCTCTCCCCGGCCCATCGCCCACCGCCCACTGGGTGTCCCAGCTCAGCCGAAGGCACTCGGGACCCCCATGGCCACAAGGGCTCCCTTCCTCCCCTTACAGCCCAGCGGCAGACCCTGGTGGCCCAGCCCTCCCACCTTCACCGCCCCGCCCGGTCCTGGCCACCACCCTCTCCCGAGGGACCCCAGCATAGCACGTCTGCACCCCTGGAACAAGAGCCCAGCCCACAGGCCTGCCACCCCCGAGAGCGCCCCCCAGCCCGTTGCCGCCTGCCAGCCCCGGCCCCTCGGCCCCACCAGGCTGTGCCCCTCAGGGCCTCTGCACCACGGGCCTCTGCTCCCGGCCCATGTGGGGTGACAGAGACGCCCTCTCCCCTCGCTCTCCGACACTTAGGCTGCGTTATTTTTCTTCACAGCATTGGCCACCTTCTTGACCTACGTTACATATTTATTGGCTTGCAGTTGATCCATCTCCTTGCTCTAAGATCCACGGGGGCAGTGTGTACGGCAGGGTTGAAAACAGAGCCTGGGCATTAACAAACGTGCTTGAATTCACAAGTGAGTGACCTACGAATGGGTGGTGGGTGCTGGGTGAGCCCAGAGAGACACCATCCGTCCTGCCGGGGGTCCAGGCTGAGAGGGACTCACCCCCACCCCCGCCGCTGCCACTGACCTGGGACTGACCTTCACAGCCTCACGCACGAGATGGGGGGACAGGGCAGGGGCACCTCGTCGGGACTGCATATGAGCCCACGGCCGAGACCGTGACTGCCGTTAACTTTACCCCGGCGGCTCCCGCCTTCGTGCGTCTCCCCCATTAAGGCAGGAATTTCTGGGCCCGGGATTAAATCATACTCGTGCAGTGGCCCCGGAGCGTCTTGGAGCAGGATCCCCGCACGATCCCCCAGAGGGACAGTGTGACACAGTAACTGGCCTTCCACTGGCGACACCGCGTCCCCCAGAGGTCGCTGCAGGATCGGGATCTCCGGTTCAGAGGCGCGTCCCTGGTTCCCCGCGCGGGTGACATGCGGTGTTGGGGGTAGCCCTGCCCCATCTCGCACCCAGTGGGAAACCGGGGCGCCCGACTCCAGCTCTGCTGCCTTGCGGCCCCCCAGGCCCCGCCCAGTTGTTCGCAGTCATAACCCGGGCACAGATGGGGTGGGGCTGCTGTGCCCTGGGCGGACCCTGCCCCGCCCCACAGCTGACCCAATACCAGCTCGCCCCGTTGGATCTTTCTGGAGTGGGAATCAGATCACACCTCTTGCGCAAAAGCCGGCCTGCACTCCTCCTCCGGCCCCCCTGCCGCTCCCTTGTCTGTCCTGGGCCCCCTTCGTCCGTGCCATCCGCTCCTCCCTGACCCTTCCAAGGGGCCACTGTGCTCGGCCTACGTCACGCTGTCTGACGCACAGCCCCCGGCAGGTGTGGGGTGTGCAGGTGAATGGAGTAAAATTGGACAGAACCATAGCCCAGCTCCTGGGTCACAGTGGCCACCTTTCACTGCTGAAAGCCGTGTGCGGCCACTGGAGGCTGTCGGCTGCGGGTGGGAAAGAAATATCTCCACCATCACAGAAAGCTGCGGCCTGTGCTGGTCCGCACCGCCCATCTTCTCCTGAGTCCCCACAGACCTGTTTCCCTGGGCTCTCAGGGTCTCCCCCGGCCTCCCAGGGCCAGTGGTCAGGCCTCCTTCCAGAAGCGTGCACTCCACACGGGAGTTTTCCACACTCCCCCGGTTTCCCACCTCAGCCGGCCTGGGTCCTCTTCTTTCTTCTGACCCCGTGGTGTTGGAGCCCCCCACCTGCGCCCTACACGTGTCTCCACATCCATGCACTGTCTACACCTCCAGCCCCACCTGGGCTCTAAGCTTCAAGCTCATAGACACAACTCTTTCCAGTATCTCTGCCTGAAAGGTAACAGCATCTCTATCTTAACGTTTGCAAAATTCGACACTCCTGATAGGGCCCCTGAAGCCCTGTTCTTCTATGCGGTCCTCACTCGGTGAAGGGGGTCACCGCCCGCCCGTCACTCAGGTCCCTGCCCTCAACTCCCCAGCACTCTCCCAACGCTGTGCCCTCTCGTCCTGACTTCCAAACGCCCCAGAACCAACCACTTCTCCCACCGCCCTGGGACCAGCGCCCCCCGGCTCTTGCCTGGACGGCAGTTGCAATTCCAGGTCTCCCACCGCCCTGGGACCAGCGCCCCACGGCTCTTGCCTGGACGGCAGTATCAATTCCAGGTCTCCGGGCCTCATCCTTCACCCTCAGCAGAGCCATGGCAGACAGAGGGGTTCTCAGAAAATGCACATCAGAGCCGTTTAAACCTTGCCAGTTGCCCTGCGTGGCTCTCAGGCCGCCCACACACACCTCAAGGACCCCCCCACTAGAAAGCCCCTTCCCCCGTTGTCCATCTCTCTGTTGGGCCTGGGGTCTCAAGCTTCCTCCCGCGCTGGCTCTAGAGGAGCGGGACCTGGGGGCGATTGGGTCGAGTGGTCCAGCAGATGAAGCTGCCAGGGAAGGCTTCCAGGGGGAGGAGCTGCCACATGATGGCCTCCGGGGCCAATCACAGGACAGCAGGCGAGGCCACCAGGAAAAGGCGAAGGCCTCGTGCCGTCAGAGACACGGCAGTGTGTGTGGGGGGGACTGGAACCCAAAGGAAGGCCTCTGAGCCCCCCACCCCGGGGCCACCCACTCTGCTGAACCACATCCTGTGCCCAGATGCCTCCTCCCCCGGTCCCAGCAGCCTCAGACGCCAGTCCAAGATGGGTGATGCCCAGGGTGTGGGACCAGGGGTAGAGGGTGGAGGCCCAGCATCGAAGCCACAGAGCAAGGTGAAGGGCACGTTGTTCGTCCTTTCTGGGACTCTCGCTCATACTTTCCGTCCCTCTCTCCCCGAAAGCTGCCCCGGGTCTACTGGGTGGAAATCTCCAGGGGTGGGGTATCCTGAGAGGCCAAAGCAGCTCACACCACAGCAGCTGCACCCCCAGGCCGAGGTAGGCCTCACTCCCCCGACCAGGCCGAGCGGTGGAGCCAGGTGTCTGCAGGCTGGCGCAGCCGGCGGCCCCCGGCTGAGGGGCGGGACAAGGTGGGGAGGCTACAGGTCCCGTGTCCAGTCTCCACACCAGGGTCATTTCTGTGCCAAAGGGCGCCCTGCTCTGTGGCAGGTCGGCGACTCAGCTCTGCCCTGGCCACATGGTCAGGCAGGCCTGTGAGAGGCGCAGGTGTGGAGGGCAGGGCACACTGGGCTCCCCATGGGTCTAACAGCCTCTGGGCCTGTCAAGGCCCAGATGAGCCCAGTCAGGGCTCCGGAGCCCAGGACCAGCCCAGCCTGAACCCACTGGCCACTGTCTGGTCCAGCTTTCTGTGTGGCCTTGGTGTCCCAGCTGTAGATGGCACAGCTCCAACCCTGGGACACTGGGAGACCCAAGAATGGCCTGTCGACATGCTTACAGGGGCTGGACACACCTGCAGGGAAGACATTGTCATGATGGTGGGAGATACACAGACAAGTGGGGAGGGTCCCAGGCTGGAACTCCAGGGCTGAAGACCCCAGAGCACAGTCGCGTTCTTCTCCATCTCCCTGCCCCCAGACCCTCCTGGTCCCAGAGGAACCTCAACCAAGGCCTGTCCTGTCTATGCAGAACCGAACTAACCAGAGACACGCTTTCCTCTCCAATCTGGAACGGAGGGGGAACTCGAGGGTGCTCAGCAGTTCCCCATAGGACCCGGCTCCTTCCCAATCACCAATATCAACGCATCAAACAACAGCACTAGGCAGGACTCGCGCCCAGCCCTGCCCACAGCACCGGCGTCCTGGGGCGAGTGGTGCC
This sequence comes from Kogia breviceps, assembly GCF_026419965.1. Lineage (NCBI taxonomy): Eukaryota > Metazoa > Chordata > Mammalia > Artiodactyla > Physeteridae > Kogia > Kogia breviceps. Next base: position 202,216,536 of record NC_081310.1, read on the forward strand.
GATGACGGTGCCCGTTGACCCACAAACCACAGGGCGATGGGAAGGCGCCACAGGGTGGGGGCAGGTGGAGGGGGATGGGCTTCGCTTGGGATTTGGTTGGGCCTGCCCAGGCCTGATAGGGGTGTGGGAAGGGACCCAGGGGCCAGAGGAGTGACAATCCAGATGGTCATCACAGGCTGGGGCTGGGAGGGTTGGTGAGGGCGGGCAGAGCCGCACCCGGGGCTTTCCCAGGCTGGCCCAGGGTCACATGCACATGACACGGACATGACCTTTTCTGAGCACCAGGACTGGCCTGGGGAACAAGAAGGAGTGAGGTCGAGTGGAGCCGGAGGGCTGGTTCCAGGCAGACCCCAAAACATCCTCGGGCCTGAGCTCCAGCTGGATGTGAAACCTGGGAATCGCAGGGCTCTGGGGCTGACAGGTTCTTGGAGATCCAACCCACTTCCACTATTCCTGAGCCTAAGAGGGCCCTTGACCCTGCCGGAGGCCACCGTGCCAGGCTCACCACACCTCTTGCAGGGATTCTGGAGCCCTCACCGCTGATGCACTGCCCTGGCCCTGCGGATCAGATCTTGTCCAGCCCCCTCACTGATTTAGGGAGTCACTCGGGGTCTTAGGGAGACCCTTCCTGTGACCTCCAGCCTCACCGAGCCCCAGCGTGGGGTGTTCCAGATGCGCCAGGAAGCGGAGAGAGGCGTCTCACAACTGTAGCTCCCCACTGACTTCCACATCCAGCTGGAGTCTCAGCTCACAGGAGTGTGTGCACACCCCGGGGGTGGGGGGGGATCTGGTGGAAAGGGCAGGAAGGGCCCCTTCCTGCACAAGTCCCGTCTTCCCTCTTCATGGAGGCCAGAAGCTGGCTTGACCTGAGCCCTGTCCCGGGTCTCACACACCCCCCTGCCAGGGAGATCACCCCTAAACCTGGTCCTTAGGAGGGTCGGGGTTGGGGACGGGGGATGAGCCTGTAAAGGGAGGGCTGGTCCTTGCAGGTCAAGGGGCCACGACTAGAGGGGGAGACCAGAGCCTCCAGGATGGCTCCAGTTTCAGGACTGGGGAAAGGGGGGACCCCGCCAGGTGTAACACATCTCTGGTGGCCCAAAGGGAGCCTGGAATAAGGCAGGGAGTCCAGGGGAGTGAGAGAGAGAGGGTCTGTTACTGACCTGACACGTGCTGCCCACTCTAGGCCCCAGCCACTGCCACCCAAGAGCACCATCCATTCACTAGGGTCAGGGTACCTCTGACCCCCCACCCAGACCCAGCCCCCGATCAGAAGAAAGAGTCCTATCCACCCGCCGGGGTGAGGCTGGGCCTCGCTGGCCCGGGACGCGTGGAAGGGGGCGGGTGTCAGAAGTTCAGGCTTGAGCGCCACCGGTCGGGAGCAGGAGACGTCCTGGGGAGCATCCCGCCCGCACCCCCTGTCCGCGCCCGCCGGCCGGAACCGCACGTGGTGGGGTCCCGGCTTCTGGCCACGGGGCGGCTGGGCTCACCTGCGCGAGGTCATGTCTGCTGGGCTCAGGGTGCTCCGGCCGCCCGAAGGGAGGCCCCGCCTACCTCTAGGATCCGCCCATCGGAGCCCCGCCCACAGGGACACCGCCCCGCCCACCCTAGAGGCCCCGCCCCTCCCGAGCTCCCTTAAAAGGAGCCGCGCCCTCAGGTCTCGCTACGGTGCTGGGAGGTTGCACCAGTTCCCCAGGGCGCCGGGCTTCAGGACGAGGGGCTCACGCGACATCACGGGCTCGGAGGGCGACGGCCCCAGGCGGCCGTGGTCCCAGCGGCGCGGAAAGTGATTTATTATGTGTCCTGTTCGTCTGGGTGCTTTCCTTCCAAGAACCTTTACCAGCTCCGCCTCCGTCCTGGGGGAGGAGGGGCTGCACTCCCCGCACCCTGGGGGGAGGGGCTCGGAGCTAGAGAAGCGGGTGGAACAGGTCCCACCCGCCCCGCTTCCCGGAGGGGACCCCAGCGGGGCGGAGGTGGGAGGCCACGTGATAGCCAGCTCTTCCCTCTTAGCCGTCCTAGCTTGGGCTGCCGGCTCCCCTTCTCCCCACCTCTGCCACCCGCCTAGTCGCCACACTTCCTAAGTGATGCCGACACCCCCTTGACCTCAGGGCCTTTGCTCCTGCTACAACTGCCCCCACCAGGCCGGCTTGTCCCTGGGGCCTGCTGGCCAATCGCCTGGGGGTTCCACCCCTCCTTGCCTGGGTTCCTAACCTTGGGATCCCTGTTAAGACTGTCAGGGCGTGCCCAGCGCCGCCCCCCACCCCCACCTTTTCAGGAGTGGCGCACCACCACCAGTGCCGAAAGCACGTTAGAGTGCTCCGTGCCCTCCTTGGCTTTTCCTTTTCCTCACCCTCCTGACAACCTTGAGGGTCCTGCACCCTCAGCACTGGTTGCCCCAAGAGCCCCTCCTTCTGGAAGCATCAGCTCCCAGAGCACCCTCTCCTGGTCCTCCCACCAAGGGGGTCTCTTCTCCCCTCACTCAGCCGAGCCCACCTCCTCCCTCACGTGCCAGGCCTCAGCCCAGCTTCCCCTCTGCTTGGTAACCCACGGCCTCCTGGACTCCACTCAGGTGGCCTCAGCCCCTCAAACCCAGCCACTGCAGACGCAGCAGGGGGCCTGCCCAGGTGCTCCTGCCTCAGTCAGTGCCTCCTCCTCCCTGAGCCCAGCCCACACCCGCCCACCGCCCACCAGGGTTCCCTTCCCCACAGGCCTCACCTCCACCCTATCCTGGCTCCCCGAGAGGCCCTCCTTGCCTCTCCTCACAGCCCCTCCTCCCATCCTGTGTTCACAGACACCCGGACGTAGGCTGACACATGTGCAGACACGTACACGCATGCACACGTGGCAGGGGCTGCGGCCTGCTGCAAGGCCCGCCATCCCTAGAGAGGCTATCTGGGGTGCGGGCCTCACGGGCCCACCCGGCCAGCCCCTCGCACAACAGTGTGCGCACTCGCTGCTCAGGGTGTCCTCGCCAGAAGCAGCCCCCACCCCAGCACAGGACCCCCTCCTCCATCCAGAGCCACCTAAGGGAGCTTGAAGCCTGCACACCACCATGAAGCTCGGCGAGGAGCTCCCGGGACAGGAGCCCGCAAGGTGGGCGAGCACAGGGCGAGGCGGGGTTGAGAGCAGTGGTGTTGGTGTGGACAGACGCAAGCGCCTCTTGCAAGTGTTCAGACTTTATTTCACGGTGATTGACACAAACACAGACTGGAGTTAGTAACAGGACTTCTGAGGCTCCTGCAGCCTCTGAGCCTGACAGCTGGGCCGGGCTGGGGGAGGGGCTGCCACCCCCACCAGGACAGTTGAGGGCGGCTGGGGGGACGGGACCAGATGAGACCTAACACTGCAGTTTAAGGCGTCTCTGGCTTTGCAGCTGTCTCTGCCACCCCGCACCTGCCCCTTGGTGTTGGTTAGACACCCGGCCCGCTCCCGGTCACTCCTGGATAAGGACAACCGGTCCTCACACCAGAACTGGACAGGTTTGCTGTGTGGTGTCCTCAGCTGCCCTCGGGCCAGGACAGGAAAGACAACAGCCCCGCCACCCCAGCTGTCAAATAAAATCAGTACATAAAGACTTTGCGGTTGGTGGCCAGGCCTGGACGTGCATCCTCAAGAGGGGATGCTGGCCGCGCCAGGCAAGCAGGCAGTGGACGTCCACCACATCACAAGTGGCCCCACGCCCTCTCAGGGCTCCTCGTGGGGCCTTGTGGGGAGGAGGGGGGACACAGCCATGTCCAGGGTGGCTGGGTGGATGGGCAGGGCCAGCTGCGGGCCAGGGTGCAGGCCTGTGCCCGGCCTCTGCTCTCCAGCGCCCTGGGACAGGTGGACTCAGCTGGAGGGAGGGGCGCAGCATGGCCTCAACAGTGACATTGTTTCACAGGACTGGCACAGGAGGCCTGGGCTCGGCGGGCCCTGGTGAGGCTGGTCCCGCCCAGCACAGGCAGGGAGGAGGGGCGGCTCAGATGGGAACCCAGAGAGGCCCTGTGGGGCGTGCACAGAGGAAGGGCCCCCGAAACCCTACGGTGCCTACCTGCTCTGGGGACACAGGCCTCGCCAGATGGAACATGGGCGATGTGTGTATGCAGGGCCTGATGACAGGCTGGAGAACACGGGGGCTAGCACAAGTGGATACTCGGGGGTGGCACAGCCTGAGAGGCCGGGACACGGTGTCCCAAGGCAGAGGGGCACGTCCCAAGGCTGCTGAGTGAGCCAAGCCCTCCATGTGCAGCATTCCTCCCCCATCCCCTTGGAGTCCCTTGGCACCAAGTCTGTCTCTGCAGCACGCCTGCCTGGACGGGAGGGAGGCCGGGCCAGCAGTCCCTCCGGCTGACACGTAGGCAAGAAAATCATATAAAAAAAGCAACAAGTTTACAAAAATAGAAAATAATTACAGCAGGGTGGGTCGTGGCTGCAGTGTGGCTCACGGGGCAGGACAGGGCCGCAGCTCCGGCTTGGTGACGGCATCCTCCAGCAGGTGCAGCGGGCGCCGACCCACCACCACGTCCCGCAGGCAGCCCACGAAGCCCGTGCCGTAGGCCTTGGGCAGGGCCTGGCCCACAGGCAGCTTCTCTAGGCCACCTGCAGGAAGACAGAGGAAAGGTCACTGGGCTCAGCGACAGGCAGGCCGGGCACTGGCCAGCAGAGGGGCCCACTGCATCTGAATGACCAGGTGAGTTACCTGCAGCCGCCAGTGCCCGGGGGGACCAGGGGGCCAGCAGACGAGCTCCAGCCTCCTGGCCCCACACCACCCAGGGCACGGCAGGGGCTAAGGCAGCAGGGGAGAGGGACCCCGCCCCAGCCAGCCCATCTGCTGTCCTGGGTAGCGCCGACACGGGCACCACTCTTCGTTGCCAGCTCCAGGGGATGGGACCTGCCCCTCAGAGACCCTTCGCTGTCCCTCCCCTGGCTTCCCCCCCACCAATCACTCACCCAGCCACAGGGCTCCATCTGTGTCCAGTTGCGTGGCACCCAGTGGGGAGGAACCAGTCACAGGGGCCTCATTGCCCACCTGAAGGGAGCCTTCCCTCTGTTCCCTGGGGGCACGGGGGGGGGTGTGAAGCCATCAGGTGGCTCCAGACCCTGGTCCCTCCCTCCCTTTCGCCCCAACACCACACCCTGGGGAGCGTCACCAAGTGTCACCCCTGGGGGCCAGGATGGAGCAGCACTGACCCCAGGAGAGCACCAGATGGCCAAGGGCAGGGGGACCCCCTGTGGGTCAAGCTTTGCTGGAGGGGACGGCCAAGGCTCAGACCAGAGGGACATGTTCCCAGCCGGCGTCTGGGTAGAGCAGGGAAACCCCTTTCAGATCAGGGGTTCCCTGGCCATCACCGCTTCTCCTGTACCCTCTCATCCCTCCTCCTGCACTGGCAGTGACCTCAGGTCGGGCCGCCAGCCCTCCTCCCCATCCTCCCCCACCAAACTCCACACCCTGGCCGGGCAAGTCTGGGCAGTGCCCGCTGCTCTTCTTGGCGGCCCCAGGCTCCCTGCTGACCTGTGTGCCCTGACGCGCAACCAGCGGTTGGTGCTGACTGGTACGCTGGAGCGCAGCACCACGGGCTGGGAGCCCAGGTCGTAAGCCAGCTGCAGGCGCCCGTCCACGATGGCCAGTGCGATGTAGTCGGCCCGCTCTGTGGCTTTGCCACTCCACAGCACCAGCCCCTGCGTGGCCTCGGTGCGCAGGCTCAGCTCAAAGTGGTTGCTCCGTAGCGCCTTCTCGCTGGCGGGGAGAGGGCTGGTCAGGACCTCTGCGAGGGTGGTGGGGACGGGGTAGGGGTGCTAGGAAGGTGACTACAGAGGCCATAAGGGCTAGCGATGCCACCGGGGCAGCTGGATGGGCAGCTGGGCCGAAGAGATGGATGGTGGGAGGTGGGGCCAGACGGGCAATCAGAGGAGTGAGGTGGACAGACACAGGGACAGCTCGGCAGAGAGATGCTCCGAGAGGTGGCAAGGCAACAGGCAGACAGCAGGGGCCAGGGGCCGCTGCTCACCTGGGAAGGGCCCTGGAATCCGCTGTTTCAGGGCTTAGGCGCAGGAAGAGAGGGAGGCAGGTGAGCAGGGGCACAGCGCGGCCCCGCAGCGCGGGGTGGGGCGGGGCCCAGCAGCAGCCCCTCCCCACACCCCGCCTCCACCCGGGGAAGGTGGGAGGAGCAAGCATCCCCTGAAGACACACAGGACCCTGGGACATCGGCTCCACCCACCGCAGAGCCCTGGCCATGACACACGTGCAACACACATGGGCAGACGCAGAGCTGGCGGGCACGGCCCAGGCCAGGCGCCGAGGGAAGAGCCGGGGCATGGGTGACACGGAATGAAGACCGAGGGCCCCTGGTCGGGAGAGACCCCCGGATGGCCCCCCCCACACGTGGGTGTGCGCACACACGGGAGCACGTGAGCTCATGTGCACACTGAGACACACGTGCTCGAGTGTGCACACAGACACGTGGGCACGAATGTGCACGTCTACAAGTGTGCCCGCGCGTGCACGCCGTGCCGGTGCCCTGTGGCGAGGGGAGTAGCTGCAGGGGGTGGAGGGGTGGACTGGCATCCAACACACATCTGGGAAAGGGGTGATTCCCTACTTCCAAGCCGGGAGACTGAGCCCGGGCAGCACAAACGGCTCCCCCAGAGCCCCGTCCTCCTCCACTGGGGATGCAAAGTTCCGCCCCCGCCCTTGGGATGTGCTGCCCGGTGGTTTAGGAGCAGAGGGTGGTGGCGGTGATGGCGGGGGCGGAGCTACTTACGCTGGGATCTCATTGGTCAGTTCGCTTGGAATCAAAGAGACAGAGACAGTGAGAAGGAAGGAGGGTGGAGGAGGGGCGGAGGTGGGCACAGAGCCGGGGGCAGAAGCGGAGGGTCCCGCGTCTAGTCCTGTGCGGCTGTGCAGACAGGACCAGAGAGCGGAGGGTGGAGGGGCACCTGGCTCCGGAGGGCACACTACCTCTCCGTCACGGCGTTGAGGTACTCGATGTAGGTCCGTCCGTCAAAGGCCAGCGTGTCCAGGTCCCCGGCCGACTTCTCAATCAGGCCTGAGAGACAGCGGGCTGAGTGCGGCCTCGGGCGGGCTGCCCCCCGCGCCGCCCAGCCTTGGCCCTGTGCCGGAAGCGCTCACCCTTCTCGCAGTGCAGCCCCGAGAAGCCCCCAGGACACAGGCACTCGTAGGAGGCCTCCCGAGGGAGACAGGAGGCCCCGTTGAGGCAAGGGTGACCCTCGGCCTGGGTACAAGGGTGGTCTGCAAAGGACGAGACGTCCACCGCCTGCACCACGTGCTCCCGGGTCAGCAGCTGGCGGCCGTTCAGGGAGACCTGGGCGGGGGCGGGGAGGGAACCAAGAGCCTGTGTCCAGCCTGCCCGGACAGCCCCCATCCCAGGAGCACAGAAGCCCCCTCTGGGGTGGGCCCTTCCTCGAGACTGTACCAGGGCACCGCCCCTCCAGGGTCCCAGCCCCGCCCCACATACCAGCTGGATGGCGCCATCGAAGCCAGAGGACACGGCGGCTGCCCGGGCCAGCTTGCTGAAGTCAGGGGCCCCCCCCACATAGAGCGGCTCCTTCAGGTTGAGGACAGTGTGCGGCACCTGAGGGGGGTGTGCGGCAGGGTGAGGGGCTGTGGAGCCCACCCGCCGGGCAGGAACAGGTCGGGCCCCAGACCAGGGCCTGCCCGCCGGTGATGACCCACCCCGCGCCCTCCAGCCTGGTGGAAGCAGAGTTCATCACAGACGTGGCCACACGCGGGCTTAGTGGGGGAGGAGCTAGTGTAGGGGCGGAGGCGGCGGAAGAGGGCGGAGCAGGATGAGAGGAGCCGGTACCTTGCGGGATTTCTGCATCCGAAGAGCGAAGAGCGAAGAGCGAGCGGGGCGGGGGTGCAGAGCAAGGGCCGGGGAGCAGTGAGAGCGGAGAGGAGACACAGACAGAGGCCCGGGGCAGAGGAGAGAAAACAGTCCGGTGAGCTCGGCGATGGGTGGGGCCGCGCGCCTCCCGGGAGGAGGAGGGCGGCGCGGAGCAGGTGGGGCGGCCCAGGAAACACTCACTCACCGGGGCCTCCCCCAGCACACGGGGCCCATCGTCGACCCGCATGGCTCCTTTGCGTCCGTTTCGCTCCAGGGACACCCTGGTCCAGGCGCCCAGGGCCACTGGCTCCTTGCTCCTGCAGAAGGGCGGGGGGCGCCGTGAGCACACTGGGGCTCTGCCGGCCTGCCCGGCAGGGGCCTGAGGGACACGGCACAGGCACCCAGGCCAGCCCCCTGCGCCCCGTGCGGCCCACCTGATGACCGCTGCCCCCTTGCCCAAGTCGTAGCGGAACTCCAGGACACGGTCGTGCAGTGCCAGCGACACAAAGTCGCCCTTGCCGTCTGTCTTCTGCCCGTTGTAGAGGAGCAGGCCGCTGGGACCCCGGGCCAGGAACACCACCTCCAGCGCCATCTTCTCCCTGGGGTCACATGAGGGCAGGCGGGGATGTCTCGATGCCCCCTCACCCCATGGCTGGATGGGGTTGGGGGCTGCTTCCCCCTTCGCCCACCCCTCTGCCCAACTGACCCCAGGTCCCGCTCAAAGGTGTGCAGGCCTTTCAGCTCCAGGTAGGAGAAGCTGTTGAAGTCGGCCAGGAAAGGCTGGCTATCCTCTCGCTCTGAGACTGCGAGGACAGGAGAGGATCACACAGGGTGCCGGGCCCTGACCCCAGAGCCCCAGAGCCCCCACCCCCGGCCCTGCCCTGAGCACCGCTGTCCCCACCTGTCTGGCAGAGGCTGCCCTCCCGGCCCCGGGGGCACTCGCACTTGGCCTCGCCCTGGGGCAGCACGCGGCAGGGGGCTGCCCCGTGGCAGGGGTTCGGCTGACAAGGGTCCTTCTCGTCAGCACAGGTCGGGCCTGGAGGGAGGCAGGTTGGGGTCCCAGGAGGCCTGAGTCCCAAGCACAGACACACAGGTCCCCCCAGCACCCAGCCCAGGGCCCGCCCTCACCAAAGCGGCCGGGTAGGCACCGACAGTGGAACATGCCGGCCTCCAGGGCCTGGCACGGGGCCCCGCCGAGGCAGGGGTCAGGCACACAGGGGTGGTCCCCGCACTCGCCCACTCCAGAGCTTCGGGTCGCAGAGCCCTGCCAGCCACTCAGCTCCAGCCTCTGGTTGTTGATGTCCAGCAGGCGGATACAGCCCCTAAGACCAACGCCGACAGAGGTCCGCTCGAGCACCCTGCCGCCAAGATGAGAGGGTCAGGGGTCAGAGGCCAGAGCTGTCTGTCCTCTCTCACAACCAACTGTGACACTGGCATCCCTCAGTCAGCCGGGGTCGTGAGTCAGGGTTGCTCCCCGTCCCCGGCCCCTCTTTTGGTCCTCACAAGATGGACAGTCCCATCCTCACAAGATGGACAGTCAACCCACAGAATTAGGAGGTGGGTTGGGTTGAGAGTCAAGGGTTGGAACTGAAGGTCAGGGCCAGCCCAGCCCCTCCTTGGTGATTACACTGCAGCTTGGTCCTCAGGATCAGGACAGAATCGGGATCACAGTCAAGGGCTGGGGTTGAGGCCAGGGTCACAGCCGTGGTCCACACCCATCCTTCCAACCCCTTTGTTATCCACAGGGAGCTTGGACCTCCTGGATGCCACCCCCCAAGAGTCAGGGATCAGGGCCAAGGTCGGGGGTCTGCGGTCGGGGCCACACCACCCTCCTCCATGCTCACACGGAAGCCTGGTCCTCCGGGACGCCACCCACAAAAAGGTCCATGTCCAGGTTGAGGCCGTCAGTGCCACTGGGGCTCTGGCCCAGGACAGGGGTCTCACCGTCCACCGAGAGAGTGCCCTGGCGCCAGTGCCGAGACAGCTCCAGGTGATGCCACCGGCCGGGCTGCACGGGCACTGAGCTGGTCAGCACCGCGGGCCCCGAACCTGTGTCGAACCTGGGGGGCGGGAACAGGCGCTCAGGATAGCCAAACAGAACCAGGACCACCCTCATCCCTGACCCCCCAACCACCCGCCACCCACCTGAGCTGCACGCGGCCCCCCAGCAGCGCCAGTGCCAGGAAGTCCTTGCCCCGGGCATTGCCGTTGTAGAGCAGCAGACCCTGGGGCTCCAGCGCCCGGAATTCAAGCGCCAGGCGCAGGGTGTGGTAGGCACGGAGGGTGGGGAAGGCCAGGAAGGAGTGGCCCCCGAAGGCTGGCACGGAGGGGCGCGGTGCTGCAGGAGACGGAGGGGCGGTGGAGGGCACAGAGGACCCGGCTGCCCGGGCTCTGACCACCGGTCCGAAACCCCCAGCCAGCCCTGTGCCCAGTGCTGGGCCAGGGAGTCCAACCGGCCCCTCACCCCAGCCAGGGCCCCCTGCCCGGCCCCCCACTCCCGGCGGCCCGGCCCTCCCCAACCTGGCCCCCTCTGCCTCCCTGCCCCTCCCCCGCATGGATGACCTTACCCTTCTCGCAGACAGCGCCCTCCCTGCCCGCTGTGCAGCGGCAGGTGAAGTCTCCACCCGGGCCCTGGTCCTGGCAGGTCCCCCCGTGGAGGCAGGGCTGGGAGTCACAGGGCCTTGGGGGCTGCTGGGTGCCTGGGGGCGGGGGCCGGCGTGCAGGCACACGGCTAGGGCCAGGGGTGGGGGGCCGGCGCGTGGTGAGGGGCACTGTGGTCCTGCTGACGGGCCGGCTTGTGTGAGTGGGATAGAGGGCCCGAGGGGTCACAGCTGAAGGTGGCAGGCGGGCCACAGTGGTGGCTCTGGCTGTGGCTGCAGCAGGGGTGGCTCCCGTGAAGAATGCAGGAAACCAGTCTGGGGGTAGGAGAAACTGTCAGGGTCTGCAAGGAGTAGGGATCCCAAGCGCAGCGCACAGCGTGCGGGACAGAGGGTGGGGACAAGCTGTGGCTGGCGGCCGGAACAGGCTCTCACCGAAGTCCATGAACCGCACGTGTTCCTGCAGAGGCCGCCTCACACCGAGGGACCGGCGCCTGGATGCCTGGATCTGCCGGACCAGGGCCTGGCACACATCGGGTGCCCTGAAGGCTGTGGCTGAGGAGGAGGGACCCTGAGCATGGTGGAGACCAGGGCGGCCCCCCCACTTCCCGGGGGGCCTGGGGTGGGGGCTCACTGGGGTCAAAGTGCACATCCACAATGGCTCGGACGGAGTTGCCAGGCCCCAAGTCCCGCAGGCGGACACTTCGAAAGTCCTTCTTAACGTCCGAGTTCCGGAAGAGGTCATCCAGCTACAGGTGGAGAGTGAGTTCGGGCTCTGGGAAGCTGCCCAGGCTGACCGTTGGGCCCTCTCCCTTCTTGCCCCCCCCCCCAGGGCTTCTCTGTGTCTGTCCTGGGAAAAAGGCCAGTGGCTGGGTAGGGGCTGCCACCCTGGCCGCGGCCCCACACTTACCGCGCTCGCGATGCTCCTGGCGGTCTCTCCAAACAGCTCGGACTTGGGGTCGGCCATCTCTGGCGTGTAGAACAGCTCCTGCCCCTCGACCCCCTCGAGCTCCAGCACACCCTGGAATACCTTGGTGGCTGTGGGAGAGGGAGCAGTGAGGTCCTGCCTGGCACCTGCCTGGCCTCTGGGCCAGCCATGGGCACAGGCCCCAGCAGCAAGCCACGCGGGGTGCAGGGCAGGTGGCGGTTAGTCAGATGGTCATGAGGTTAGTGGGGACCCCGGGGCAGGGCTGGCATCGGTTACCAGACAGACTCCTTGGAGCAGTGCCCCAGGCCGGCTTGCAACAGGAAAAACAGGTTAGCCACAGGGTCCTGGGCACCCACGCATGTGTGGGGGCCGAGAACACACGTTATGTGTGCATGTACTGAATCCCCAAGACCGCCTGCACATGTGTGCTAAATTCAGAAGATCACAAACCCTTGGGTGCCCACCTGCTGGACAGGCCTGTGGCCGGGAGGAGAAACAGCATCTCTGGATGTGTCCAGGCCGTTCCTCATGCTCTACCCTGGCCCCCAGCCACCCACTCACCAGGACAGTTGGAGCCCTCTGTGTCCAGTGAGGGTGTCTTGCCATCTGAGCAGCAGCCCATAGGTGAGTTGTAGCAGGAAGCCCTCTCCATGGGTGGCCCGGGGGTCCCAGCGCTGTCTCTCTCAGGGGGCTCGAGTCCTGGGGAGGTGCCGTCTGAGCCCAGCCCCAGGTGCAGCCCTCCTGGGCCCTGCCGCCATGTCCCAGAGCCTGTGCTCACCTCCTGAGCCAGCCGCACTGGCCTCCAAGTCACCACTCAGCTCCTCGTCACCGCTCCCATCAGCGCTGCCAGATTCGCCAAAGGCAGGTGTGGCGAGGCTGGCTGCCAGGGAGGGGGCCGTGGGAGGCATGGTCAGCACGGGCCTTGCAGCGGTCCTGGGGATGCTGGCAGTGGTCCAAGGTTGTGATGCAGGTCGAGGGGTACTGCTGGGAGCCAGGGAGAGGGCGCTGGGTGGAGGCAGCAGTGCCTTGCTCAGGTCAAGCCCTGAGGTGGCCACGGATGCAGATGTCGGACGGAGGCCGGAAGTGATGTCTTCTGTAAGGAGAGGAGATTCCAGGTGGTGGGGCTGGTGGTCAGAGCAGGGTCAGGCCTTCCTGGTCAGTCTGGGGCAGTGGGCAAGGCCTTACCCTGGCAAGGGCCGAGGCTCTGGATAGAGATGTCCAAGCCCTGGCGGCAGGCGATGGTCCTCAGCTGGCACTCATTGCCATAGGTGACTCCATCTGACCCACAGACCTGGGGCACAGGGTACGGGTGCTGGGGGGAAGCCCCTCCGCACCCCTGCTACCCTCCACTCTACCCATCCCTCACCTTGGTAGCATTGGCCCCTGGACAGGTGGGCGTTGGGCACACGCAGTGGGCAGAGCCAGCCTCCTCCACGCAGGACGCCCCAAACTCACAAGGCATCTCAGCACAGGTCTTGGGCGCCGAAGAGTCTGGGGCACAGACATGGGAGAGCCCCCTGGCTCAGGAAACCCCATCCCTATGACGGCCTCATCCCCAGCACAGGGGGCCAGGGGCAGTGCCAGGTCTGGCCCTCACCTGTCTCACAGCCAGCAGGGCCCAGGGCATGGCCGTCTGGACACTGCCCGCACTTGGGTCCGGCCACCCCGGGCTTACAGGAGCACAGCCCGGTCATCTGTTCACAGTCGTCCCGCACGGCCCCCTGGGGGTCACAGCTGCAGGCTGGGAGGCAGGGGAGGAGGCTGAGATCTGTGCCTGGCTTCCCCACGGGCTCCAGAGCCTGGCCCAGCCCCTGCCAGGCAGGGAATGAGGAAAACAGGGACAGGGTGGACAGGCAGCAGTGCTCAGCTGGGGACCGATCACGGGCCCTGTCACTCACGGGTACAGCCGCTCCGGCCATCGGTGACAATACCACGGAAGTTCCAGAAGCCGGGCTCACAGCGGTCACACTTGAGGCCCCCCACGCCCGGGCGGCAGGAGCACTGGCCTGTGGCCGGGTCACAGGTGCCACTGTAGGAGCCATGTGGGTTGCACTGGCACAAGCCTGCAAGGCCAGGGCAAGACAGGGTCACTGCAGCTGCGTGGCTCTGCCCGGCTGCGGGTCAGGGCCAGGCGCGGGTACTCACTGGGGCAGCCGGCCAGGCCCACGCCCCGGGCAGCGGTGATGTTGTCCCGGCAGCAGCCGTAGGGGGTCTGAGCGCAGTGCAGGGCATCCGCAGGCAGCAGCGGGGCCAAGGTGGGGGCTGCAGGGAGAGGCAGGGGTTGAGGTGCCAGGCAGGGCCAGACGCTCAACCTGGGCACGGCCACTCTGCCTCACCCGCCCCGCTGTCACCACGCAGCCCTCCTGATGCCAGCTCCCGCCAGGACCTGTGGGTCTGCAGCTCGGGTCACAGGTGAGAACCCCATACCACACATGAGAACAATAATGTGTCTGCACACCAAGTACCAGCAACACGTGAAACGCCCACAGATCATGGACGTGAAGCCCCGTGCACACACGTACAGCCAGAGACACACGCTCGGATTAGTGGGCCTCTGCAAGGCGGCAGGCACACACGTACACCACACTCCCCCGCGCGCAGACACACACAGGAGCACTTGTGCGTGAGCAAAGATACAACGATTGCCGGTCACCGTCAGTCTCCTCCCGTAGGAAAAAGTGCCGGGAGGGTGGGCCTCGCTGGTTCACTGATGCCCCCCTGCACACAGTAGGTGCTTCGTGCACACTTGCTGACTGGCAGGCACACACGTCCATGCACCACAGCTGCACAAATACGGATACGCAGTAACAGCACACACTGCAAACACGACACGCGTGTTCACACACGCCCACCACAGCATACAAGTAGCAACTTCGAACAAGACACAGACCCCCACAAGCCTCACACCTGTGGGCACACGTACCTTTGAACAGGCACATGTGTGCCCACACACAGCCGGACACGCCCGCACGCCCACTCACCACGGCAGGCTCCTTGGGCCACGACGTACAGCTCTGGCCACGATTCACACCTGGCCTTCTTCAGCTCACACTCAGTGCGGTAGGTGGCCCCATCCGAGCCGCACACCTGGAGGGATGGGGTCAGGGCAGGTGTGGGCGGCCACGGCCCCCGCCTCACTGCCCCGTGGGAGTCAGGGGAGGGGGGCCTCACAGGGCTCCTCAGGACGCTCTGGCAGCTGAAGTCGCAGATGCACGGCCCGTCCTCCAAGTCCTCGTCCCAGATGCCGCCTCGCTGCCGGCACAGCTCCGGGCCACACTCGCCGTGCTCTCCAGAGCCCGAGCCTCCCGAGCCACACTCGGCTGCGGGCAAGAGGCCAGGTCATCTCAGGGTCCCGGCCGAGGCTGGCACCCAGCAGCCCACACCAGCTGCCCCCGAGCCTACCCTGCTCACACGGCCCCGCCCGGGCCTCCTCTATCTGCGTCTGCTGCTGGCAGGCCGCCTCGCGGAGCTCGCAGGAACTGCGGTAGGTCACGCCGTCGCTGCCACACACGGGGCCGGGCGGAGGGCGCTCACACCGGGGACACACACACCGCCCCGCTGAGCACACGGCCCCGAAGGCGCACACCGTGTCTCCGCAGGTCTCTGCAGAAGGCAGGGCCGGGCGGGGGTCAGCTGATACTGGGTGGAGGAGGCACGGGACCACAGCCCGCCGGCTGCCCCCAGCCCTACTCACGGCAGGGTCCAGCCGAGGCCACGTGCAGGCTGATCTGGCGTGTGCAGGCGTGCACGTGCAATTCACACTCGCTGGCATACGTGCGCCCGTCAGAGCCGCACACGGGCTGGGCCGAGGCCACGCACTCGGAGGGGCACACGCAGCGCCCGGTCTCAGCCTCGCACAGGGCTCCAAAGCGGCACTGCCCACAGCGGTCTGGGGAGAAGGCTCCATCACCACGATGACGAGGACGGCCAACCCCCCCCCCCAGCTAGACCCACTCATCCACCACTGACCACAGGGTCCTCGGCGAGCCACTCGGATTTCCCGCCCAAGGGCGCAGGCCGTAGCCTCCAGCTCGCACGTGCTGCCGTACGTGACGCCATCGCCGCCACACACGGGGTCGTAGATGCCTGAACACGCTTGCTGACACGCACACTCGGCCTCCCCATTCTTCACAGCACACATCGCCCCGAATGGACACTGCACCCCGCGGCATGGGGACGGGGGCTGGTCTGGGGAGAACGTGGGCACTCAGCGGGGTCCCCACCTGCTCTCCTAGGCAATGCGCAAAGCCCGCAGCCCCACGCAGCAGACCCTTTCCCAGGGTGGGGATGGTGTGGGAAGAGTGGACCAGGAGAAGGGTGGATGCACAGGACACAGCAGAGAAAGGGACAGACGCAGGACAGAGGTGGACAGGGACACAGACTCAGACGGCCCCAGGGCCCCGCATGAGGGTGGGGCGGGGCTGCCCTCTAGACACAGGAGCTTCTGGACCGATCTCAGGGGCTGGTGGGAGGGCCAGCTTTACCAGCCCACCCAGGCCACTGACCCTTGACCAGCAGCAGCCCCGGGACACCCATGCGTGGGTGTGTGTGGGTGCTCTCTCTGTGGGGGGAGGAGTCTGCAACCCAGAGCCACACCCAGGGCCACACGGGGGAGGAGGTGTCTGTCCACTTGCTCTGAGGACCACAAGGCCAGGCAGCAGCGAGCCACCCCCCCCCTGCCGCGCGGGGGGCAGACCTCGGGCTGTGGGCTCCTGGCGGCAGGCGCGGTACCTCATCCTGCCAGCAGGTCAGGCTGGAAGACACAAGAGGTGGAGCCAAGAGGGAAGGGAGAGCAGAGGAGAGGAAACAGACGCAGAAAGAGAGACCGGAAAGATGGACAGACCGGCCTACGGGGACGGAGTTAGAGGTGGGCAGAGCCCCAGTCCACGCAGGACACGCTGTCTCTGCCCATTCCTGGTCCCTCGAAGCCCGACTGAGACGCTGCCTCTAAGGGGGCTGTGTGTCCCAAGAGTGTGGGACCCGGAGGGCTTGAGGGCTGTCGGGCAGGTACCAGGGAGCCTGCCCATGGACCCCTGCCTCTGCCCCACACCCCCCCAGGTGCTGCGGGCACCTTCCTGACAGATCCCACCACCCCAGAGCCCGCTGACAGACGACAGCCCTGCCGAGGCTCCCCCGAGTGGCCAGCTGTCGCCCACAGCCCCAGGAAGGAGAAGCATGGCTCAGGATGGAGATGGTGCGTGATGACGGGCGGCGGGCGCGGCCCGCGGCGGACCGGCCTCTTGCAGCGCGGGGCCTGCCCACGGCGCTCACCACACGGGCCCTGGTGTCTGGCGGGGATGCTGCGCTGCTGCTGACACTCGGCCTGCTGGCGCCAGCAGTCACTGTCGTATGTGTGCCCGTCGTGGGCGCACACGGGTTTGTAGGCCCCATCGCAGACGACACGGTCGCAGGAACAGCGGGGGCGGCCTCGGCGGGACAGACACACGGCACTGAACTTGCACGCCTCTGGGCACTGGTCTGGGGGGGCAAGGAGATCAGAAGAGCCAGCGTACCATGGCAGCCGCCACGCTGGGATGTGCAGGGCATCCACGGGCACACGCGGTGATGAGTGGGGACCCGTGAGGCACGCAGGGGAGGGTGGGGACAGGCAGGGCCCTGGGTCATGCCGAGTGCCAGGACGGGGCCCTCCCCCAGGAGCCGCCCACCTCGAGGCTGGCACTGGCCAGAGCGCACTTTCTGGAGGAGGAGGCCTCGGGTGGCCCCGGTTCGGCCCATGATGCAGTCGTTACCATAGGTAACCCCATCGTCCCCACACACGGGCGCCTGCCTCGGAGGGCAGTTCTCTGGCCGCAGGAGCATCTCGGGGCGCCGCGTGCGTGGGTCCACACGGCAGATGAGGCTCAGGTCGTTGAGGGCGCCCTGGCAGGGGTCTGGGGGCGGGAAGGTGGAGGTCAGGGCGCTGCCGCTGTGCGCACACACTGACTGGCTGGGGTCGTGCTACATGCGCAGGCGTAGCGCTCACCACAAGGGCCGTCGAACTTCTTGAACACGTTTTCCTGGTGGGCGCAGGCTTGGCGCAAGAGCTGGCACTCGCTGGGGTAGTCAGTGCCGTCGCTGCCACACACGGGGCCCTCGGGGGCCCCCAGGCACGTGGCAGGGCACAGGCACGTGGCTGTCAGTCCATCTGCAGAGCGCGCACAGGTGCTGCCAAAGCTGCAGGTTACATTGGAGCAGGGGTCCCTGGTCCCTGTGGGTGGAGCAGGGTGGGGTCACACTGGCCAGCGGCCGGCCCTCCGCGCCCCACCTCACCGCAGGCCCCGCCCTCCTCATCCCTCCTCACTAAGGCCCGCTCCAGCCCCGCCCCCGCGCCCCCCCCCACAGGCCCCACCCCCTCACCACAGTCCCCGCCCTCCCGCATCCCCCTCACCAAGGCCCTGCCCCGCACTCACCGCAGGGCCCCCGGCGCAGCAGGCGGATGCGCCTCTGCTGGCTGCACTGCGCCCGCTGCAACTCGCACTCGTTGCTGTAGGTGGAGGCATCTGAGCCGCACACGGGCGCCACCACGCTGGGGCAGGCGCTCTTCTTGCACACGCAGGAGGCTCGGCCCGGCTCCTCCGCGCTGGGCTCGCAGACGGCGCCAAAGCCACACAGCATTCCTCGGCACGCTGCGGGTGGGGCGGAAGACGCGACGGGGTGGGTCGGGGCCCGGCCCCTGCCGCCTCCAGGCCCACGGTCATCAGGTGCACAGTCCAACGTCCACACACCTGCCAGGATCTTGCACGGACGGTCACACATGCACATGCGTGCCCAGCCACGTTCGTGCTGGCACTCACAGGAACCCCGGGTGCGCCCACCACAGCCAGGGCCTCATGCCCTCCGCCTCTCAACCACCTCCCCCACGCAGAGCCTTCTCTGCCCCCGCGCCCCCCAGCCCCGCAGCTGTGGAGGGGGCATTACATCTGCTCCTGACCCACTCCCCACACAGAGGACAGCCAGACAGCCCCCAGGCCGACTCTATCACAGGGAATCAGCGTCCCCGCCTCAGAATCGAAGCCCCTCTTCCGACTGTGACCTACCCCTCGGAACCCCGGCCCGCCCCGGCCCCTCCCTGGGAGCTGTTCCAGTGTTCCTGCCCACACCTGGCCCCCGCCACCTCCCCAGGGACCAGCTCCTCTGCCTTTCATGGACCGGCCCGAGGTCATACAGCCGCAGGACAGGGGTTGGGGTTATCTGAGGTCAGGTCACATGCTCCACCCTCGGCGCAGAGCCCAGTGCCCTGCCGGCCCCCACCCCTCTCCTCTCACTTCTTCCCCCTCCTGCCTCTCTGGAGGCCTCCCCTCTCCTCAGGCCTGTCCCCACTTGGGCTCTTGTCTGCCCACTCCCCCACCTTCCACGTCCCCACAGCCGGCCTCCCGCGGGTCCGTGCTCTGCTGTGGCTCCTGGCCTGCCCTCCCTCCTAGGCCAACCAGCTGCAGTCTCGCTAGGGCCCCTCGGGTACCCACACGCCTCGTCCTTCCTCACCTGTCCTCCTGGGCCCCCACGCCCTCCCCGGGTCCTGCTGCCCCGCCTCACACTCAGCATGACCTCCTCAGGGACCCTAGCACACCGGGCCCCGTGGACCCAACTGTTTTCTTCTTTAAACATTTTCGTTCTCAACTTTGCAGTGTCGCCAGCACGCACCCGCTCACTGAGTTGCAGAGCTGTCAGGACAGGGCCCAGATGTCACCCAGGGTGACATCCCCATAGGCGGGGTGTCATAGGCCCATTACGGGCCGCGGCTGTCTGGATCCAAGAAACGTTCAGTTGGGTCCACTTATCATTAATACGTTATGGGGGTCGGGGGGCGCCCCCATCACCTCCCAGCAGGCGCAGGCGGTGGGGCAGGAGGAAGCACCCTCAACTCCGAGGGGGGTGGGGCAGTGCAGGGAGCTGTCACCATAGCGACAGCCGGCAGGTGTGTCTGGGGACCCCCGCCCCCACCCCCCACAGGCTGAGTGACCCGGGGCTAGAGGCAAGGGCGGGGCCAGCATGGATACCCCAGCCTGAACTCGCTGCAACATCCTGTCCTCCCCTCACCTCATCTGGGCACCCACGCAGATGCTTCATCAGATCCTGGAGCCAGGCTGCCCCTACCTGCATTCACCCACCAAGTGACGGTGGGCAAGTTATCGCCTCGCCACAGCTCAGCATCTCCTCCAGTGAATGGGGACAACAGAACCTACCCTCCAGGGTTGTTGTGAGGCTAAATGGGCCAATACCTGCAAAGGCTTGGCGAGGCCCAGCACTCCACTCTGTGCAGGGTGCTGCCATGACTAGAGCAGTAAGAGCTGCCGGCCTATCGGCCACCCCTCTGTCCTGGCTCAACACTTTGTCTACTCATAGACCCTCTCCTCACTTTCCACCTCCCGTGGTCTCCTTCTCTCTCCCTTAGCACTTCCTCTCACTTTCAGCCCTCACTTGCCCAAGGCCCTGGGGACCCCCAGGCCAAACCCCGGGGCACTTCCTCCGTCTGGCTGGCTGCTCTATCTGGCTTCAATTGGACCTGCTGATCAAGGTCTCTCCCAGGGTCCTGACCCCATGGCCGAGGACTTGGTCACCTCACTGCCCCTCAGGCTCCCAGCCCAGCTGCTCTCTGTCTGTGCCCTGGGGCTCAAGCCTCTCTCGCCCTCTGGTCACCCTGGTCCAGCCGGACACCACCCAAGGTCCTAAGCCCTGGGCCAAGGACACCTACTCCTGCATGACCGGTAGGTTCCTCGTCCTCCAAGACTTGCACCCTCATCATGCAGGCTGCCCCTCCTTAGCGCAGGTGGAGCGCCCAGGACCTGCACGCTTCACGGCCCTTGAGCGTCACCTCTGGGACTCTGCCACGCTTGCCCTCCTGAAGGAGCCTCACTCCTTCCTTGCCCGAGGCTCCCTCACAATGTGCGATGCCGGAGGCGGTGGTGGCTTTTTATAGCCTCCGCCGGTTGGAGTGGGTATATTTAACTCTCTCCCCAGACTTGGGTAGGCTGGAGGACGGAGCGCACGCCCTGAGCCCTGCCTGTGACCGAGAATGTGCTGTGTGCGCGCCTGGGAGGGGTGAGGACGGTCATGGGGGGTGGCCGTCCCGAAATGTGTGATGGGGTCAGAGGGCAGGTGTGGGGCCCACATGGAAGGCTGTGGGGCGAGCCGATGCACGTGCGAAGGAAAAGAGACACGGCAGGCCTTGGGGCTTGAGGAGAGAAGGCTGAGGACGCTGGGAGAGAGGAAGGTGTTTAAATCCGGCCAGCTCCAGGCCTCTTGTCCACAGCCTGAGAGGCTCAGTCCTGGGCCCAAACCCCCAGCCCGGTGCGGACCTGCCCCCTCCCAGGGCCCATCCCATGTATGGATGGCTCTCCGTGTACTTCCAGGGACCCGGGCCGTGCCTGCCCAGCAGGGGACCCAGGCACTGAAAGCAGACCTGGGAGCAGCCCCCTCTCCCAAGAGGACCCCAGGCCACCCCTTTCCCTGCCCTCCTGAGGCCCTGACAGCTTCCTCTCTTCCCCTCCCACATTAGCTTAATTGCAGCAGCCCCCAGGGAGGCCGGGGCCCCAGCCCACAAAGCCGGTCAAGAAGGCCAGGCCCAGCCTGCGCAGTCCAGGAACAGACCCGCCCATCCCTCCTCAGACAGCTGTTCTTGGTCCCGCCGAGGCCCTCTCCCTGAGCCCCTGGCCCCCCACGCCCTCTGTCCACGTCTTCTGACCCATCTCTCAACCTGTGGGCTCCAGGACTAAGTCAGCCCCAACTTTTGAGGCCTAGACGGGGCCCGGTCCAGGGACTCCAGGCCCCACGTTCCTTTGCTGCCGCCACTGTGGACTCTCCAGGAAAGACCCAGGGTCCCTCATCCAGCCTCCTGCTGCTCCAGGCACAGCTAACACGTCTGACGTACACCCCCCAAGAATGGCCCCCGACCACCAAGAGCGCCACCGCTCCTCTAGGCACACGTTGCCAAGCTCAGTCTGTCACCAGTCGAGCGCTCACTCACCATCCGGAGGCGTTGGGGGCACTGGCGTGAAGTGGGTCCCGGGTTTGTCTGGAAAAAAACCAAATCTCCAAGTCAGGCGTCCCGCCCCCTCCCACCCGAGCCAGTCCTTCCGTAGCCTGTCCCGTTGTCCGGCCTGGAGGGGTCACCCCTGCCTGCACACACCCCTTCCCTGGCTCCACTCTGAGCCCTGAAGGCGGACAAAGACAGAGGCTGAGGCCTGGCGGTGGACACAGACAGAGGCCCTGGCTTTTCTCTGCCCCTCCAGCTGTACATCATGGTCTGACACCTGTCAGGGAGGCCCAGTGGCAGGGGTGTGGGCGGCCACCTATTCCCGAGATGAGCCCCAGGCCCTGCCAAAGCCCCCATTCCCAGCATAGCCAGCTGCCCCCAACCCCCCAACGAAAGTTGTCTCTGCAGCTCAGGATGAGGGCCGGCCCCTGCCCCCCCAGCAGCCCACAGACAGCCTTTCGGGGGGCCCAGGCATGCAGAGAATGACCCATGGTGTTCCCAGAAGATGCAGTGGCCCATCTGAGCCACGCCACAGCTGACGGCCTCTCTGTGGCCCTGCCTGTCCCCTAATCTTTGGCGGCCAAGGCAGGGGACCTCGGCGAGCAGAGAGGCAGGGTCACCTGGGCCCAGGAGGCTGCCACCCCCACAGACGTACAGTTGTTCAGGAAGAGTAGCACCGCGAGGCCGAGCGTGGCGGTGGCCAGGAGCATCAGGCAGACGTTACAGGGGATCATGAAATACCGCACCAGCAGGGAGACCCCGCGCCGCTGCCGGGGGTCCCGCTCTAGCGGCAGCGGAGGCATGGCCGGGCTCCTCAGCCCCCACTCGAGGCGTAGGGGTCCTCACGGGGTGCCCTTGGGCCTCTTCGGTGCCACTCGCCCCATTCTTGGACCCCTGGGGCGGCTGACAGCCGCTATGTTCTCAAAGTTCAGCTCCAGTCAGAGCTGGGGAGCGGGGCGCGCCAGGCCCCCTCCACAGCCCCTGAGGCTCAGGATGGGAGGTGTGCAGAATTCTCCTGGCGTAGAAATCCCAAGTTTGGGCTCGGAGGGAGGCGGACGAGGAACCGAGGGCCAGCACCACCCCTGCTGTCCACGCCGGCCGGGGCCTGGGCCGGAGGCGCCCGCAGCTCTCCGCGGGGCTCCCGCTGGGCTCAGCTTCCCGCAGGCAGCCTCGGGGAGGCCCGCAGCCCCAGCCCCTGCCCGCGCGGCGGTCCAGGAGAAGCCGGTCCGAGCGGGCAGGGCGGCGAGCGCCCCTCGCCCGGGACTCGGCGGGTGCCGGCTGCTCGGTCCCGGCAGAGGCGGGAGCGGCGACGGCTGCGAGCGGGAGGGGCGCGCGCGCCTCCGGAGGGAGAGAAGAAAGAGGTGGCCGCGGAGGGCCGCACCGCTCCCCGCGCCCAGGCCGGGGCTGAGGCGGTGAGCGAGGGGCGCCGCGGAGGGAGGGCGGGGAGCGGAGACAAAGGAAGACGCCTCCGGGGACCCCGGCGTCCGCGGGGAGTCGCGGCTTGCGCCGCAAGGAGGATCGGGCGGACGAGGACGGGAGGGCGTCGGCACCAGAGAGAACG
The DNA here is from genome assembly GCF_026419965.1 of Kogia breviceps. Classification (NCBI taxonomy): domain Eukaryota; kingdom Metazoa; phylum Chordata; class Mammalia; order Artiodactyla; family Physeteridae; genus Kogia; species Kogia breviceps. The sequence continues at coordinate 202,239,415 of NC_081310.1, forward strand.
CAGGGCCTGCGGGCGCCGGGGGACGGCTGGGGGGCTGGGTAGCGGGGGCGAGCAGGTGGGCGAGAGTGGGGCGGCACAGGGTCCCCTCCCGCTCCCACCCGGCCGGGCTGGGCTGGGCTGTGCGTGTGAGCGGCGGCGCGGCGGAGTGTCCGAGGGTCTGTCTGTGTCCCCGCAGGGGGGATCGGCCCGCACGAAGGACCCGGTTCTGGGCTGCGGTCTGCGTGTTACCGCGTGTGCGTGTCAATGTCTCTGCTCCTCCTGGCGCGACCCAGGCACCGTGGGGGTTGCGTCTCCAGGTGCATACACACAGGTGGGGAGTGGGCTGGGCTCAATTGAGAGGATGCGCCACCCCTCCCTAGGAACTGACAGCAGCACCTCAAACCATTCTCGCACCCCCAACTCGCGCCCGCGAGGTGACAGAATCATGCAAATGAGTCCGATGTAAATGAGCGTTATGCAAATAGTCCCGGGTCTCCAGGCCCAGACCGCAAGGCTGGAGCGCCCCCCAGAGGCCTTCCGGGAACGTCGAGACCAGACCCTGACGTCACAACGGGCCAGGGCGCGCGGCTCACCTGGGACTCCCGTCCTCCCCATCACGTGTGCAGCTGCCTCACAAACATGTCCCTGGAGTCCTCCCACACACACCTCGCTCACTCCCTGCTCGTCGGGAGGGCTTCCCCCCACCCTTCTTTGGCTGGGACAACCACCTGCCAGCCAGCACCCAATTCTTCAGGTCCATCTCCTTGGACTCCTTTCAGTTCTGCGCCCAGGCGCACTAGTACCAAATCCCAGCAGGGTCACCCACCCTGTCCGGGTCCCCCATCGCCCACAGCAGAGGTCTTCAAACCTCTTGGAGCCCTGGAACCTGAGGGTCTACTGAAACCTTGCAGGAAAAGTCAATACACAAAGTGGTCCCCCCCAACCCCAGGCCGCGATGGACCCAGAGTAGCAATCTGTCAGGCCACCTGGAGACCCTGACCCTGGCTGGCCTCACTCTCTCCTCAGGGGAGCCTCCCACCCCCTCACCTCACCTCACCACACCCTGGCACTGCCCACACCACACTGAGAGTGGCGATGCCCCGGATTTGGAGCACCCAGGGCAGGGTCTGACTTTTTATCTCCTCCGGGCAGGGCTTGGCCCAGAGCCCAGAACTTGGTGTGGTGAGCCCAGGCAGTGACACATTTCCCACTTACTTCTCACTGCAGCCCCCAGGACTGCAGTTTGAATCCCTTGACTCAGGGAGGGGCCCGCAGACAGTGCCAGGGTTTAAACCACAGACGCACGCACTGGGCACACGCCCGCACAGGAGCCCTGTCTGCTGCCACTGTAGCTTGGGACATCATGGGTGGGCCCTGCTGGAGGAGGGGAGGCAGGGGATCAGCATGTGGGAGGGGCAAGCCCTGGGACCAGTGGGAGCCAGTGGGGGCAGGGCCGGCCTCCCCCAGGCAGAGACCCTGGACTCTGCCAGCAAATGGGCTGGCCTTAGGGCTCACGTGATGGTGGTGGCGGTGCTCAAGGCCTGTCAGGTCTGGCCTGGGGAAAGGGGACCCGCATGCAGCCCGGTCCCTCCCAGCCCCAGCCCGAGCCTGAGCCCCCACAGGGCTTGGATGCCTTCAGAGAGACAAAGGGCCATTGAGACCTCAGAGCCAGCTGGGGGAGGGGAGCTCAGGCTACCCGGGCTATTTTAGGATCTTCAGACTCAGAATCATTCAGCCCTGACCAGGCCACTCAGGCTCAGACCCCAGGAACAGAGGGTGCTCCGAGCCAAGAATCGGCCCCCCTCTGGGCTTACACACAGCAAGATGGTACTGCTCACATGTGTACACACACACTCGATGTCCCAGGTCTCACGTACGCAGATACATGTACACCCACTCACTCAAGTCTGCACAGGCACTGGGTGTCACACACTCACCTGCGTGCATACACGCTGCACGCCTTCATGCAATGCAAAACTTGCCCCTCAGTCACACAACACACACTGCGTGTGCCCCCGAAGGACACGGTGTGGTTACGCCCCTCCAGCTGCTTCCCTGAGAAGGAAGATGGGGAACGGAGTCTACGAGGATGGGAAGTCCTACCTACTGGCCCCATCCCCGACCCCTTTCTTACGCAGATGACCCCTCCCTCACTCCGGAGGGGCCGGGCCCAGCTCCCCCCGAAAGGAGTGGGTGGGGGTGGGGCGGCACCGCCCTCCCGGCGGCGAGCACACACCGCGCGTGCGCACACACCTTTAATGTCGGGCCTCGCGGCCTGCCGCGGCTCGGCTGGTCCCGCGGAGCGCGCGGTCCGCCTATCCCCACCGCCGGGACCTCGAGGGTACCCCGCTTGTGTGTGAGGCGCATCGAACAGTCGAGCGCCGGCCGCCAGGCGGCCGGGAGTCACAGGTGTCTGGCCGTCCCGGTGGGGGAGGGGAAGAGGACGGGTCAGGGCGGCCCCTTCCCCCAGCCCCGGCCTGCTGGTGTCTGGTCTCGGGCTACGGCCGTCCCCTCCCCCTCGGCCTCAGCAGACAATGGGCGTTTCACGGCGGGACGTCGCTGCTGGACCTGGGCCCGCCGCTGGGAAGGAGGCGGCGTCCAGCCCGGGCCCCGATCGCCGCCTCAGGTGAGGCCGAGGCCGGGAGGCGCCCAGGTTTGAGTCCGCTGGCTGCGTGCCCAGCCACCAGCGCCCGGGCAGGGCCCACACTGTGCCGGGTAGCCGGCGCCGCCGGGCGGTGGGACCGAGGGAGAGTCTGGGGAAGGGGCGCAGCAGGGCCAGCTCGTAGGGTGGCGACCGCTGGCGGCGTGGACGGCAGCTGCGGCCGCTGACGCCTGGCTTTCCTCCTCCCTCTTTACTCAGCCTTCATCCTGCCCGGGGCCCAGCCTCCCTCAGCAGCCCGTCTGAGCTCCCCCGGGGGTAGGCTCAGTGCAGGAGGCGTGTCCCGAGTCGGGTCAGCTCTCTGCACCCTGGGAGGTTACCCAGTGACAGAGAGTGCACTAGATCGGAGGGTCGTGGGGGCGGGGGTATCTGTACAGAGACCCGAAGGATGGGGAGAGGGCTTTGCACCTCCAGACAGAGGCAACTACAGAGGCCCAGGTGAGAACGGGCTCAGGAGGCTGCAGGAGACTGCAGGAGACCAGGAGGGGCCAGCCTGGTGAGGCCTCAGGGCAACAGGGGCCATGGGCGGGTCCTCGGGCCTGGGGAACGCTGGGAAGAGAGGGAGCCCAGTCCAGGGCCTGGACACCTGCCAAGACATAGGCTGAAGCCACCAGGGGGCGCCAGACGAACTGAGGAGGGGGACGGTAGGCACCTGCAGGAAAGGGGGACGCGGTGGAGCTGATCCATGCCTTCGGTCCCTCCCCTCCAGGACAGCCCCAAATCCACCTCTTTCGGCCAGGCCCTGCCCAACTCCGGGAGGAAAGATAAAGCTGGAAGAGCCAGGGTGGCACCCACGTGTGGTCAGTGCCTCGTGAGTGGAGACCCTGTGTCCTGCTGAGGGCCACGCCAGGCAGTGAGGGATGCACCGTCCAGCACAACGGTCTGAGTTGGGGGACGGTGCTTCCTGGAGGTATTGACCGGCTGGATGTCAGGATGAAGAGGAATGACAGACAGACACCTACTGGAACCAGAAAGGCAGGGGACAAAGGGGCAGAGAGACAGGCCAGACAGGCCAGAGCCGCAAAGACGGAAGACCAGACGCAGAACAGGAGATTGCAGAGGCAGCCATGGTGCAGGCCGAGTTTCTCCCGTGGGGGAGGGTGACCAGGACCAGCAGCAAAGGTGCAGCATCAGGTGGGAAGGCTCCTACTCAGAGGGGAGGGTCCCCCTCTCCCAGCCAGTGGGCTGTAGCTCTTGAGTCCAGGTTTCCAGCTCTCTCACCCGCACCACGCCCGCAGCTGCCTCCTCCCACCCCTCAGCCAAGCTACAGGGACTACCTGCTGTTCCCTGCACCTCAGACCTTGCTCTGCTGTCTTTCCTGCCCGGAATACCCTTCCCCCTTGGCCTTTGCTCCTCAACACACAGCTACACCTGGCCGCCTTGGAAAGCCCATTCAGAACCTCGAAGGGCACTGTGCGGGTGGCAGCGGCAGCCCTTCCGGCGGCCCTGTGAGGATCTGCTGCTGGGCCGTGAGCGCACGGGTGGCTGAGGAAGGAACCCACGGATGCATTCACAAATGGACCCTAGTGACCCTCACCGCCTCCCCTCCCGGAAAAGAAGTGGACGCACATTGCTCCCCACTGGTGGGTCAGGGACGGGCCACAGTCTGGCCCAGATGCTGTGCTCTTACTTCGCCCTAGTGTACACGGGAAGCCCGCATCTGTGGCCAGAGGGACAGGCTGCCTGCTTCTGCTGGGGCCAGCGTGGGGCGGCCCAGAGGCGGCTGCCAGTGGGAGGGGCAGGGAAGCTTCAGGCCCACCTCAGGCCAGAGGCAGACCAGCCTCTCCTGACTTGCCACACCTAACCCCTAACAGTGCCAGACTCAGAGTCCGGCAGGCACGAGATGGGACAGGGAATCCAAGTGGCCCCAGGGACTCTTCCTGTTCCTACCGCAGTCTTTACATCTCTGGCATTGAGAAACCCAGAGGCAGAGCCCCCAGGAGACGGGGCCCAGACCTCTGCCGGGTACAGGGGCGGGGAGGAGGGCATAGCTGGACACGGGGGCAGCAGGCAGAGGGCTGGAGCCCTGTTCCCAGGCCCCTGGGACACAGGCCAAGGTTGCCTGCTACCAGCCCGCTGGCAGGGCACCTGCAGGCTCCCCTCCCCAGGCTGATACAAGGGTGGCAGAAACCACAGCCCAGCTGGGGTTTCAATCAGAATCGTGTGCCGGTTGGTACACCTGAGGCTGCAGGCACACGTGCAGGCCACACAGCTGGAAACAGCAGGCTGCCTGGGAGAACAGAGCGCTTGCCCCTCCCATGCCTCTATGCCCCCGCGGGGGAGTGGGAGGGGCCGGCTTCCCCTTCCCAGGTCCAGCTGTAAGCAGCCCCTGGCAGGGGGCCTTCCTCAGAGGAAGTTCTCAGGATCTGCTCTGGGGGGAGAGGCCCCTTCGAGGGGAGCTTCCCTCCCCACTGGAAACTCCACCAGAGTCCTAGGTCACCCCTGCCCGGCTCCCAGCCACAGTCTGGGACTGGAACGTGATCCCTCCGGAGCCCCAGTGTGGCCCGTGGGGGCACAGTGCCCTCTGATGAGCTGCATCGCTGCCATCAGTGTAACTGTCACTAGGGCGCTGTCTCATTTCTGAGATCCCTTTTTCTCTTCAATGAGAGGTGGGCACTCCCTGGGACTCGGGTGTCAAGGGTTACTGGGGCTGTTTCAGTGATTGTGTCTGCAGCCCCCAGCCCCGCTGGCCCTTGGGGGCCTGCGTGGGGAGCCATGGTTCCCCTATCTCAATGGTGAGTGGGGGCTGGGGCCAGCAGAGCAGGACAGGAAAGGGAGCCCATTTTTCACACCCCCCGCCACGAGGCCTCTAGGCAAGGGTAGAACTCGTGCGGGGAGGGAGGGCAGTTGGCCTGGAGCCCGCAGGTGGAGGCAAAGGACTGGGGCGGGTGCAGGGGCAGGAGAGAGGCATGTTTCTACAGCTGTTTTCCACCTTCCTGTGGGGATGGGGGTGGGGGCGGGCTTTGCTTCTCAGGGGGCTAGGGGGAATTAACCCTTTAGGAAGGAAGCAAAGCAGGCTGGAGGAGGCTGTGCTGGCCTGACTGTAGCAGGGTGATGGTCAGTGACCTCTGGCTAGATCCACGGCCCTGAAGTCTGGGCCCACTCCCCTGCTAACCTTGCTTGGCAGCCCCATGCCACCCTCTACACTCCCCCCACCTCAGCCTGTAGGATTGGCGGGGCAGGGGGCTGTAGCCCCACACCTGGGGCAGCTAGCCCTGACCAGGTGAATCTAATTTCTCCTCTGTGCACGTGGGTCCCAGCATCCCCAGAGATGCTGTAAGGGCACAGGCAGGCCCCACCGGAATCCACTCTGTCCAGCACCCTGGGGGAGGCCAGTATAGACAGCGGGAGAGGGGAGGACAGTTTCAAAACAACTTTTTTTTTGCATTTCCAATCTGCAGGGGAGAACGGAGACCAGGGTTGTTCTCTGGGTGTGGAGCAGGGGGATGGGGTGGGGTCTGGAAAAAGCCAAGAGCTGTTTCCACTAGCTCAGTCCGGCGCAGTGAAGGGACAGGATCCAAAGCCCTTTGGTTTCAGGAGCAGCCCCCCACCCAAGCCACCGGGGCTGCCCCAGGGAGGACGCCAGCCAGCCCACCCTGGGCCCAGGGGAAGTCAAAGCCGGCACAGGTCCATTCTAGCGCTGACTATCTACCACGGACCCCCAGGTGGGGCGAGGACAGGCAGTGCGGGGGGGGGGGGGGGTAGGGGGGGGGCGGGGGGCGGGGGCGGGGTGTGTGTGTCACTCCCCACCTGAGCTGATGCCCCACCCCTGGCTGCTGGAAGGGAGGAGAAAGCCTGGGCGGGCAGCCTCCAGCCTGGGCCTGCCTCCTCTGCGATGACCTGCCCCGGGGAGGGGCCGAGAGGGCGCTAGGCGGGTCTGGAGGGGTGGGGTGGGAGCCTACCACTGGAAGAGGGAAACAGGGACAGGAAGGAGAGCCGCCTCCCACCTCAGGGAGGAATGTGGCCAGAGCAGGACCGGCTCAGAGGACGTGGGGGCACCGAAGCTAAGTGCCTGACAGCAGAGGGGCCCACCCAGGAAGCTCCCCCTGGACTTCTACCTGCCCCCGCTCCGCTTCAGAGAGGCCAGTCCCTGTCTGGGGGTGTCTGCAGTCCACAGCGAGCTCCGAGGCCACACGGCCTGCACCGGTGCCGGGCTGGCGGCCCGGGACCCAGGCCCTCTTCGGCCTGAGCTATATAGGACTGCCTTCCCAAAGGCCCTAGAAGGCTGGCCTGGCAGGGAGGAAGGGAGGGAGGGTGCTCGCTGGAATCAGGCTGGCCAGGCTAGGCCACGGCCGCCAGGACCCCGGGCTTCAGGGCTGGGCAGGGCTGAGCTGGGCCAGAGCCAGACTCACCGACCCTGTCCCTGTGCCAGACCTGGAGAGGGCAGACAACACTTCCTTTCTCTGCTCCTGGCTCCTAGTGGGCAGGGAAAGGCCTGGGGAAGGGCCCCAGGCCTGCATCCCTCCTGGGGGCTTCAGGGGACCCCAGGACCAGTCTTCGTGTGGTGGGGGAGGGGAGGGTGGTGGGAGGGTATGGGCGCTGCCCAGACCAGGGCAAAGTGGCTGAAGGCTGGAGCAGATGCCTGCTCAGCTGCCAGCCTGGGCAGGCTCATGGTGCGTGGGCGGCTGGCACTGGAAGAGGCCAGGCTACTTCCCGGACAAAGCAGGGGCCGAGGGGCTCCTTCCTGAAGAGGCTGCTCTGAAGCAGGGCAGCCGGCTCCCTTGCGCACAGGTGGTGCGGAGGGAGAGACACATACCTGTCTCAGTTATGCTCGGAATGTGGCTCCCCCGGCGGAGGACTGGGGAGGAGCTTCCTGGGGGCTGGAGGCCGGGGCGGGGCCCAGAGCCAGGAGGACCCTGCAGGCCCTGGGGGAGAAACTGAGGAAGGCAGTCCCAGTAGAGCTGGGGCCCACGTGGGGATGAGCTGGGCGCATCCAGGGAGGTGGGCCTGGCAGGATGTGGCCCTGACCTTGGCGGCTGTGGGCCTTTTGGGGGCCGGGGAAAGGTGTGATAGAGACAGGGGTCTTGGGTGGTCTCGGGGTGACCTCCAGCAATCAGTGGCTGCCCAGCCTTCACTCTGGGCCCTGTGGGGCAGGGGCAGCTGCGGGCTCCCAGGAACAGAACAAGGTCAGAGTCAGACAGGGAGGGGTCATCTTACTTCAAGCCCTGCCCATCCCTAACCCTAATCCCTCACTAGGGTGAGGCCTTGGCTCCCTGGAGAGCCTGGAGTGGGGTTTGAGGTCCTTATCTCCTACAGAATGGAAGGTGGGCCCTCCTCCCAGCCGCACCCCGCTGGAGGAGGTGGGGAGAGGACTGTCTCTTCCCCAAGCCTGGCCCCAGCTCCAGGGGGCCTTTTTCCTCAGGCCTTCCGGAGGCTCAAGGGGGAGGCAACCCCATCTAACTGGGGTCCCTGGGATGCACCCACCCTGCCCGCAGCCCCTGCCCCTCAAGGTGCCCCGGTTTGCTTCCAGAGAAGGGATCTGTGTCATGGGCTCAAAACTCCCAGGGCTCCCTGGCCCCTGGACCCCAAGCTTCTCACTCTGGGCCCCTCCCCTCCCTGGGGGCTTCCCCTCCACCCTGGCTCTATCACAAGGCTCCAAGCTACAGTCAAGGCTACTTCCTTTCCTTTCCTCTCCGTGAACCTCCTTCCCCAAGACCCTCCTCCTGGCAGGCCCACCCCAGAAGAGTATGGTGGCCTCGGCCCCTGCGGGGTGCTCACCGCATCGCTGCCCGCCGGCCTGTGGGCCCCAGCACCACTCTCCCCCCACCGGCCCAGCGGGAGCTGGGGGCCTAGCTGGTCCCTATCCGGGCAGCCAGCCAGCATACAGTAGGTGAAGTCTCGCTGGGAGCTCTCCCTGTGGGCCCTCCTTGCCAGGTGTCCCCCCTGCCCAGCCTGAGGTAGCCGGGACCCGGGCCCGGCCTGGGTAGAGCAGGATCTGGCAAGATGACAGATCTTGTTCTGCCCGGGGTGGCCCTCCTGCCACGTGTCCTCTGACCCCACAGAAGGCCTCAGTTACTGACTCATGGACCCTCAGGCTGGACCCGCCCAGCTGCAGAGTTGATGATGCGCCTTCTTGATCTTGCAGAAACGGGGGACTCTGCGCCCTGACCCCTCTCCTTAGCCCCCAACTCATCTTTCAAAACTGGGCATCATACCCCACAGCCCGCCCCTTCTCCCTGCCCCCCTCCCATCTTTTCCCTAGACCACAAGCTTCCAGAGCAGGGCCAAGGTCTCCAGTCCTCACCCACCTGGTGGGAGGGCCATGCTGGGACCTCCTCAGCTAAGCTGGTGCTGCAAGGGACCAGGGACACAGCCCTGCTGGCCTCTCTGTATGACGTTGCAGGCCGGGACCCTGGACGCAGCCCCAGGAGCAACAGACTACAGGCTGAGCAGGATGCTACAGGGCTCCCCACTTCAGATCCTGCCCCTCGCCCGGCACAGTCCACCCCAGGCCAGATGAATCCACCACCCAGGACCCCGCAAAAGCCAAGCCAGCATCACAGCAGTAAGTTGGGTAGAAGATGGGACTTCCCTGCTGGCCAGCCGAGCAAATCGGAGGGACAGGGTCACCTTCCCAGGATAGGAAGTCAGGGAACCCTCCCACTGCCGTGGGAGGAAGCGTCCTCTCCTCTCTCCGCCCTCTCCCGTGCATCCTTTCCCAGGCGGCCACTGGGGGGACAGACAGGATGTGAGGGCGACGGGCAGCTCCCGCGTTCCCCCTGTTACATTCTTCAGCCAAGGGTCTCGGCCCCCAGCTGGGATTCTCCTGGGTTGAGGTGGGTGGGTGAGCCCTGGTCATGTGATCCCTGCTCACCTCTCAGAGGCTGGGCTCGGGGAGGGAGGCTCTTGGGCCATTCGGAATGGACACGTTGAGGGAGCAGACAAGGAAAGGTTCTGTACCTCTGTGAGGGGCTCCCACACCCACTCAAACTCCTGGAAGCAGCCCACTCCACATAACTGCCCCTCCCAGGAATGACAGGCCTCTTGGAACACATGGCAGGGTAGCCCCACCTCCAGCACAACCCTTAAGCCCCACCCCAACGGGTTTGCTCAACATCTGGGCCCTCTCTAAACAGATGTTTGGGCTTCCGCAGAACACAGACAACTGACGTTCATTCACCTGGTCCCAGCCTCTCTTCTAGAACAGGGAATGCCAGGAAGGGAGGGGCATGCAGAACTGCCGAGGGGGAGGGGAAGAAAAAGGAGGCCTGTCCCTTTGCACGGCTGGGACTCTGCTTGGCTCCAAGACAAACAATGGTGGCATCTCCAGGGCCAGGGTGGGGAGCGCTGCTTACATCAGAGATTGGAGCTGAGACGTCTGGGAAGCCAGGGAGCCGGGACTCAGAAAAGGAGGCTGGACCACAAGGCGCCAAGTGCTTAGCCTACAGCAAACTCTGCTCTGCCCCCTTCACGCACCTTCCACGCAGTGCTCCACCTCCTCCAGGTTCCGCAGGGTGATGCGCATGAGGCTGGAGTTGAGCATCAGCTCGTTCTTGTGGGCCGGCCACAGGTACGGCGGGGCAGGGTTCACAAAGAAGATCCTGGTGTCCCCAGTGGACACCTGGTTGTCACAGATGAGGGGGTCTCCGAAGCCACCAATCACCACCTTGTTGCCTCCGTCCAGCAGGCTCTCCTGGGCCACCACATCTTTGCCCTTCAAGTACCGCCAGACCCGAACCTGGGGTGGACATGGGGGGTGCGCAGGTGTCAGTGGTCCTCTTCTCACTGGGGAGGGGTGGCCGCAGAGGCCAGAGGCAAACACCAGACTGGCACCTGGGCTTTCTCCTCTCTTCCCACCTCACTTGCTCAGGCCAGATGTCCAGAGTAGATAGACCCAAACCCTGGGCAGATGTGTGGAGATCTTCAGGTCAGCCCCCCCAGGAGGAAGCTGCAGGGAAGCACACACACGATGGATGCCACGGCCCAGCCATGTGTGTCACACACTAGGACATCTGGCCTGCAAACACACCCCTTTCCTCAAGAAGCAGCCCCCCAACCCCCAGGTCTAAGTGACCCCAGCCACCCCAGTTCCAATAATGTCCATCTCGGCTCAGGCTGGATACGGGAAGGGGACCCAGCCGGCCTGGGGTGCCTGCCTTCCACGCCCCACCCTCCCTATCGACCCACCCACTGCTCCGGCCCACCCCTGGGCAGAGCCAGGAGCAGCTAAGGTGGATGATGAAGTTTCAGGGTGATGAGCTCTGAGCTCAGGGCTCCGGGCCAGCTTGGCTCCATGCAGCCCTGAGGGTGGGCGAAGACACCATGCTCCCCAGCAGGTGAAATGCCCTCCTCCTGCAAGGCTCCTACAGTGAGTGCGGTCAAGGCAGCCTGTGAACCTCAAAATCAAGCCTGGGCGGCACAGGGCAGCCCCGCCCTCCCCACTCTGCTCTTGGGGCCCAGTGGGTACCTGCTCTGACAAACCAGGGCATCCACGGCCTACTGGGGGCGGGGGGAGGAGGGTGGCAGGCGCTGCAGTCAGAACAGGTGGCCCTAAAGCAAAAGGTCCATGGGGATACGTGCCCATGCGTGCTGCGCCTGGGAAGACACCCCTTTCCTCAGGAGCTCGGGGGGGGGGGGGGCCCAGGACTTCCAGAATGGGGGATGAAAGACAATGGTGGCCCGTCCACCTGCCTGCCCCTGCTGGGAGCCCCGGGTCTGAGAAATCTGCAGGGACTCCCTCCACCCTCCAGTGGCCCAGGGAGGTGGGGGAGCCTCGGCCAACTCTCCCCCCGCCACCCCTAGACACACAGTAGGCTCTAGAAGGACGACAACTAGCTGGGGAGGGCTGGGTGGCTTTCATCGCCTCCCCCCACCCCAGCCACACCCAGGAGCAGCGGGGAGGAAGTCGGGAAAATCCTGCAGGGACTTGGCAAAGTGCCCTGGCGGTGGTGGAGGGGAGGGGGCCCGGCGGGGGATCCCAGCTGTAGCCCGCCCAGGCCAGGCTGAAAGAAGCTGCCACCCCTCCCCATCTCCAAGGAAGAGGAATGATCCGATTTCTGGTCGGGGAGGTGATTTTAGGGGCCAGAGGGGGGCAGGGCCTTGGGTCCCTTGAGCCCTCCCTACGAACAGACTGTGGGAAAAAACCCACCAGACCTACCCCAGGGGGCTCCCAGATCCAGCTGAAGGAGAGGCCAGGCAAGTCCCCCCTCCCTGTGGCCGGGGGAGGTCCAGGTCTCTCAGGAGCAGGATGGGGCACCTGCCCTGCACCCCGACGCTTGAGGCTCAGCAACGGCCCCGCCCACTTCTCTGCTCCGGCCCCCACACCCATCACTGCAGCATGCCCCACCAGGAGCCCTGGGGTTGGGAGACAAGATGTGCACCCCTCCACTCTCTCCTGACCACCCCTTCTCGCCTCGTGGGGGAGGGGGGCGACAGCACTGACCACAGGCCAAAACCCCACCTCCACCCCAAGCAGAAAGCGTCACCTCCCCTCGTCCCTGTTCCTTTTCTTTGGCCGGTGGGTAGGGGGTGCGGTAGCCGAACATTCTCCCTGGTGGGTAGGGGGTGCGGTAGCCGAACATTCTCCCTGGGGGGAGGCGCACTTGTTTCCAGTAAGGGAGTGGGCTTGGGTTGAAGGGGCAGACACGATCAGGTCTCCGGGGCCTGGGCACCGCGAGGCGGGATGGCAGCGGCGCCGCAAGAACTTTCCCTCCAGCGCTCGCGAGTTTTCCCAGACGCGGCGCCCCACGCGGGGGTCGGCGGTCGCCAAGGGAGCGGGCGCGGGCGCTGCGGAGCGTCTGGGGCTCGTTCCCACGGCCCGGGGCGGGGGTCTCAGCGGGGCGGCCGCCGTCGCGATGGGAGGACCTCCGGGCCAGGGGGCCGGGATCGCGGGGGCGAGGCCCCCAACCCGGGCTTCCAGGACGGTCCGAAGGGGGCCCAGGGTCCCGGGGGTGCCGCGGGAGCCCACCTTGCACGAGTACGTGTGCTGCACCGGGTCCACGTTGAGGATCTCCTCCACGGTGCCGGTGAGCACCACGTTCGCCTCCTCCTCCCGCCTCTCCAGCGCGCGTTCGGGGCACGTCCCGTCGGCGCCGGGCCGGGCGCGCGCGGCCACCACCAGGAGCAGCAGCAGCGGCCACAGGCGGGCCATGGCGCGGGCGGAGGACGGCGGGAGGCGGCCGGAGCAAGCTCACGGGCCGGGCCGCGCCAGGGACTGGACTGGACAGGACGGGACGCAGCTCCGGGGAGGCGGCGGGAGCGCGGGCGGCGCGGGGGCGGGCCCCGGGGCAGCACCACCCCCTTCCCGCCTCCCCGCCCCCCCGGCCCGCCCGCGCCCGCCCCCGGCCCGCCCGGCGCCCTGCGACCCGCGGCGGCCGCGAACAAAGCGCCGGGACGGCGGCGCCGGGCGGAGGCCTGGCTGGGGGAGGGAGAGGGCCAGTCTGGGTCGGGCCTATGTGGGTGATGGGCCTGGCCCGGCCGAGGGGCGGGGGCGGGGCGGGATCGAGGGTGCTCTCCCTGCTGCAGCGCACCCCCCCACGGACGCCCCTCCCCCGCCTGCGCGGACGTTCCCCACCCCCGCCAGGAAATGCGGCTGAAATCGGGTTAATGCATAATCTGGAAGCGACGTGACGGGACTTCCAAGGGGCTCCAGGCTGCGCCGGGGCTGGGGCGGCGGGGGCTCCCCGGCCGCGGGGAGGGGCTGCCAGATCCGGGGCCCCGCCGCCCCTCGAGCCCTGCAGGGCTGCGCCCCTCCCCCGGCAGGAGGAACCCGACGGGGGACCCCAGCCCCTCTCTGGAACTGGGGACGGAAGCTCGGCCGGCCCGGGACCCCCGGCCTGCCGGGACCAATGCGGGCCGGGGGCTGCGGCGATTGGTCGCGACCGAGCGCAGACCCGCCCACCTCCCGGTCCCGGGTCAGCTCCGGCCCCTCTGCAGGGCTGCGGGCTCCCCCTGCTGTCCGAGGCGGCGATCGCGTCTGCGGTGGACGGCCAGCCACGCCCCCTCCCCAGTTCCCCCAAGGCGCTTCTCCAGACATTCCCGCAGGGTCCAGGGGGGTAAACCGAGATCCAGAGGATGTAAATTAGACCCCGACCTAGCTGGAGATGGTGGGGGTGGGGAGGGAGAGGAGACCCCTCTGTCCCTCCAGGGCCGAGTCTGCCGCACGTCCCCTCACCCAAGCCACCCACAGATGTCTGAGCCGGAGGCAATGAAGGGCGAGCAGCAGAGCCGCCTCTGGAGGACCCTACCTCGCCTCGACCCTGGTGGGGGGGTTCGAGAAAGGAGGGTGGCACCGAGGGGTGTGCTCACCCTTGTTAAGTTACAGTATGACAGAGAGGTGAGGTTGGGGGCCCAGGAAATGAGGTTGGAGCCAGGAGCCCTCCCCCCGACACATCTGCATGTCTACACATATCTGTCACAGGCAAGCCAGACCTGGGGGGTCCCCCAGCTCAGATACGGACCCCCACAGACCAGAAAGGGGGCTTCTGGGTCTCCAGCCAAATGCCACTGAAGAGTCTGAAGGCTGAGGACTGAGTGTCCGCAGGGTCATGGACTTTGGCCCAGAGAGGTGTACGTTCTATGCTCCCCCACACCCGTGTCCAAGGCTGACTCAGCCTGGTTCCCGAGTGGCTCATGTGGAAAACTGGCACAGAAAGATGCATCCGGTGTGGAAGTGGCTGTAGTTTTGCCAAATTAGGTGCCCCCTATCTGGGACAAACTCTTCCACATGGATGGGAGGAACCCCCATCCCAGGTACCCCCCTCACCTACTGGCTGTGGCCCCTCCATGAAGTGAACCCTGAAGGAGGGTGTATCTGCTGATTCAGCAGCTCGCCCTGATGGCGATGTGTGTGCCCAAGGCCCTGTCACCACTTTTCCCCAGACCAATGCAGGCTGGACAGTGTAGGCTGATGGTTCCTGGAGGGCCAAGAGGCCCCCAGCCCCCAGCTGGTGTGGGGAAGCCTCCCTCGCAACTGGCCCAGGTAGGCGCTACGGACTCACCGCTTCCAGGGACACTCGCCTTGTGGCCTTTGGGACCTCGCCAGGCCTTCCCCTCCCTGTGCTATCTGCTGACCCAGATGTGAGGGGTGGGGACCAGTTGTGCAGGCAGGGGCTGACCATGGCTCAATGTGAAGACACGAAAGGGCTCCAGCAGATATACCTCTTTTTATTTCTCCAGAAGTTAATTTCCCAAAGATGTGGGGACACGTCTTCAGTTTCTCTGGGGGCGGGGGGAGGTCACCATTTTGATCCCACTAGGCTTGTCCCTTAACTTGGCCGCCCTAGCCTGCTGATCGATCCCCCAGAGACCCTGGGTCCCCTCACACCACTCCCTCCTCCGCCCCTCCCCCAATCTCACCAGAAGGGCACAGAAGGGTGCTACAGAGGGTGCCACAACTGTGTTCCTGGTGCCCAGTGGGGTGCCCTCCCCTCGGCCCTCCTGGCCCTGCCCCGCCCCCCCGCAGGCGCAGGTTCATGAACACGGTGCACAGGGTGGTGAGGCCGTACTCCCCCAGCTGGCACTGGTCCTCCATGGGCTTCCCCTGGAAAGTCAGCCAGAACTGATCGGCTTGCACGTGCTCCTTTTGGCACACTTGCTGCTTGAGCTCGGCCACCCTCTGCGTCAGCCGGACCACGTAGGTGCTGCTGCGACCCTTGTCATTCCTCAGCAGGATGCTCAGGGGTTCTTTGCAGCTCTGCACTATCAGCAGGACGGTGCTGTCGGGGCCCAGGCCCTGGCTGATCAGGGGCACCCCGTCCTGCAGCACCTGGTGAGTGTCCTGGTGGGCCAGGTGCTGCTGGAAGGCGGGCACGCCGATCTGCTGGGCGATCTGCTGCTTCAGCTCGGATACCAGCATGGAGTCCCTCAGGGGCACCAGGATCTCCTGGCCCCCTAGCATCTTCACCTTCAGGTTCCTACCCTGTGGGCATCACACAGGCTCAGAGACCCTGGCACCAGTTCCGGGACCACCGCACGCGTGACACTGGCAGTGAGTGGGGCAAGCTATTAGACCCCAGGGACGCTGCTCCCTCCTCTGTACCCTCCCCACCCACCAGGAGGGGGACGCCAGGTGCTGCAGAGTGCGGGCATCTCTAGAAGAATAGCCACCACCCACAGCCATCAAGTTGCCTCCTTCACCTGCTAAGATGCCTCCCTGTGCTGTGACCCCAAGGATCTCAGCGCTGGCCCCTGGGCAGAGCCCCCCTCTGAGGACCCAGACCCTGCTGTCAGAGGAGCCCCGTCCCTCCCCTCACGCTTAAGAACCTGGGGGTTCCAAGCAGCTCTGCCTGCCTTGCACATGTAGGTGTTCCGCCCCTGGGAGATGCCACCAGGGGGAGGGGTACGAGCCCACCTGCCCCACTTGTCAAACCCGCCTCACCATGGCTGTGGGCTCTGGCGCAAGGTCCTCCGCAAACACCGGCTGGCTGCCTGCCTCTCCGCTCTCAGCTCTTCTCCAGCCCTGGCAGCTCAGCCCTTTTATAGCCTGAGCAATGATGTCAGAGGGCGGTGCCTAGGAGCCAGCCACACAGTAGCCGAATTCAGCTTCAGTTTCGGTTTCCTTTTCCCAAGGCGGGCCCTGGAGTGAATAGCAGAAACAGAACAGAATAACAATGACAAGAAACTGATGTAGGGGTGGGCTGGGGCTTTCCACCTGGACAGCGGGGCCTGGGGACTGTGACAGCATCCCCACCTCCAGGGGTGTATGTTCAGAAACCCCCTGCATGTCCAACACCTCGGGTCCTTTGCAAGACGCACACACATCATAACATGAGCTAACAATTGGAAACTTTCACTTTCCATTTACCAATCTGCAAAATTAGTAAACTCGGAAATCATTGCCAGGGTTAATTCAGAAATAACATAAAATAGTGACAATCTAAACTACCCAGAGACAACCACCATTTGTTTATGACAATATTTGTTCAGATTGTTTTTTAATTAACTAATCAATCAATCAATTAATTAATGGCTGCTTGGGTCTTCGTTGCTGTGCACGGGCTTTCTCTAGTTGCAGTGAGTGGGGGGGGGGGGGCTACTCTTTGTTGTGGTGCGTAGGCTTCTCATTGCAGTGGCTTCTCTTGTTGCGGAGCACAGGCTCTAGGCGTACGGGCTTCAGTAGTTGCGGCATGCGGGCTCAGTAGTTGTGGCACACGGGCTTAGTTGCTCCTCAGCACGTGGGATCTTCCCGGACCGGGGTTGAACCCACGTCCCCTGCGTTGGCGGGTGGATTCTTAAGCACTGCACCACCACGGAAGTCCCTGTTCTGATTGTTTCAATGAAAGAGATGTATCTTATTTTCTACAAAAATGAACTCCTGGACACTATTGACAAAGTGAAAAAAAAGCTATACACAAAATGGTAGAAAATATTTGCAAATCACATGTCCGTCCGATAAGGGTCTAGTATCCATAATATATAAGGAACTTATACAACTCAACAACAAAAAGATAAACAACTCAATTAAAACTTGGGCAAAAGACTTAAATAGGCATTTTAAAACAGAAAATATATAAATGGCCAACAACCACATGAAAAGATGGTCAACATCAACATCATTGGTCACTAGGGAAATGCAAATCAAAACCACAGTGAGGGACTTCCCTGGTGGCGCGGTGGTTAAGAATCCGCCTGCCAATGCAGGGGACACGGGTTCGAGCCCTGGTCCGGGAAGATCCCACATGCCGTGGAACAACTAAGCCCATGCGCCACAACTACTGACCCTGTGCTCTAGAGCCCGTGAGCCACAACTGCTGAGCCCGCGTGCTACAACTACTGAAGCCTATGCACCTAGAGCCTGTGCTCCGCAACAAGAGAAGCTACCGCAATGAGAAGCCCCCGCACCACAACGAAGAGTAGCCCCTGCTTGCCACAACTACAGAAAGCCCGGGCGCAGCAAACAAGACCAAACACAGCCACAAATTAATTAATTAATTAATTAATTAAAAAAAAAAACCACAGTGAGATACTATGTCACACCTGTTAGCACAACTATAATAATTAAAAAGGGAATAATAACAAGTGTTGGTGAAGATTTAGAAAAAATGGAACCCTCATACATTGCTGATGGGAATGTGAAATGGTGCAGTCACTGTGGAAAACAGTCTAGTCATTCCTCGACAGGTTAAACAGAATTTTCACATGACCCAGCAATTCCACTCCCAGGCATATGACCGAGAACTGCAAATAGGTGTTCAGAGAAATGCTTGTGCACAAATGTTAACAGTAGCTCTGTTCACAGGAGACGAATGGTAGAAACTGGGGGAGCAACCAAACCCATCAGCAGGTGGATGCACAGACAAAGTGTGGTCCATCCTTGTAGTGGAATATTACTCAGCCATAAAAAGGAATGAAGCACTGATGCAGGCTACAATGTGAATGAACCTTGAAAACACGGTGCTCAGTGAAAGAAGCCAGACACAAAAGGTCACATATTGTGTGATTCTACTGATACGAAATGTCCACTAGGGACTTCCCTGGTGGTGCAGTGGTTAAGAATCCACCTGCCAATGCGGGGGACATGGGTTTGAGCCCTGTTCTCGGGAAGATCCCACATGCCGAGGGGCAACAAAGCCCGTGCACCACAACTACTGAGCCTGCACACCACAACTACAGAGCCCACGTGCCTAGAGCCCGTGCTCTGCAACAAGCGAAGCCACCACAATAAGGAGCCCACGCACTGCGACAAAGAGTAGCCCCCCCCGCTCGCCGCAACTAGAGAGAAAGCCCGCGTGTATCAACAACGACCCAACGCAGTCAAAAAAAAGGTAAAGAAAAAAAAGAAAAGAAATGTCCACAATAGGCAAGTCCACAGAGACTGAAAATAGATTAGTGATTGCCAGGGGCTGGGGGGCAGGGGACATGGGGAGTGACTGCTTCATGGAGACAAGGCTTCCTTTGGGAATGACAAAATGTTTTGGAACTAGATAGAGGTGATGGTTGTACTAAATATACTAAATGCCATTGAATTATATACCTTAAAATGGTTAAGTTTATGCTACATGAACTTCACCTCAATAAAAAAGAAAACTGAAAAAAAAAAAAGAAACCCTCATGCTACTCTCACTATTTTGTAAACTGCTTCATTCACAAGTATATCACAAACATTTTTCCATATGAATAGATACTTTTATGCAAGTTGTTTTCATGGCTGCATATGTTGCCCATAGTATAATGAGTTCATTATAGGATAGAGTGTAATTTAGTTAACCAGTCCCATATTGTTGAATATGTAGGTTATTCCCAAGTTTTTACTATCACAAACAGCACATCACAGGCATATGTTAGCTAAAAGTAAAAATAAATACTTAGGGAATTCCCTGGTGGTCCACTGGTTAGTACTTCAGGCTTCCACTGCAGGAGGCATGGGTTCAATCCCTGGTCAGGGAATTAAGATCTCACATGCTGCATGGCACAGCAAAAATAAATAAGTAAGTAAGTAAATAAATAAATAAAATAAAAATAAATACTTAAAAATAAATACTTTTAGGGCTTCCCTGGTGGCGCAGTGGTTGAGAGTCCACCTGCCGATGCAGGGGACACGGGTTCGTGCCCCGGTCCGGGAAGATCCCACATGCTGCGGAGCGGCTGGGCCCGTGAGCCATGGCCGCTGAGCCTGCGCGTCCGGAGCCTGTGCTCCGCAACGGGAGAGGCCACAACAGTGAGGGGCCCGCGTACCGCCAAAAAAAAAAAAAAGAAAAAAAATACTTTAAAATACATTAAAAATCAAATAAATAAATTTTTTAATAAATAAGTAAAAGAATGGAAAAAGCAAATTGTTTTGCTTATGAATTGATCATTCCACCTCCCCTCCCCCTAAATAATCTCATATGGCACCAAAGTTGTCAACATGCACAAAACAATTTAAAAAATTGTTTCTTTATATTATTTTAAGTTTCTATCTTGACTTATTCCTTGCATAAATAATATTAGTGTTATAGAAAGAAAACCAGAAACATAACAAAGAATACAGAATGTGAAAATCTCTCAATCTCCTTCAGATGACCATTATTTTCTTTTTGTTTTTTTTGGCCATGCTGTGTAGCATGCAGGATCTTAGTTTCCTGACCAGGGATCAAAGCCATGTCCCCTGCATTGGGAGCCAGGAGTCTTAACCACTGGACCGCCAGGGAAGTCCCCAGATGACCATTATTAAACATGGCAAAGATATAACAATTTAAAATTTTTTTTTTTTTTTTTGCGGTACGCAGGCCTCTCACTGTTGTGGCCTCTCCCGTTGCGGAGCACAGGCTCCGGACGTGCAGGCTCAGCGGCCATGGCTCACGGGCCCAGCCGCTCCGCGGCACGTGGGATTTTCCCGGACTGGGGCACGAACCCGTGTCCCCTGCATCAGCAGGCAGATTCTCAACCACTGCACCACCAGGGAAGCCCTGTCACCTGCTTTTGACAAGAGGAACTAAACATAAAGAAGGCTTTAGGCAGGCAAAGTGATAGCACCTAGAAGCACGTGTCTCCATGTCTTGGTGGCTTTTAAGTCACCACAAACTGGTGGCTTAAAACAACAGAAATTTATTCCCTCACAGTTCACAGAGCAGAGGTCTGAAATCCAGGGTTGTCAGCCTGGTTAAAAATAATCTGATTTTACGTGGCTCACAGAAGACATGAATCATCTGAAATGTAAGGATATGGGAAACTGAAAGTAAAAGGATGAAAATAAACCTACCAGATAAATGTTAACTAAAAGGAAGCCCATGTGGCTACATTAACAATTTTATTAACAGATTAACAAAGAAATCTTATAGTCAAAGCATTATTAGATACAGAAGGTTGCATAGCAATAAAAGGTTGAGTTCATTGGTAAAAAAAAAAAAGATTTTAAATTTGTATGCACCTAATAACATGACCACGAAATACCTAAGTTCTAGTCACAAACCTGCCTGAATATTCTATTTATGAAATTACAACAGCCACTTATAAAGGGGTCTTTGGTTAATATTTGGTTTCATTTACAAACTAACTTAAACTTCCTTAAACCTTTAAGACAGTATCTATATCGTGTTTAACACACTTGCTTTTATTTTTAAGCCCTTCAATGATCTAACAGCAGCAGTAACAACAAAAAACCCTCCCAAGAAGTTTGCAGTCCTCACCACGTACACCTGTACGCCCTGGTCCAGGGCACAATCACCTCTCGCCCAGGCTACTGTGGATACATCCCAGTGGTCGTGCTTCTATTCTGCCCCCGGTAATTTGTTGTTGGCCCATTAGCCGAGTGACCTACACACAACCTTCTTTCCCATGGCTTCCCATCACCCTTGGAGTGACCAGAGAAGCTTAGGTTTCGTCTGGCCACTCTGCTGGCCCTCTCATCTCCTCTCCTGCCCGCCTCCCCCCACCCAGTGCTTGGCTTCAACACTGGCCTCCTTGCCATGGCAAAGAGCTTCTGCAAAAATCCAGGCCTAAGGTGGTGGCGGCTTGCAGCCGGTGGTGAGAGAGCAAGAGGTCAGAAGTGGGTGTTCGGATACATCAGGGAGACAGAGCTGCTGTAGGGCCTGATGGGGCAGCACTGGGAGTGGACTCCAAGGGTCAAGGATGACGGCAGAATGTTGGTCTGAGAACTCTGAGAGGGTCAGAGGCAGAGGAGGCTGGAGCCTCAGTCAGGCTCCCTCTCCAGCTGTCTGGACAGAAGAGTTCGTGGGAAGACTTGTTCCCCAAGTACCAGAGGACTGAAAGGCACGAGGAGAAGCTGGGGTCCTGCTGAGTCACGGGGGGCGGGAGACAGGACCCGAGAGAAAGGGCTGGGGACGTGGAGGGAGGAGGCAGGACCCCAAGCGACGCTGATAGAACAGTAGCCGAGGGGCGCTGGACCTTCCGCCTCAGGCTCCAGCCCCGCCCGACCTGTGCCCCTGTGGGCGTGGCTTCCGGTGGGTGGGACCTCCAGGGTGGGTGGGAAACTGAGAGCTACAGTCAACGCCCAGCACCTGGGATCCGGAGCTTAGTTATTGACACTACACCAGGACACCCCATGGAGGCGAGGAAGTCCAGAAGGTTGGAGGATCATTCGTGTGGATTTTGAAATCACCAAGAACTGTGACAGGAGTGTCTGGAGAAAGTGACAGGGAACCAGGAGTAAACCCTTCAGGAAGGGCAGGGTCGACCCCACGGTTGCGGTCGACTGTAGTCTGTGTGGTCTGTTAAGCAAGGGGTGGTCTGTTAATAAGGTGAGGTTTCAAAGCTGGGGCTTTTTTGGTGAAGAAGAAACCGGTCTGGCTGCTCCAAGCAGGAAGGACAGGGAAGCTCGCCTGTCCCCAAGAGCGGTGGCCCAAGGAGAGTGGAGAGAAAAGCAGCACCCACGGAGCCCACGGGGGGGCAGCGTGCCAGGCAGATTGGGCTTGGAAGGAGGTTCTGTCACCACCCAGAGTTGGGGGACATGGCTCCCCAAATGTGGAGAGGTGTCAACGCCCAATTCAGGAGAAAGATGGTGACAGTGCCCAGGTCACGGGGAAGGTACCGTCATGCCTCAGGTGTTGGGAGGATGCTCCCATTACCTGGCATCGGGCGGCCGAGGGAAGGTACCTTGGTCTCATGAGCTGTAAGGGTGGAAGACGCCCCTCAGTCCCAGGGGTGGGGCCTGCCCTTGAACCTCAAGCCTCGTTGTAGCGTCCTGGTGCTCCTGGCCTCTGCCTGGGTCCTGGGTATCTGCCTCCCTCATCTCTAGCCTGAAGGCTGGATTCCTCCAGCCCTGGCCTCTGCCACTTTATCATCTCAGCGACCAACTCCCACGCTGCAGGAGAGGACCTGCAACGGTTCTAGCCTGGTTACTTGGCAACTCTGGTCCTGGCTGCCTGAGACCACAGGCCGCTGCCTCTTGGCAGAAGAGGAGGGACAGGAGGGTAGGGGGTGCCGGAGGGGGTGCTCTGTGATGTCTCTGATGTTCTGGGGCTCATATGCCTGGGGAATGCTGAGGGGCAGCGTGGGAATGCAGGTGCCACCCCCATGTTGGAGGTTGGGAGGGATGTGTTCACAGACGGCACGTGGCAGACCCCCAAGGGACACTGTCTGAATGATGTTGTGTGGAACGCTGTCACGGTAGGCAGAGGACCCATCCCCCCCCCAACCCAAGGCTGGAGCCCAGTGTCTGGCCTGGAAAATGCACCCGTCTTTCCACACAGACCCGCCCACGGACTTTCCTGCCTCAGCCCCCTGCTCCCCATACCCAGTGGCCAACAGTGGGCCCTGGAGATGCCCCTGGGACCATCAGCCAACTGGGCCTTGGCCCACTCAAGCCTGGATCTAGGAGGACAGATCGTTGGCCTTTGACGGCAAAAATCAATTCAAACTCCTCAGATGGACAGCCAGGGTTTCAAGCTCCTGCGCCTCTCTTCCTGTCAGAGAAAGGAAGGAACAAGATGGGAAGTGGGGTGGGGGTTGGGGAGGGGGGAGGGCCACATCCAGGGCTTGGGCTATCTTAGTTATTCCAGTTACTACTGTTGTGTAACAAATGACCCCCAAAGGTCAGAGTAACAACTGTCCTATTCTGTGAATCAAGAATTGGAACAAAGCACCCAGGAGCAGCTGGGAAGGCGTGAGGTGGGGGCTCTGAAGCAGCAGGTTGGGATCACCTGTCCAGCAGCTGAGATTTCTGGGCTCCTGGCTCAATACTTACACAAGGCCCCTCCACGGGGCCTCTCCATGGGGCCAGTTTGGGCTTCCTCACAGAGGGGCAAACGGGTAACAAGAGCGGGTTTCCCAAGACAGAAAGGTGAATGTGTGTGGCATTTTTAAGGTCCAGCCTTAGAATTCACATCTCAGCCCTGCCCCTGTCTTTGCTGGTCGATGTCATCACAAAATCTCACCAAGGTGCACCATAAGGGTATTTGGAGTGGGAGAGATTGTTGTAGCCATCTTTGGAAAATGCAATATTCCACATCAATATTCCTCAGCACTATTTCCCAACTGCAGCCCAGGACTCTCCCTCCTTGCTCAGAGCAAGGGAGCCCCTACGACCCCCAGGAGACCCGGCGGCCCTACCAGAGATCAAGCCCAGATGTAAAAGGTGGGGTGGGGGGACGGCCAGAGGTACGAGGGCCCAGAGACACGACCACACAGACGGTGTGGGTGACAACCCCAGGGAAACTCACTTTGCTCCGGGCTAATGAAGGCTCCTTGCCGGGGCTGGGGCTGGGAGGCCAAGACACAGGCCCCTGGAGACCCTGGGTGGGGAGGGGGCGTGTTGTCTCAGAGGGCAGAGGGTGCAGAGGGGCACATGGCCGAGGGGAGTCCAGGTGGCTCCTCCCTGCCTGCGACTGCTTCCTTCCCCCAGGCAGTAACAACTGAAGCTGACATGTGCTGGGTGTTTTCAGAATAGGAGCTCATTTATCTTCCCAACAACCCAGGGATAAATGAAAAGATAGCCCACTTTACAGGTGAGGAAACAGGTACCGGAGGGTAAGTGAACCCGTCTAACCACTAACAGGTAAAGAATGGTCAAACGTGGCTCCTCGAGCCGCTCCTTGCGGTCTGAACCCCCTGCCTGTGTGGTCTCCTGGGAGTGGGGGGCTGAGCCCACCCAGACAGGGTCCCAGGGCCCCGCCCGCCGGCCTGGGGTTCCGCAGACGCTTCCCAGCGGGGCACTCGCGGGCTTTCTCTCCTGCGTGCAGCCCGCCGGCGGGGGTGGGGGCGGGGTGGGGACTCCGCGACCCCCGCGGCCTCACCCACCGCAGGGCTGGTCCCAGCCACCCCAGCGCCGGGAGCGGTCAGCGCTCCCAGGGATTTCTGCGCTGGGTGGGTCGCCACAGCTTGCTCCTGCCCGATGCCCACGGCTCCCCGACGCTCCCCGCCCCGCACGCTGCTCTGGGGCTGCGCCTCTGGGGCCTGGCCTCGGGGGCGACAGCCCACAGACACACCCCGTGAAGCCGCCTCGCGCCCCGCGCCGCGGGCGCCCCCGCAGACCGCTGGGAGGTCGGTTTCGCGCCGGGGGTGGGATGGGGGGTTCCAGAGGGCGAGGCTAGGGCCAGACTAAGGTAGGTTGGCCTCAGAAAGGAGAAAAGGCGTCTACACCGGGACCCCGGGCTGGGACCCCGGGAACTGGTGTTGGGTAAGGGGCCAGCCAGGGACCCCACCCACTAGGTAGGCCTAGCACCGAGGTGACCCTTCTGAGCTGCCAGTCGGCCCGCTCCGCTGCTCCGAAAAGCCCAGCACGACTCTCCCAGGCCCCGCGCCCACCTGCCCCTGCCCCTCCTCTCTCGGGCCCTGTGGTCCCTTTCCACCCTGGGAATGCCACTTCCTCCCCGGGCCTTGCAGATCTGCCTTCTTTCCTGGAACCCACCGCAAAGAAGCCAGTCCGGACCACCCAGTCGAAAGAGGGGTTTCCTCTCCCCCAGCAGCCTACCCATTTCTTTCTGTCTCTGGCAACTGCGACATAACTTTGCTTGTTCGCCGTCGACCCCCGCGTCGGATTAGAGCCCGGGAGACGCTTCCTCAGCCCCAAGGGCAGGCCGGGTCTACCGTGGGCCTCAGGAGACATCTGTGGGATGCTAACAAGACGGCCGCCAGGCCACAGTGGGCTGGAACCCTCAGTACTCAAAAGACCAGAGTGCCGGCGCAAGGGAATTCAGAACGAAAACATCAAACGCGAAAATAAGCGTAGCTTATTTTCTTTTAAGCTTAGCTCTCTTTTTTCACCACCATGCCGCTCTGCTTTGAACTAACAACAAAATTTTAACAAGTGTCCCTCATTTTTTGTGAGCCCTACTTTGCTGGTGCTTGGCTCACTGTTGGGTAACCTGGAAGAGAGTGACATCACCCCATCTGGCTTGTGTCGTCATCGACCTTAACCCTGAGACGTCACCAGCCTGACCTGTGACAGCCTTACATTCTGTTCCATGACGTCATCCTGCCTGACTGATGACGTCACTCCACCCGCCTTGTGGCATCACCTTCACTGGTCCCGTGATGCCACTCTGCCTGTCTACGACCTTGGCCAGCCAACCTCTCTCCTGCCCAGCGGCTGGTGTTCCACGTCCACTGTGTCACGGGCCTCGCGCAGGTGCTGCAGCCGGCGGCGGTCAGATTCGCAGGCCGCGCGGAGGCCCGAGGGCCCGGCTGGGTCCGCGGAGAGCGGAGGCGCGCGGGCCGAGGCTCGCCGGCTCCTCGGAGGCGCCTCACCCGGTTCCCCTCGCGAATTTTCCTTTCAGATTTCCCGCGGCCCCCGCTCGCCCTGAAGGTGAGCCTCGCGCCTCCTCCCTCCCGGAGAGGTCCCCTCCCGGCGCGCCGCTCGGAACGGGGGAGCGGGCGCGGCGACTTTCCCGCCTCGGCCCGGCGTGGCCAGAGGCGGGCGCGGGCGGGGCGCCCCGGCTCGCCTTTGTCGCCCGCGGGGTCGGTGGGCCGGGAGCCGACGCGTGACTGACAGCCGGCGGGGGCTGCGGTCGGGGGCGGGCTGCCCGGCGCCCGCGGCTCATTGGCTGGCGCAAGTGTGGGAAAGAACGCGGAGCCGGATTCACACGCCCCGCGGCGGCGCTTCCTTAAATAGCCAGGCGGCTGGCTGCGCGCGCTCGGTCCCGGAGCCTGGAACCCGCGGCAGAGGCTTCGGCCCCGGGCGGCGCGGGCGCGCACCATGCCTGCCGACACCCCGGGGAAGCTGAGGGCCTCGCCGCGGGCGGGAGCGCCGGCCGGTGCCCGCCGGATCCCGGACCAGCCCCGGAGCGCGGCCGAGCACCGGAAGGTGGGGACCCGGCCGGACGCGGTTGGCAGGAGCGGGGGGTGGGGGAGAGGGGAGCTGACGCCCGCGGGACTCAGCCGCTGCTGGCCCCGCAGTCCTCCAAGCCCGTCATGGAGAAGCGGCGCCGAGCGCGCATCAACGAGAGCCTCGCTCAGCTCCAGAGCCTCCTTCTGGACGCCCTCAGGAAAGAGGTGAGTCGGGGGCGGGAGGGCGAGGTCGGGGAGCCTGGAAGCCGGGCGCTCCTGGGCCGCCAGCCGCCCACACCGGCCCCGCCCCCAGAGCTCCCGCCGCTCGAAGCTGGAGAAGGCGGACATCCTGGAGCTGACCGTGAAGCACCTGCAGAGCCTGCGGCGCGTGCAGGTGACAGGTGAGCGCGGGCGGCGGCGGCGGCGAGGGGTCTTGGGCCGGAGCCGCCGCCACCGCGGGCCCCGACCGCCTGTCCCCTGCCACCCCCGCAGCCGCCCTCCGCGCCGACCCGGCAGTCCTGGGCAAGTACCGCGCCGGCTTCCACGAGTGTCTGGCCGAGGTGAATCGTTTCCTGGCCGGCTGCGAGGGCGTCCCGGCCGACGTGCGGTCCCGCCTGCTCGGCCACCTGGCGACCTGCCTGGCCCGGCTGGGGCCCTCGCGCCGCCCGCTTCCACCGGCCTCCGCCGCCGAAGTTCTGGCGCCCGCGGTCTACGCGGGCCGCCCGCCGCCGCCGGCCTTGGACGGCCCCCGCCCCTTGCCGCGCTCTGGGGCGGTCTTGGGGCCGCCCTTCCTGCCGGGCCGGACGGGGGCGCCCCTGGCCGCCCCCGGGGCCGCGGCTCAGGGCCGGGGCGCACCCTGGAGGCCGTGGCTGCGGTGAGGTCGCGGCCCCAGAGCGCGCTGAGACTGTGCCAGAAAATATTTATTTCCAGAGACCGCGTCGGGAGCTTTGTTTTGTCGTCTTCCTGAAGGGTCCCGTCCGGCAGAGGCCCAGCAGCGGGTCGGCTGATGTCTTCGCGCGAGCGGGCAGGGCGGGCCGCGGGGGTTCTGCTCCCACCTGGGCCCGCAGGTGCCCGGCGCGGAGGTTCGGCCGGCCTTGCGTTTGCCTGTATCTAACTGCGCTGGAGCCGCGACCCGCCTTGAAGTCGAGGGGAGGGTGTGTGTGAGAGGTCCCTCGGGAGGCTCAGGTAGGACAGTGACAGTCATCACTTTTCCCAGAATGTCTCCCAGTGCTGGGAAGCAGTAGTGCAGCACCACTGGGCATGTTCTTTCCCCACTCTCACTCTCGAGGACCCTGGAAGGTGGAGACATGTATTTTCACACTGTTGTCTTGGTGCTGAGCTGTGGTGAGGGCTGGACTGTCCCTGAAGCTTCGGTTCTGGCCTCTTCCACCTCCTGCCTTCTTGTGGCCGAGCACAAAGCTGCCTGTGCCCACCCATGTGTCGAGCCTGCCCCAGGCCAGTGTCTGCCCAGGAGAGGGGTGCCAGCAGGAGAGGACATCTGAGTCCCAGGGGCAGGGAACGGGGGCTAGCCTGACAAAGGGCACTTAGTGCTGGGGCTCTTCTCCTGCCAGAGTCCAGCCCTGCTGTGTGCCCCATCCTGCCCTGAGAGGGGAGGTCCCCCTACAGTACGAAGGAACTGGCGTTGGTCCGGCCTACGCATCCGTCCTGAGCACCGGCTGTGGGTTCACCCTACAATACAGCGATCCTAGGCGGCGTTGGGCATCGCCCCCACCCCCGCCCCGCCCCGGGAGTCACTGTCCTGTGGTCCCAGGCCTCCGCAGGCTGCTGCTGGGGGCTGTGCTCCAGGTGCGGTGAGGGGGTGGTCCAAGGTGTGCAGCTGGGGCTTCAGTGTCTCACCCTGAGCCCTCCTGAGGTGGAGGCAAGATCTGTTTCCCACCCCCAGCCAAGTTCATCTGATGGTTGCCGGCTGCCTGCCTGGCCAGCGACCGTCATGGAGGAGGAGGGTGAATCACTGTAGGGGCTGGCCTGCCCCTCCTCCAGTGGCCCCATCAGCTCCCGTTTCCGTGTCGGGTGCAGGGTTCACCTGCCCTTCTGGGCTGAGCCGTGCACACCCGTCAGGGCCTGCCACGTCCCACCAAGCCAGTTCCTCCCCGACCTCTAGCTGCCTGGCCCATCTCCCTGAGTGTCCAGGGCCCAGGCCAGTGGTCCTGGACAGTTGCAACCATGCAGGCCAGGTGCTGCTCCCTCTGCACACGGGCCCTGGGGAGGCTGGGAGAGAGAGCCGGGTCACCAGCAGGACTGTGCGGGAGTTGCTGCTGACCAGCCTGGGAGGCCCTCCCAGCAGGAGAATCGTAGAGGGTCCATTTCAGAAGCCAGAAGTTCAGCTTGGTTGGGGGAGGGGAACTGCACAGGGAGGGCCTCGGTGCAGGAGGGGAGGGCGGGCGTGGGGGCTGGGGGTTTGGGATAGGAAGCTGGGTGGGTGGGTCCGTGGGTAGGGGGGGCGCCCCGCCTGGTGGCCAGAGAGAGAAGGGCTGCCCGGGATGATCACCTGGAACTTGGGTTATCACATTCTCCCTTCTCCAGGGAGAGGGTGGTGACAGTGCCAGACCAGACCCCACACCCCCTCCGTCCCTGGGCCTTGTCCCCTCCCTTACTTCCTGTCCCTGGTCATCTGTTCTCAAGATGCTATTATTGCCGAAGCACCCTGTTAGCCCTCCAGGGGCCTCGCAGGCTCTGAGGGAACCACACTGTTCCTCAGCCAGGCAAGCTCCTCCCGTCTCTATCCCTTTGTACTCACCCCCCCCGCTGCCCCGTTCTCTCCCCATTTTCCCACCTGAGGCAGCCACCCCAGGCTCCGAGGGCTCTGGAGGCCAGGGCCGTGTGTGCGTCACTCACTCCTGGCCCCAGCACCTGCTTGGAACAGGAAGACAGGTCGGGCTCAGGCCATACAGATCTCGTTAATGAGCTTGGAATGAAAGAGGAGCCGGGAGGTTTGCAGAGGGTGTCAGCTTTGATTAGATTCGAGGGGTGTGAGGGAGCACAGCGGGGGCTGAGGCTGGGGCCCCTCCCCAGGCTGCCCCTCCACAGGACTCTTGTCTGTGGGAGGAGCCCACACCCCTCTCCCCACTCAGCCTGGACACATGCCCCATCCACGGAGAGCTGGGCTGAGGTCGTCGCCTCACGCCAGGGGCTCTTCCTCCTCCCACCCTCCCCCCTCCTCTGCCCATTTCCTGCCCCCTCCCCTGTGCCTCAGAGGGGCTCTGGGTAATTCCTCTGTCCCCCTCCACCTCTTTGGCTTGGCTTTTGTCTTGCAGACCTTTCCTGCAGAATAATAGAGGAAGCATCTTCTCCGGGTGGCTGTGTTGGGGCTGTGTGGGAGGAATCAACTTCCTCCCGAGGGGGAGGGTGTGGCCAGAAGGCCTGCTAGTCGTTTCTCCTCCGCTGGCTGGTGGAGCCTCATTCATCTGTGGCCTCCTTCCAGCCCAGCTCCTGGCAGGGACCAAGGGTCAATAAATGTTTGCTGCAGTCACATGCAAGGTCAGGTGATCTGCCTGCCTCTGTGGGTGCCTCAGCCCTGTGGAGCCCTGTGACGCTGGACGCCTCTGTCTTGCCTGTGGGGTCAGGGCTTGGGGACCAGACAATGACAGCAAGTCATAGGTGTTTGAAATCTGGAGAAAGAATTAGTCCTCATGGAAACAGAAGTCTGCCTGGCCAGGCCCATGAACCTCCAGTCACTTGGGAATTTGGGGTGGGGCAGGGCCTGGGGCTGCTTGGAGCCCTGGCTTGTGAGAGGTGAGGCCTTAGCTCCCCCACCAGAACTCCTGTGGTTGCCCGAGTATCTCTAGGCCCCAGCAGGCTCTTCCCCTCCCCTGGCACGCACTGGCATGCCCTGGCTCCAGGACCTGCTCCCTTTTCCCGAGGAAGAAGCTGAGCCCAGAGGGTTCTGCAGCTGTGCCTGGCTGCTCTCTGCTCCATTGAGCCCTGGGGGCCATACCCATCTTAGGATGCACCCTTGGGCAAGGAAAGAGGTCCTCAAGAGCCCCCACCTGGTATTCAGCCTTGTAAATGTACCGAGGTTGACCTGCGTGACCAGTAAGGTCCTGTAGAAGATGAGGTTGCAGGGGCATCCTGGTCTACCTCTCTGTCTCTCACATTCTCCACTCTGAGGGAGGCCAGCTGTTCTTTGCTATGGAGAGGCCAACAGAGTGTGGTGTTTAGAAGCAGATCCTCCAGCCCTGTCGAGCCTTCAGATGAGACCCCAGCCACTGCCGGCATCTCAAGGGCAACCTTGAGAGACTGAGAGCCAGAACCACCCAGCTGAGCAGCTCCTCGACTGCTATCCCTCAGAAACTGTGCGAGATAATAAATGTTTGTTGTTTTAAACTCCTAAATTGTAGGTTAATTTGTCATGCAGCTATAAATAACAATAATGTTTTATGTAAAATTAAATATTAATAACAATAGCAATAAACAACTAATGTATCCACCGCCACCCAGGGCCACCACCACGTGCCCACTTGATGGGGTTGTGGAAGAGGTCAGGAGGGGCGGGACCCAGAAACAGCTGTTGAAGCTGTGGTGAGGAGAGGAGTGGGTTGGCCTGATGTCTGCATGGAAGTCGCTTCCCCGTGAGCTCCAGCTGGGGTCGTGGGGACAGCCAATGCCCATCCCTGTGGCTTCTGGTCAGGGCAGGGGCCCGTTTCTGTTCTGGTAACTGACAGGGCATGGTGTTGGGGATTCATGGGCCCCAGACTTTAAACAAGGACAGGTGTGGGAGATGCTCTGTGCTGAGACCCACAGAACCCAACCTGCCCCAGGGCCACACTGGCCTACCCTCAATGGGCATGTTAACCCTTTTTGCAGCCTGGTAGCTATGGTGACCAAGAAGCAACTGGCTGCTGCTGCTTCAAAAGTGTCTCTTCCTGGTGGACTGCCTGACCCTGACACCCATCTGGTGGCTTTGCGCTCCCACGTCAGAGAAGGAATCCCCATGTCTGTGGGGGGAGGTTGGGGCCCACTTCCTGCCTTCCCATCCTTACCCACGAGTGAGCCAGAGGCTGGTGCAGAGGAGAGCTTCCCCAGCTGCGCCCTTCCCCTCACCCATGGTCCCCCCAGCACCCCTTGCCTTGTCTAGCACAGTGGGGTAGGGCTCAGCAGCTCTGGGTGTGGGGAGACAACTCTGTCCTCTCCTGGCCCCTACGCCCACCCCCCAACATATGATCTGACCACGGCCTGGGCCATACACGCACATCCAGGGGCCGGGGGCTGGCCCGGCTCCAGCTGGAACACCCCCAGCTCCTGGCCCTCCATTTTCGTGGCCTCTCAAGGCCTCAGGCCTGTGGGGCCCTGGGCTTGGGCTTTCCCTGCCAGCCTAAGGTCAGAAAAGTGTTAGGCAAGACCTGGCCAAGCTTCTTCCTCTACTTGGATCAGGATGTTGGTTCTGGATGAAATGGCAATTGGCACAGGGCATCATCTGGCTGTGTGTACATGGGACTTTCTTCTCTCTGTGTCCCTAGGAGTTTGCTTCTTTGAATTAAGAGGTGAGGGTAACATCCCAGGACTGAGCTGACCGGTCTGCCCACTTGGAGTCTGCAATCTTTGGTCGGACTTTTCCAGCGCAGAGACCAGGTCCAATGGACTAAATGTTTGTGTCCACAACCCTCACCGCCCACCCCCCACTTCCCTGCTGATTCATATGTTGAAACCTACCCCCCAAGGTGGTGGCCTTAAGAGGGGCCTCTGGGAGGGGATGGGGTCCTTCAATGGGATTAGTGCCCTTACAGAGGGACGAGATGGGAGCGTTTTCGCCCACTCTGTTGGCCATGTGAGGACACAGCCGGAAGGCACGCTTCACGCCTGGAAGAGGTCCTCACGGGAACCCGCCCGTGCTGGTACCAGCCTCTGGGTCCATGATGAATACATTTCTTTCTTTTTTTTTTTTTTTTATAAATTTATTTATTTATTTGTTTTTATCTTGGGCTGCGTTGGGTCTTCGTTGCTGTGTGTGTGGGCTTTCTCTAGTTGCCGCGAGCGGGGGCTACTCTGTGTTGCGGTGCACGGGCTTCTCATTGTCGTGGCTTCTCTCATTGCAGAGCACGGGCTCTAGGCGTGCGGGCTTCAGTAGTTGTGGCACGTGGGCTTCAGTAGTTGTGGCTCGCGGGCTCTAGAGCGCAGGCTCAGTAGTTGTGGCGCACGGGCTTAGTTGCTCCGCGGCATGTGGGAGCTTCCTGGACCAGGGCTCGAACCCGTGTCCTCTGCACTGGCAGGTGGATTCTCAACCACTGCGCCACCAGGGAAGCCCGATGAATACATTCCTATTATTGATTTGTCAATCAATAATTGGTCAATCAATTTGATTGACCAATTGGTCAATAATCAGTAATTGGTCAATAATTTGTCAATCAATAATAATCAATAATTAATCAATAATCCTGTTGCAGCAGCCGGGCTGACCAGGACACCTGGGCTTGATGTTACCAAGCGGACTGGAGGCTGAAGGTAGTGGCCGACTTTCCAGAAATCGTTGGGACAAACGCCTGCCCCCTGGTGGGGACAGAAACTAAAGTTTCGGGTGTCTGGGCTGATGCTCCTTGTTCACGGGGTCCCTCTCTGCCACACAGATTTGACTTGTGCGGTAAATGCAGCTTCTTCCTGGGTGGGGAAGAGTCCCAGCCTGAGCCCAGAATCCTGGGGAAGGTCTGGGCCACCCCAGCGTGGAGCTCGGGAGCATGTGTGGAGTAAACGGAATGATGCCTGTAACGTGTCAACGAAAATTCAATTAACTATCAAGGTAAGAAGAAAAAAAAGGAATTTTATCGGAGCCAAACTGAGGACTATAACCTGGGAAGCAGATTCTCAGAAAACTCCGAGAACTGTTGCGCCTGTTAGAAGTAGAACACATAGTCATACACTGGTTGTTGTTGGTGGTGTTGTTTTTGCCATGCTGCCCAGCTTGTGGGATCTCAATTCCCTGATCAGGGGCTGAACCCGGGCCATGGTAGTGAAAGCTCGGAATCCTAACCACTAGGTCACCAAGGAACTCCCCTCATATATGTTTTTGAGACAAAGGCTCTCACATCAAAATGATCTACTGATATTTTACATAAAGGTCACTAAGGTTACATAGTCCAGGTAAACACCCACAAAGGAGCAGCAAGTTACCATGACCCCCTCCAGAATTGGGAAAGAACTCCATTCTTTTTTTTTTTTTAAGATTCATTTTTGGCTGCATTGGGTCTTCGTTGCTGCGTGTGGGCTTTCTCTAGTTGCAGCGAGCGAGGGCTACTCTTTGTTGTGGTGCGCGGGCTTCTCATTGCGGTGGCTTCTCTTGTTGAGGAGCACGGGCTCTAGGAGGGTGGGCTTTAGCAGTTGTGGCACGTGGGCTCAGTAGTTGTGGCTCGTGGGCCCTAGAGCACAGGCTCAGTAGTTGTGGCTCACGGGCTCAGTTGCTCCACGGCATGTGCGATCTTCCCGGACCAGGGCTCGAACCCATGTCCCCTGCATTGGCAGGCTGATTCTTAACTATTGAGCCACCAGGGAAGCCCAGGGACTCTATTCTTTAAGAAATTACATTGCTGGCATCAGAAGAAAAAAATCGATCTTTCTGTTGGAGCAGGCGCCCCACCTTGGAGGAGCTCTGGTTCGCGTGTGATGCACATGGTGGGTCAGGGAGGGAGGAGCCGCAAACAAACACACGGAGAGAATCTTGTGTTTAATTTTCTCTTGTCCTGCCTTAAAACATAAGGTGTTTTTTTTTGGCCGTGCTGCAGGGCTTGCAGTATCTTAGTTCCCCGACCAGGGATCGAACCCAGGCCTCAGCAGTGAGAGTACCGAGTCTAACCACTGGACCGCCAGGAAATTCCCCCAATATAAATCTTATTTCATCAAGTGTCCCAGCCCCAAAGGGTGCCTAGAGCTCAGTGGCTGTGCTGACAGGGCCCGCAGCTGTGACTGGTGCAGCTGTGACGCTGCTGCAGGTTTCTCAGCTACATCACTGGAACAGTGATGTGGCCTTGAGGGAAGTCAGGAGGAGGGAAGGGGAAGGGGACACAGTTACCACTTGTTCCTGGAGCACACCTGCCTCTGGGCTCTCAGTAACCAGCCCACCAGAACTAGTCTCCACCTGGGCAGGTAACTGAGGAGAACAAACGCACAGAGCCAGAGACCCACCATCTCATGGTCAGGACACACAGTCAATAAATCGAGTCGGACACAGAGGCCTCTCAGAGCCGGCCAGAGCCCTCCCCACAGAAACTCAGGCCTCTTCAGTCTGCTCTGTGTCTGGAGTACCTGCAGGTCAACGGCCTGCCTCCACATTCCACGCGGGGCACCTGTGCAGGACAGCCTCGAGCTCCCCACCAGTGGTTCAGGGATGTGCCTGACACAGCCCGGGACTGAACCCTACCTCTGCTGTCACTGTGACCTTGCATGTTGTCACTGTGTGTCACAAAATCTCAAATGTAAGACGGGATTAGTAATCGTACCTGCCTGTGGAGCTGGGTGGTTGAGAGGATTAAATAAAATAAATAATCTGCATTATGACAGCTTCCAGCCAAGATTGAGTAGCAGGGACCAGATTTACCCTTCTGCCTAAAACAATGAAAAAACAGGTTAAAATATTTGAAACTGCAGACCATGAAAAAGAGTGGTCCCTGGGCTTCCCTGGTGGCACCGTGGTTAAGAATCCACCTGCCAATGCAGGAGACAGGGGTTCGAGCCCTGGTCTGGGAAGATCCCACATGCCGCGGAGCAACTAAGCCCGTGCGCCACAACTACTGAGTCTGCGCTGTAGAGCCCACGAGCTACAACTGCTGAACCCACGTGCCACAACTACTGAAGCCTGCGTGCCTAGAGCTCACGCTCCGCTACAAGAGAAGCCACTGTAATGAGAAGCCTGCGCACCTCAACGAAGAGTAGCCCCCGCTCGCCACAACTGGAGAAAGCCCTCACGCAGAAACAAAGACCAAACAGCCAAAAATTAAAAAAAAAAAAAGGCCCCTGAGAAGTGGAAAAGAAATGAAGTGAGCCCCAGCTGACTGCTTGGAGACAGTTTCCAGGCCACGGTGCAGGGCAGGAAGCCAGGCAGACTCCCTGAGTTAAGGAGGTGGAGCTGACAGTTCTGGGGGATCAATGCAGCTGGAGTTCATAGGACAGGGTGTCAGAAGGAAGAGAGGTGGTGCCAGAGACAGAACTCCAGAGAGCTGCAGAGGTTCCCCCTCAAACCTGATTAGAACGTCCTTGTGCGGAAACTCCTCCAGGCCAGGGAAAGGACCACCCAAAGAATTAGATGGCAACCCCTGAGTTCACACAGGGCCAGACACAGTTCCAGTCTCCACTAGCCAGAATGGAAACCCCATAACTACAGGGCAGGTGGCAGAGTGCCCAGCAGGGTCTTGTCCAACAGTGAGGAATGATCAGCATAGGTTAGGCACTGTTCTAGGCCTGCCCAACAAAGTTTACAAACAAGACCTGAAAGGATCAAACTGCTTCCAAATAACAGCTGCACCCAGAACAGAGCTCAAGAATGTTTATAATAGTATAAAAATATCCAGCACCCAATACATTAACATTCACAATGTCTGGCATCCAGTAAAAATTTACCAGGCATGCCGAGAAGCAGGAAAATCTGACCCATAATGAGAAAGTTCAATCAATTGAAAGCACCCTAGAAATGTCACAGACGATAGGCAAGGACATTAAAACAGTTGTTAGAGCTGCACTTCACATGATTGAGAAGCTAGAGGAAAGACTGAATGTCTTGGATACATTGAAGGTACAAAAACCCCAACTGAACTTTTGGAAAATTATGATGTCTGATGTAAGAAATACATTGGGTGGGAGTAATGCAGACTAGAGATTAGACATTGAAGAGAAAACTATTAGTAAGCTGCAAACATAAAAATAAAAACTATTGAAAATAAAACAGATTTAAAAAGTGGGGATTGGGGGAAGAAAAGAGCATTAGTGAGCTGTGGTCAACGTCAAGGGCCTGACATACATGTAATTGGAGTCTCAGAGGAGGGGGAAAGGTGAGAAACATTTGAAGAAATAATGACTGGAAGTTTTACAATCTTGACATAAATGATAAACCCACAGATCCAAGAAGCTCAAGGAAACTCAAACGCAAGAAGTTTGCTTATTTATTTATTTATATTTATTTATTTGGTTGACCAGGGTCTTAGTTGCAGCAGGTGGGCTCCTTAGTTGCAGCTTGTGAGCTCCTTAGTTGCATCTCACTGGCTCCTTAGTTGTGGCATGCAAACTCTTAGTTGCAGCATGCATGTGGGATCTAGTTCGCAGGGATCGAACCCAGGCACCCTGCATTGGGAGCGCAGAGTCTTAACCACTGCACCACCAGGGAAGTCCCAAGCACAAGAAGTTTGAAGAAAATTGCATCAAGAAACATCATAATCAAATTGCTAAAACACAGCAATAAAACAATGATTTCTGCTCTCACAACTTCTAGTCAGAGGTGTGGGCATAATGAAGATGAAGATTCTATACAACTTGAAGATTCCAAACAAGCTCTATACATTGGTTACCTGTGTACCTGTCACCACTTTCAAAAATCTACAGACAGTTAATGTGGATGAGAACTATCTGCTGATTGTCCAGTAAAATTATAGAACTGCCCAAACCAAAACAAAACCAAACCAAACAAACAAAAAACAAAAGGTGTGGGAAGTTCAAGCCAGGCCAGCTAAGCAAGAAAATGCAATAAAATGAATCCATATTTGAAAAAAGTAGTAAAACTATCTATGTTCAAATGACATGATCTTATATGTAGAAAATTCCATGGAATGCGTTAAGAAAAACTGTTAGAACTAATGAATGAGTTAAGCAAGGTTGTAGGGTACAAGATCAATATTTTAAAATCAGTTATATTTCTATACGTTTTCAACAAACAATCTGAAAATGAAATAAGAAATCTATTCAATTTATAATAACATCAAAAAGACTAAAACATTTATGAATAAATTTAATAAAGGAAGTGCAAAACTTATACTTTCAAAACTATACAATATTGTTGAAAGAAATTAAAGAAGACCTAAATAAATGGAAAGATATTCCACATTCATGGATTGGAAGATTTAACATTGTTAAGGTGACAGTATTTCCCAAATTGATCTATAGATTCAACCCAATCTCTTCAAAGTTCCAGTTAACATGTTTGCAGAAATTGACAAGCTGCTCTTGAAATTCATATGGAAATCCAAGGGACCCAGAATATACAAAACAATCTTGAAAAAGAACAAAGTTGGAGGACTCAAACTTCCTGATTCCGAAAGTTAATGCAAAGCTACAATAATCAAGACAGTGTGGTACCATCATGAGGTTGAACATATTCATTGATGGAATAGAATTCAGAGTTCAGAAATAAGCCTTCACTTTTAGTCACTTGGTTTTCAACAAGGATGCCAAGACAATCCAGTAGAAGAAAGAACAGTCTCTTCAACAAATTGTGCTGGGACATCTGAATATCCATATGCAAAAGAATGAAGTTGAACCCCTTCCTCACACCATACAGAAAAATTAACTAAAAATGGATGATATACATAAATGTAAGAGCTAAAACTATAAAACACTTAGAAGAAAATATAGGAGTAATTCTTCATGACCTTGGGTCAGGAAGGACCTGAAGTCAGGTCCAGAAGACAAAGCCTTCTTGGATATATTTCCAAAAGCAAAAGTGACAAAAGATTAAAAAAAAAAAAAGATAAACTGGACTTCATAAAAATTAAAAACTTTTGGCTTCAAAGGAGATTATTGAAAAAGTGAAAGATACATAGAATGGGAGAAAATATTTGCAAAACATATTGAACAAGAGGTTTGTATTTAAAATATATAAATAACTCTCTCAACTCAATAATAAGACAACCCAACTAAAAAATTGGAGAGGGCTTCCCTGGTGGCGCAGTGGTTGAGAATCCACCTGCCAATGCAGGGGACACGGGTTCGTGCCCTGGTCCGGGAAGATCCCACATGCCGCGGAGCAGCTAAGCCCGTGAGCCATGGCCGCTAGGCCTGCGCGTCCAGAGCCTGTGCTCCGCAACGGGAGAGGCCACAACAGTGAGAGGCCCACATACCGCAAAAAAAAAAAAAAAAAAAAAAAATTGGAGAAAAATCTTAATAGACATTTCTCAAAATATATATAAATGGCCAATAAACACACGAAAAGATGCCTGACATCATCAACCATCAGGGAAGTTTAAATCAAACCACAGTGAGATACCACTTCATACCCACTAGGATAGCTATAATTAAAAAGACAGATGGTAACAAGTATTGGTGAGCTTGTGGAGAAATTGGATTGTTCATAGGAATGCAAAATGGTGCAGCCACTTTAGAAAACTGTTTGGAAGTTCCTCAAAAGGTTAAATGTAGAATTGCCATATGACCCAGAAATTCCACTCCTAGGTATATACTCAAGAGAAATGAAAACATGTCTACACAAAAATGTGTGCATAAATATTCACAGCAGCATTATTCATAATAGCCAAGAAGTGGAAATAACCCAAATGTCCATCAACTGATGAATGGATAAATTTTTAAATGTGCTAGGGAACTTCCATGGCAGTCCAGTGGTTAAGACGCCATGCTTTCACTGCAGGGGATGTGGGTTCAAACCCTGGTTGGAGAACTAAAATCCCACATGCTGCTCGCCATGGCCAAAAGGATAAATAAATAAATAAATAAAACATACATATATACATACAATTTATTTACATATCTTACATACACACACACACATAAAATGTGCTATATCCATACAATGGAATATTCTTTGGCAACAAAAAGGAATGAAGTACTGATACATTCTATGACATGGGTGAACCTTGAAAAGATTATGCCAGGTCAAAGAAGCCAGACACAAAAGGCCACATATTGTGTGAGTCCATTTACATGAAATGTCCACAATAGGCAAATTGGTACAAAGTAAATTAGTGGTTGCCCACAGCTGGGATGGAGGTCCAGGGAAATGGGGAATGACTACATATGGGGGTATGTGGTATCCTTGTGGGGTGATGAAAATGTTCTAAATTTGTTTATATTGATGGTTGCACAACTCTGACTATACTAAAAACTTTAATTTAAATGGGTGAATTGTATGGGGTGTAAATTATATATCAATAAAACTGTTAACCCCTTCCCTATAAAAACAGCAGTAAAGAGAAGGTTTTAAGAGCCTCTGTGGAAAAAAAGACATGATATATGCAGAGGAACAAGGATAAATGATGGCTGATTTCTTGTTGGAAACAATGCATGTGAGGAGACAGTGGAACTAAATCTTTACTGAAAGTAAAAACTATCAACCTAGAATTCTAGAAACAGAACCACCCATACCTACACAGTCAGCTGACTTTCAACAAAGGTTCTAAGACAATTCAGTGGAGAAAGGAGAGTCTTTTCAACAAATGGTATAGGTACTATTGGATATCCATACACAAATAAAATAATCTGGAATCATATCTTTACACCATATACACAAATTAACTCAAAATGGATCATAGACCTAAATGCAAACTCTAGAACTAAAAAAAAACTTCTTGGAGAAAATTTAGAAAATCTTTGTGATCTTTGGTTAGGCGAAGATTTCTTAGATGCAGCCAAAAGAACAATCCATGAGAGAAAAATGGATTAAAAATGGATAAATTGGAATTCATCAAAATTAAGAACTTCTGCTCTTCAAAAGACATTGTTCAGGGCTTCCCTGGTGGTGCAGTGGTTGAGAGTCCGCCTGTCGATGCAGGGGACGCAGATTCGTGCCCCGGTACAGGAGGATCCCACATGCCACGGAGCAGCTGGACCCATGAGCTATGGCTGCTGAGCCTGTGCTCCACAACGGGAGAGGCCACAACAGTGAGAGGCCCGCGTATCGCAAAAAAAAAAAAAAAAAAAAGACTCCACACTCCCAATGCAGGGGGCCCGGGTTCGATCCCTGGTCAGGGACCTAGATCCCATATGCATGCTGCAACTAAGAGTTCACATGCCACAACTAGGGAGCCCATGTGCCACAACTAAGGAGCCCGCCTACCACAACTGAGACCTGGCACAACCAAATAAATAAATAAAATAATAAAATAAAATAAAATACCCTCTTTAATAATCGTTAAAAAAAAGCAAGCAAACAAACAAAAACAAAAAAGAAGACCCCACAATGAGACAGTAGTAACCATCTGTTAGAATGGTAAAGTTAAAAAGTCTGACCAGACCTAGTTCTGGTGCAGATATGGAGCATCTGGAGCTCTCAGGAACTCCTGGTGGGGCTGAAAAAATGGTAACCACGCTGGAAAACAGTTTACCCAAGGGAAGTGCAGGCACATGTTCACACAAAGACTTAAACACAAATGTTTCTAGCATAGCCCCAAATGTCCCTCAACAGGTGAATGGATAAACAAACCTTGGCATGTCCAACAACGGGACACTACTTATTAATTATAAAAAGAACTATTGGCATACACAGTGGCATAGATGCATCTCAACATAATTATGCTCAGTGACAGAAGCCAGTCATACTGCACTCTTGTACTACACCAACGAGTGCCTACTGTATGATCCCATTTACATGAAGGTCTGGACGGTGCCACCCAACTGCAGTGACAGAAGGGAAGGAAGGCCCACGTGGCTGCCTGGGCAGAGGGGGGTGTCAGAAAGGGCACAGGAACCCTTGGGGTGACGGGCATT
The DNA here is from genome assembly GCF_026419965.1 of Kogia breviceps. Taxonomy (NCBI): domain Eukaryota; kingdom Metazoa; phylum Chordata; class Mammalia; order Artiodactyla; family Physeteridae; genus Kogia; species Kogia breviceps. The sequence continues at coordinate 202,280,282 of NC_081310.1, forward strand.
TCACTCTCAGGAGTGTGGTGACGGCTTCCCGGGTGACTACACATGTCAAAACTTAGCTAACTTTACACTTTAAATATGTGGAGTTTATCATATTAAGTTATACATCAACAAACTATTAAAAGGACTTCCCTGGTGGCGCAGTGGTTAAGAATCCGCCTGCCAATGCAGGCGACACGGGTTCGAACCCTGGTCCGGGAAGATCCCACCAAAAACAAAAAAACTATTAAAAAATAAAAAGTAAAAAGCCCATAATCTGTGTAAAGCACTTAAGACTGCCAGGAGTGTAGTAGCTGCTCGTTGAAAGTCGGCTCTTATTTTTGAGGGCTTATGTCTCAAGGTCAAGGGCTCAAAGAGGGCTAAGTGGCTTCAGGAAGGGGCCCTGGCGCCCCCAAACGCACCGGCGTCTCAGATCCAGGCGCCGACGGCTCTGCTCTGCCGACTTCCGGTGGAGCCCGCTCGCCCTCTGGTGGCTTCCGGCGGTACCGCAGGCAGCGTGCCCGGCGATGCCACTCCCCGGCGGCTCCTCCAGCCCGTCCGTCTACACCCGCTCGCGGGCCTCCACAGACTTAAGGCCCCCAGCGCGGAGCTGGGTCAGAAGCGCGCAGATGCCCGTGTGCTCCAGAGCCCTTCCCACGAGGAGGCCCATGATTGGGGGGCGAGGAGAGGGAAGGGACGCCTCGGGTAACTTCAGCCACAGCTGGTCTTCAGAAGGAACCAGGTCCACCGCGCCCTCCCCACAGCCTCCCCTGGGGTCCTGTACTGCCTTCTTCCAGGGCAGCCATGGCAACTATAGAAAAGCCCCTGCCCCAAACCCTCCAAGCTTCCTCTGTCTGGGGAGTCCATGGGGGGCTCTGCTGCTGTGGCCCTGTAGACAGACAGACACACACGTGTGCTCCATGGAGTCGTGATGTGGCTCTGGGCCAACTGGTGTCCACGTGGAAACAAAAAGGTGTGACAGGACCCCCATCACCCACCATCCACGGAAATCAGTACCATGCGGGTGGTAGTCCCAGTGAGAAAGGTAAAATGATGACGCTCTAAAAACGTGGAGGGACATGGCGAAATCTTCATGACTTTTTGGGGCAGGCAGAGAGTTCTGTAAAAAGACAGAAACAGGGCTTCCCTGGTGGCGCAGTGGTTAAGAATCCCCCTGCCAATGCAGGGCACACGGGTTCGAGCCCTGGTCTGGGAAGATCCCACATGCTGCAGAGCAACTGGGCCCACGAACCACAACTACTGAGCCTGCGTTCTAGAGCCCATGAGCCACAACTACTGAGCCCACGTGCCACAACTACTGAGCCTGCGCTCTAGAGCCCGTGAGCCACAACTATTGAGCCTGCGTGCCTAGAGCCCGTGCTCCGCAACAAGAGAAGCCACCGCGATGGGAAGCCTGTGCACCGCAACGAAGAGTAGCCCCCGCTCGCCACAACTAGAGAAAAGCCCACACTCAGCAACAAAGACCCAATGCAGCCAAGAATAAATAAATAAATAAATAAATAAGTAAGTAAGTAAGTAAGTAACAGTGATAAGCATAAAGAAAATTGTTGATAATTTGGACTATGTTAAAATTTAAAACTTCTGTTCATCAAAAGGCACTGTTAAGAGACTGAAAAGTTGAGATGGGGGGGGAGATATTCATAGTACAAATATTCAAAACAGAATCCTTACCCAGAATGGGTAACAAACTCCTACAGATCATTAAGAAAAAGGCATAGAAGAGAGGCAGAAGCACTGAAGAGACACACATCTTCACAAAGGAAGATGCCAGTGGGGACTTCCTTGGTGGTCCAGTGGTTAAGACTCTGTGCTCCCAATGCAGGGGTCCAGGGGTTCGATCCCTGGTCAGGGAACTGGATCCCACACGGTGCAACGAAGATCCTGACTGCTGCAACTAAAGACCCGGTGCAGCCAAATAAATAAATAAATATTTAAAAAGAAGATGACAATGGCCAGTAAGGAAAGTGCTGCACCAGGCGGTGACAGGCCATAGGCAGTGTGGGTGCAGACACACTGGAGCCAGGGCACAGCCACCCCCGAAAACTGTTGGGCAGTGTCCTCTAGAGCTGGACAAACACCTCTGACCCCACAACTCTCCAAGAGCGCCAAAAGAAATGTTCCAGAATGTTCATAGCATCTCTCGGAAGAGCTGCAAACTGGAAATGACCCAAATCTCCATCCACAGGAAAGCGATGCACAGGTCACACATGGACCACCCTCAGCGGCGACGTTGACCAACACAGCCTTAGCCACCGAGTCCAGAGCCTGACGAGGAGCAGGGAAGAGGACCGTGGAGGAGTAGAAGACAGAGAGCATGGGTGCTGGTCTCTGCTGCGTTCCGACAGAGTGCCTGAAAACCTGGGAATTTCCTGCTGAGAGCACAGGAGCATCTTTTGTTCTAATGGGGCTCCTGTGGGGGCTGGTCACCAGAAAGACCAAGCCTGATGAGAAGCGTGGAGTTTCAGCCCCGCCCCCATCCTCTTGAGAAAGGAGAGGGGCTGAAAATGGGGTTAGTAATCGATCACGGCTGTGTGAAGAAGCCTCCACAAAATCCCGAGTGCTGGAGATGGGTGGAGCCGCGTCCACGCCCCTTCCCACGAAGCCCTGCCCATCTCCCAACCTGGACCCTCACCTGCATCCTTCATCCTACCCTTTTATAATGAACTGGTGAGTGTTAGTGAATTTCTCCCTGAGTTCTCTGAGTTCCTCTAGTAAATTAATTGAATCCAAGGGGCAGTGGGTAGTGGAAAGCTCACATTTGTAGCCAAGTCGGACAGAAGTGGGGACCTGGGGACCTGCTCCTTGCCATTGGCGTCTGAAGTTGGGGGCAGTCTGTGGGACTGAGCCCCTAAGCATATCCAGATATTATCAGAATTGAGTTAACCTGTCGGACACGCAGCTGGTGTCACCGAATTGCCTGGCGTGGGACGCCCCCCCCGGCCACACACACACTTTTGGCGACCAGTAAAGGGGACTCACAGGAGAGACGCAGGAGGGAAACCTGGGTTTTCCCAACACACAGAGGCAGCGAGGAGAGACCCCAGACCAGGCTTGCCCACCCGGGGCAGCCGAGAACGCCACCCGACCTCGCTCTTCCGGGGTGACTCGGCCTCCTCCACTCGAAGCCTCAGCTGTCGTGGTCCCCACCTGCCCAGTCTCAACCTCCTGGACCCTCCTCAGAGGCCACCCTCCTCTCCACTCTAGGTCCTTCTTAAGATGTGTTGCTGTCAGAAATGATCCTATTTACCTGTTAGCTTCGATGTTTGCTGTCCAACCCCCCTACTCCCTCCTCTGTCCCCAGCGGGAGGGGGGGGTGTCACAATGACCAGGCTGGGGATAGGCAACACCAGCCCGAGGGCAGGATGGCTCTGAGCAGGGCCTTTGGGGCCCAACTCTGCCACTCACTAGCTGTGTGGCTAAGGACAACTCACTCAGCCTCTCTGTGCCTTACCAAGCTCAACTGTGAAAGAGGGTCCTCCTGGCATCCCTCTCAGGATGGACACGTTTTGGAAAAGTGCTCAGGGGACTGGCAGGGTGGTGCCTGAAAGGGGCTGTTCTCAGAGGCCATGTCTCCTGCCCGGCTCCTCCTGGTGACCTGCAGGTGGCAGCACCAGACCCCTGTTCCCAGAGAGACAGACTGCGTTGCCACCCCCGCCTTGGGCCCGGCTTGCAGGAGCCTAGGTCGGGAGAGGTGATGGCAGGAGTGACCAGCTCTCCCCTGACCCCTCCCAGCCCTCTTCAGAGGCCCCTCCCATGTGGGTGCCTCCACTGAGAGCCCTCAAGGACCCCGCTTGTCTCCCAGGCCCTGCCGGCAGCTTCACGGTGCTGCCAGGGGCGGGGCCAGAGCAGGGAGGTGCAAACCCTGACCCAGGTTGGCAGTGGCCACGTCCAAATGACCCCTAGGAACATTCCAGGACCAGTCACTTCCTGGCTCATCGCTCTGGTTCCCTCTGTTCCCCACGGGCGTCAGGGTAAAGCTCTGAGACCCAGAAGCACCTGGGCTGGTCTTCGGGGGCCGCCAGCAGGCGAAGTGGCAGGAGGAGCCGGGAGGGCTGAGTCTTCACAGTGGGCGGGAGCGCTTTAAGAGGAAAGGGCAGGGCTTCCCTGGTGGCGCAGTGCCGATGCAGGGGACGCGGGTTCGTGCCCCGGTCTGGGAGGATCCCACGTGCCACGGAGCGGCTGGGCCCGTGAGCCACGGCCGCTGCGCCTGCGCGTCCGGAGCCTGTGCTCCGCGACGGGAGAGGCCACAACGGTGAGAGGCCCGCGTACCGCAAAAAAAAAAATTAATAAATAGGGCTTCCCTGGTGGCACAGTGGTTAAGAATCCGCCTGCCGATGCAGGGGACACGGGTTCGTGCCCCGGTCCGGGAAGATCCCACATGCCGCGGAGCGGCTGGGCCTGTGAGCCATGGCCGCTGAGCCTGCGCTCCGCAATGGAAGAGGCCACAGCGGTGAGGGCCCGCGTACCGCCAAAAAAAAAAATAATAATAAAAATAAATAAATAAATAAATAAGAGGAAAGGGCAGCCTTCGGCCGGGACGGGCAGCAGAGTAGCCTTCAGCTTGGGAAAGGGAGGTCCTGTGGGCCTGACTGCTGGTCAGCGTTCTCTGCCTGGCGTCTGACCTGACCAGGAAGGCGTCCGTCACGTCGCTGGCAGCCCCTCAAATGCCATCTATTTGTGGCCTGTACCCTGCCGCCTGGCAGGAGACACGTGACTGCGGGGCTGTGGTATTTTGGGCAACGGGGGCGGGGCGTGCGGGGCGAGCCCTGCACCATGCCGCTCTGGGACAGGCAGCTTGGACGCCCGGCTCCGCTGCCCCGGCTGGCTGTGGGGTCCCAGGTACAGTACTGCCGGCCCCTCATCCCCACCCTAAGGGGTCCCAAGGCAGACAGCCCCCACAGGGACCTCCCCTAGGACCTGAGAGGAGGGCAAGGTGCAGCGGGGTCAGGAAGCCACAGTGCCCTGGTCTCAAGGCACCTCCATCTCCGGACTTGCCTGGCCAGAGTAACCTCCCACCGCCCTGGGTCCAGTGGCAGCTGACCAAGGGCCAAAGGGCAGCCCCCTGCAGGGGGCTGAGAGGTTAGGGGCTGTCAGCCAGGTAGCGTTGCCTTAGTTCACTGAGACACGGGGAGGCGACCTTTGTCGGCTGAGCAGATCTGGTCAGGGGCACAGACACTGAGGATGGCCCCAGGGGGGCTGGTGGGAATCAGGAGGCTCATTTCTGTTCTGGGACCGCCTGCCCAGGCCGGGGCAGAGCCAGGCTCTCCCTGATGACCCCTGAGTGGGCTCTGGCCAGCACTAGCTTGACCTTGGTAAGCTCAGAGGAAGCCCGGCAGTCTGTTCCAGCCAAGGCTGCTGGAAGGTCATCACCAAAGTCTGGTCACCTGCTGGACACTGTGGCTCCTCCCCCCATGGCCAGCGGCCACCTGAGGCATGATGGGATAGCCCAGCGCTGACTATCGCCCATGAGCCCTGGTGGGTGGCCCTTGAAATGGGCTTTGCTATATAGAGCTGGCCTCAGTACCAACAACTCTGCAGGAAAGCTGGAGGCTGACCCAGCTGAACAGAAAATGCATAACGTTGTGGAGGAAAACTCCCCCTGGGGGTGAAAGCTCAAACATGAGGAACGCTCTTCTTTAGTGAACTTCACTACCTCGAGTGCAGGACTGTAGCAATATGTCACTGTAACGTTATCATTTGCGGTCAGTTTGGGAGCACGGAAAGTGGGTTTCGGATGTTCTAGCTCCAGGAAGCCATCAGGTTTGAGATCAGCACGGCTTCCCTCTGGATTCTCTGTTTGTTCTGCTTTCTTTCAGGACGGAGGTGGAGTGCTGGCCCCTGAGCCAGGGAGGCATGGGATGCCCCAGGGGGCAGGTGGGGTGGGGGCAGTGTGTGCCAGCCAGCGCCCCGGGCCTGGGCCCGTGAAGAGCCTGGTCTGTGGTTCACATGCCTCTGCTGACCCAGAATGGAGAACTTCCAGTACAGCGTCCAGCTGAGTGACCAGGACTGGGCTGAGTTTTCAGCCGCTGCCGAGGAGTGTGGCCTCCTGCAGGCCGGCCTGGCCTCTGGGGATGAGCTCTTGTCCAGTGACACTGACCAAAGGGACAGCAGTGGCAGCAGCCCCCCTGGGCCCCTGCCCCTTCCTGAGGGGCAGCTGGCTCCCAGGGGGAGCGACGGGCCCAGCTCTGAGGAGGAGGATGAGGTAGCCACCCGGCAGCTGGTCAGCAGGTCTTGGCGTGAGCCTGTGCTGGCCCCAGAGGCCGGTCAGCAGATGCCCAGCACGTCCGTGCGGTCAGGAGCTCGGCCGTCCCTCAGCCCTGGCGCTGCCCCTCTGGCCCAGGGCTCATCCCTCCTGGGGCCAGTGTCTTCCAGAGGCGAGAGGCAGAGGCTTCTGCAGGGCCCAGCCCCCCGGGGCCCTGCCGCTACTGCCCCCAGCGAGCCCGCTCCGAGCCCCGATTCCCCCGGCCGCCCTGGAGCCCTGCTGCGCAGCCCCAGCCGAAAGAAGAGGCGGGCAGTGGGCACCACGGCGGGTGGGCGCTTGGGTGACCCAGGCCCCTCCCCCACCCAGCTGGGCTCGTTACTGCTCGCTGAGGCCGGGGCCGAGGGCGGCCTTGGGCTGGCTGGGTCCGGGGGGAAGGGCCTCCGGGTGGGGACAACAGGGCAGGCAGCGGGAGCTGGGCAAGCCGAGCTGGGGCCAGAGCAGGCGGCCAGGCAAGGGCCAGGTGTGGATCTGTCTACATCTGTCCCTACCACTGAGCAGGGTACAGACCTCATCGGAATGACCCTCAGAACTGAGCCACGCACTATGTCCACGCTTGACCCGGAGGCTTCTCTAGATGTCACAATGGCTAAGTCAGACGTGGCTTTGTCCGCACCCACCTCCGAGCCTCAACGCAATGAGCCTCTGTCTACACCTGCCTCCAAGCCTAGACTGGATGTGGACCTGCTTATGCCAGGCCCAGGGGTCCAGCTGGACGTGGATTCACCTATGCCTGTCTCAAAGGCTATTCCACGTACAGCTCTGCCTCACCTGGTTTCCGAGGCTGGGTCTGATGTGGGTGTGTCTACACCTGCTCCCATCCCCGAGGCTGCGCCCGACATGGTGGAGCTGGAGGTTGCCCCAGTGGCCAAGCTGGGTTCCAGCCCTGTTCGGTCTCCAGAGGGGGGCCGACAGAAGCCCAGAGGGGAGCCCTCGGCAGGTGCCCCTGGACACCACACTGGGGGGCCCCCGCTAGGCCCCATCCAAGCCCCCAAGAAGAAGAGAGTGCGATTCTCCATGGCTGTGCCCAGCTCCGAGGAGCCAGAGTCGGGAGAGGCCTCGGGCCCAGCCTTCCCAGCCACAGCCCCCAGGACAGCAGCCGGGGGCCACAGGGCGTCTGGAGCCTGGGACGCTGTGGCAGTTGGGCCCCAGACCCCCCAGCCTCGGATCCTGAAGCACCTGCCTCCCCCCGCCCCCTCTGCCTCAGCGGGGCCTGGGCCCAGCTGCTGCTTTGAGGTGACCCACCCAGAAGCCTATGAGTTCTTCTTTTGTGACACCATCGAGGAGGAGCGTGAAGATGTCGAGGAGGAAGCAGAGGCTAGCCAGGCTCTGGCCGAAGTCCAGTGGCCGGATGTGTGCGAGTTCTTCTTCCAGGATGGCCAAACCCAGAGGTCGAGGCACTGGGAAGGCCGCTCCCAGGCCCCACCCCTCCAGGCTGAGCCTGTGCCGGCCCCTCCACCAGGAGACCCCATACCCATCTCCATCCCCGAGGCCTATGAACACTTCCTCGGGGAGGACATGTCGGGGGGCACGCTGGAGCCGGCTGCCCTTCTCCAGATGCAGGCCACGGAGCCCCCCAGGTCAGTCCCCTGGGAAGTGGGGACCGGCACCCCACCAGGGCCTAGCCCAGCCTCAGCGGAGCAGCTTACCCCGGCCATCAGGCCAGCAGGTGTGTGTTGCGGGGACCCCACGGCCTGTCCAGGACCTGGGTACACACTGTCCAGGGAGTTGGGCCAGTGGGGAGGGGCAAGCCAGGACCCTGGCTTGTGAGCTGGTGGGGGCCCTCAGGGATGATCTGGGCAGGATGACCAGCTCCTGGCCATCCCAGGACCCGGTCCAGGCGGGGCAGCCCCGGTCGAGCAGGGCTTTGGCTCCACACTGACCATCGCCCTGTGTTCAGGCCCAGGTAACAGCAGTGCCTGCCCCCAGCCTGTAGCAGGTAGGTGTTGGGGCAGCTCCAGCTCAGGCCGTGCTGCTGCCAGAGCAGGCTCGCATTCCCCTGGAAGATATTTTACAAAGCAGGAAACGGTGCCCCAGACGTACTCGCCCAAGTCAGCCTGACTCAACTATGCCACATGCTACCCCGTGTCATGGGACAAAGGTATCACGGGGAGAATGTGACTCAGGACAGACATGGCCAGGAGAGACGTGTCCCAGGGCAGATGCGTCTGAGTGGGACAACAGCAGGAGCTCAGGACACGCTTCTCTTTCCTAGAGGAACCCCGGGGTCCCCTCACCTTGTTTACCTTCAGCCAGAATGACATGTGCCTGGTGTTTGTAGCCTTCGCTACCTGGGCTGTGAGAACATCAGACCTGCAAGCCCCAGATGCCTGGAAAACAGGTTTGTGGGCCCGGGAGGCGGGGGGCTGGTGTCTAGAAGTCAAATGGAGGGGCAGTGGTGGTGTCCCAGCTGCTGGGCCAGCAGGGATGAGGGGCTCATGGGGAGGCGCAGGTGTCTCCCCTGATGGATCTCCTCTCGCCCCGCTGGCCTCCTCCCATCCTTTGAGAACCCCGCCCTGGGGCTGGAGGGTGGGGACCAGGCCGGGATGGAGCCGGCGCTCAGGAGCTCTTGTGCTTCTCTTGCAGTTCTGCTGGCCCACATCGGCACCGTCTCCGCTATCCGGTACTTCCGCCGGCAGGTGGGGCGGGGGCGCCACAGCCCCAGCTCCTAGGACCCAGGCTCCGCCCAGGAAGACTCAGGATGAGGAAACGTCCACAGGTGCTCAGGAGGAGGGGCTGCCCTCAGGCCTTGCCCTTTGACCCCTGTGTTCTGCAGCGTCCAGGAAGGAGCCTACGTCCTTGGTCCTGGCTCCCTTGGACTCCACACGAGGGTCCAGCCAGTGGCCGAGGCCGAGGCTGTGCTCCACACTTGGGAGTGGGGAGATTCTGGAAGGCTGGGAGGGTAGGGCAAGCAGGGAGCTGGTTAGTAAGGCGCCAGATTAGCAATAAAAAACAATGTGTCCAGCGAAACTGGAATCTCAGACACGTAGTATGAGACCCACTTACGCTAAGGAATTATTTGTGGTTTATCTGAAACCAGAGTTAACTGGAGTCCTGATCCTATGTGGTTATCCCGTTGGAGAGAGGGGTATGATGGGGCTTCAGAGCAGCAGTGAGGCCCCAGCTGGAGATCTGGGCAGAGGGCCTTGAGGCTGGGGGCGGTGTCCCAGGGACCCTCTGCCCTGTTTATAAGTGGGCTGGGCCGTTGGAGGCCTCTGAAGCCTGTCTAACCCCTGAACTCCAGGGGTCTGTGGTCAAGCCCTCCTTGGCTTGACCTCCCGAGATGGTGAGCAGGTACCCAGCGGGGCCCTGCAGGCTGGGGGTCTGAGGGCAGAGCCTGGAGCCCCTCCTCTGGGGAGCCCTGGAGGAGGTGCAGAGTCAGAAGGCAAGGGGCTCAGGTGGAGGGACGGGACACCTGGGTTCGCCCAGGGCTGACCGGAGCCGGAGGTGGGACGGGGAGGTGGGACGGGAAGGTGGGAAGGGTGCGGACAGTAGTGGAGCAAGGGGGCTGCCAGACCGGGTGCTGGGTGGGCGTCCAGCTCAGAGGCAGCACATACAGGGTCCCCGGGACGCAGGAGACGCCTGGCTGTTCAAAACAGAATGCGTGGACACACAGCACCAATAAAATCTCTTTCTTTCTGGTTTAGTCTCTTGCCGGTTTCCCCCGACCATCACTCTCCCACGCGCCCAGGCCACCTTCTTGCCTCTGCTAGTGATGTCTCAGACCCTTGTGCCCTCTGGCCTCACGTACTCTGACTCTAGCTAACCTTTCTCAGCCCTCTGACCTTTACACCTGTGCCATCCTCCGTCTCCCAGGTGAAACCCCTACCCCGAGTCCCCTCCCTCATTCCTTCCCTGAGAGGCAGGCTGAGGGTGGGCCCCTCTGGGCGTCCAGTCACCTTGGCCAAGGTGTCCTGAGGACGAGGCCCTCCTGACCCCTCAAGAGCCCAGGGTAACTCAGGTTTCTGGAGGCCCCTCCACCTGCTGGGGTCAGACCCTGACTTGATACTGGGCGCCTGTGGCCCCACTAAAAAGCCCCAGGTCCCGCTTCAGCCCCTCCTGCAGGCTCGATGCAGGCAGGTGGTCCCGAGCAGCGGCCTCCTGGTGGCCATCAGATCCACTGGACGAGCCCGCCTTCAGCCTGAGGTGCTCCTTGAGGCCACCGCTGGTGGGAACGTGACCGAGCTTTGTCCCAGACACTGTCGTAGCTCCTTGGGGGGCAGCCGTCTGGTGGGGAGGGCAGAGGTGCATGTGCTTTCAGGAAGCAACACCCAGAGCTTTCCCAGGAAGAGGCAGGGCCCTCACTCACCTGGGGGAGGTGGCGGGGGCTCGGGCGCAACTTCCCTCGCAGGAGAGACCTGGGGACCCCGACGACAAGTCTGAGGGATGGGCCCTCGGACGGGCTTGGCGGCCAGCTCAGGGACCTGCCGGACCCCACCCCCACCTTTCCTCTTGCCCCCACCCCCTTCCTGCCGCTGCCCCGTCCTTGGTCTCCGCCCATCCTCCCTTCCCCCCCCGTTTCCATCTCTCCTGCTCCCTCAGGGTCCCAGGAGGCCCCACGTGGTCTCCTCTCCCCCCGCCCCCGCCGCAGCACCCCTTGCCCGGGGTGGGGGCTGCTACTCACAAGCTGAGGGGAGCCTGGGGGCCGGGACCCCCAGCCCTTGATGGAGCCGTGATGCCTCTGAGAGGCTCGGGTCTGCGGGACTCCCTTCTCGGAGAGCAAGTGGGGGCCGGAGAGTCCAGAGCTGGGCTCAGAGACAGGCACGGACACGGGGACCAAGGGGAATGGGCTCGAGGGCTCAGGTCCGAGCGGGCTCTGCATCGCACTGAGGAACTGTCAGGAGAGCGGTGGTGACCGAGGCCCTGGGCTGGGACCTCCGTGCAGCTGAGGGGCCCCCGCCCCAGAAAGCCCCTTAGCCTCCCGTGGCAGCCTGAACAGATCGCAGGCTTCAGGCACCCTCTCAACCTCAAGCTATGGCCACATGCAGCTCTTTCTGTCACCCAGCAGGGGACTGACCTTGTCCAGGTCCTGGACGTCTGTGACCCTGCGGTGGGAAGTGGCAGGTGGTGTGTAGGGGTCAGCGTAGAGCGGGGAGTGCGGTGTCTCCAGAGAAGGGTCTGGGGCCTCAGGGCCATCCTCCAGCCTCAACTACAGGCAAGAGACAGAACAGACAGAATCGCCGGAGCTGGAAGTGGCCAAGCCCTCCCTTCTCTGTGCAAGAGGCCTCTGGGTGGCTCCAGGACCGAGGAGGCCGGGAAGATGGAGGGCGGGAGGGAGAGCCATGCCTGGAGCCAGGGTCAGCGTGCTGGGCCCACCTTGGTCAGGTCCAGGTGCAGTGGGGTGGCTGGGCCGGGCCCCTCGCCCTGGGCTCTGCTCCTGGGTGATCGGTTGCTGCCGGCCCGTCTCAGCTTTGCCTTGTGCCCACCGACGCTGGGGCAGCCAGGGCTGCCTTGCTCCTGTGGGGACCAAGGACCTTCCAGAAGGTTCCCCGGGGCCCTCTCCCACATACCCCTCTGAGGCTACACAGAGCCCCTCTGGTCTGAGTCGCCTCCCCTGAGGAACTAGGGCCCCACTTGCAGCGGGGTCCCCAACACAAACTCGCCTCAGTGTCCCCCACCCCCTTCCTCTGCCCGTTCCCCGCCAGATACTCACTGGTGCGGGCCGGGCAGGGCAGCCTGTGGTGGACTCAGGCGTGGAGTGGCTGGTGCGGGTGGAGCCGGGTGCTGGGCACCCCGAGTCCCAGCTGGTCCGTCCGTCAGAGGAGAGTGAGCCTTGGCCACCGCCCACAGCCTGGGCAGCCGGCGGTGGGTAAGGGTGAGCCGGATGGCAGGGCCCCTCCCCCCACCGCCCCATGCCCAGGCCCACCCTCCCGTTCCACCGCTGCCCGGTGGCACCTCCCCTGCCGAGTCCTCACCTGCGGGGGCGCCCGCAGCCCCGGGAAGCTCTCGGGGCCGGGCGGCGGGGAGGCCCTGTCCTCGCGGCAGATCGTCTGCAGGCAGAGCAGCCAGTGGCGGTAGTCCTCATAGCTGGCACACACCACACGGATGGTGTTGATGAGACGGCCTGGCACACAGATGCCGTGAGGGGGCCTGGCAGGCAGGGTGCCCCCTGCAGAGCCCCGGTGCAGAGCTGGGTGCCCGCTAGGCTCACGCCCTGTCTCCCAGGCCTGGGCTCTGCCCACCTTCGATCAGGAAAGAGCGGATCTGTTTCTCCCTCTCCTCCAGGTTGATGTGGATGGCGCTGAGTGGGAGCTCCCCCTGCGGGAAACCCGGGGGCCGAGGCCATAGTCAGGGAAGCAACCCTTGCACCCACTGCTCCGTCTTGTCCTCCCGAGCTGGGTGGGCGCTCGGACGCCGGGCAGTAGAGGGCAAGGCAGGTCCAAGGCCGACCCCCGTGGGAGGCCAGGGGCTCCCCGCCTGTCCTTGGGGGTGCCTTCGCCCCCGTCTCCAGGTGGGGCCTTCGCCAGCCAATGGCTGACACAGGACTGGTCACCTGCTAAGATGGGGGGTGTGGGAAGGGGTCACGAGGAAGCCCCCTGTGTGTTTCTCAGTGACTGAAAACCACGATGACCCCCAGAGTAGAATGTACCCTGATACACATGACACTCGCTCTGGCCCCAAAGGACCTTCACACCCACGCCCGGGCTCACACGTGCACACGCACACGCGTAAGCCTCAGCCACCCGGAAGATGCCTGCTCAGAGGCATAGGCCCCTTTTAGGGGCACTAGGGGCCCCCATGCCACCCACCCCAGGTGATGGGTCTGCTGGTGCCTGAGGACCCTCTAGGATGACACGGGATGCTGAGGCAGGGCACCCACCTTCCTTGCCCAGGTCAGGCTAAGACCAGACTGACCAGGGCAGTGGGCTGGGTGGGTGGGGCCGGTGCTATCTGTCCCAACAGGCCCCGAAATACAGGTTCCTCCTGAGCTGCCGCCCCCTCCCACCCCCACGCAGAGGGCGCGTCCCTGGGGCGGGCCCACAGTGGGGCGGGGCCCACCTTAAAGCAAAGCCCGTCTGCTTCCTCGGAGAAGATGACCAGGGAGGCCGGGTACAGGACCAGGAGCCCGTCCCGCTGCTCCTGTGGGGGGGGGGGGTGTCACCGGGCGGGGCAGGGTCTCCAGCAGCACACGCCCAGGGCCCCCACCTGCTGCCTGCGCCCCTCCCCCGCCTCCGCCTGCCTCTGCACCCCTCCACCCACCTGCGAGGGCAGATGCTGCAGCTTGACCCGTGAGGCACAGATGGCGGTGCCCGCCACCTGGAGCCCTGATGCCGTCCGCAGAGGGGTCAGCCTGCGCTGCAGAGTCCGAGGGGGCTGGTTCTCAGGGGGGCCCTGGTAGAAGGGGGTCAGCGGCAGGGGGAGGAGAGAGGTGACGGGAAGGGGCGTGGGGTTCCCAGCACTGACCTGCGGGGGTGCTGGGGGGCAGCGCGGCACCCCTCCCACGAGGGCTATCTGCTTCTCCAGGTGGTAGAGCCAGCGGTCCAGCTCGGCCTGGCTGGGGCACAGCACAAGAAGGGGGGCGGGCAGCGGGCCTGTGGCGGTGGGGGACAGAGTAGGCTAGGCCGGCGGCCACCAGAGAGGCTCCTCAAGGGTTTGGGGGAGTCATTGATGATCACACGCACAGCTCTGGAGGCCCCCGACCCGCTGTCCTCCGCCCCAGCCCGGCATACGCACATGTGCCCATCAGAGGAAAAGCCAGGGCCCCTCAACGTGCTCCGAGCCCCGCCAAGGTCCTGGGGCCCGGTCAACAGCCAGGTTCACCGAGCAGCCTCGGTGCTCTCGCCTTCCTGAGGCCCAGATCAGCACAGGCAGCACCCCCTTGCCCCCGCACACCTTTGATCTGGAAGGCGTGCTCTCTGGATCCCTCGAGCCGGGAGACGCTCAGCTCCACCAGTGGTAACAGCCCCTACCAGAGCACAGCGGGAGGAACGGGCTGGGGGACCCCCGAGCAGGGCTAGGCCAGTGCCTCCCAAGGGGCTGCCCTCTCCCTCCCCCCCAGCTCCGCTCTCTGCCATTTCCCCGCACCTGGAAAGTGAGTCCTTCGGAACCATGGGCCTGGAAGTAGAGGTGGGAGGGGAAGAGTTCCAGAAAGCAGTCGCTGACGTCCTGGGGGAGAGTGGGGCCAGGGTCTGAGGGCTGCGGGCAGGCCCCAGCGCGGCCCTCAAGCATGCCCCTCCCGGCCCGGCCCCCACCTGGCTGTGCTGGAAACGCAGCCGGACCTTGGTGTAGTGTACAACCTCTCCCAGGCTCCTCACAGGCGCCTTCCACTGCCCTGCCTTGAACACACGCAGGAAGGGCTGCTCCAGGTCTTCTTTCTGGCTCTCCAGGCTCGGGATGTTCTGGGGTGGGGGCAGAGCTCAGGGGAGGGGGCCTGACCAGCGGCCAGCAGCCCTGGCCCCCAGTCTCACAATACACGGGTTAAGAAGGCACACGCAGCATCACACGTGTGTACAGAACCCTGTACACACTCACAGCCTCTTCACATGAAAACGATGCAGAACACACACACACACACACACACACACACACACACACACACACAGAGCCTCCATGCTGGTCACAGAACTCTGTGGTCTAGTCTTGGAGTCATCGAGGTTTCAATTCAACGGAGGTACAACCCTTAGCTTCACTATTTCCTAACTGTGTTCCCGTATTTCGGTTATTCAACCTCCCGAGACTTGTTGGTCAGAAGGGTTTTCAGGTGTCCAGGTGCGATAATACTCGAGTCCCTCCCACACCTCAGGGTTGGCTACTAACATTTTAACACTTGGTTCTACCAAGGAAGTGGGGGGCTGATTTGTAGTCTTTGGCAATTTCCCTGGCGTAAGGACTCCCGTTTCAGTCCATTTCAAGCCACCAGCACGCTGCCGCACGCCCCCAATCTCCCTCTCGGCGGAGGCCCAGGTCCTGACAACGGCCAAGGGGTCCTCTCCCCTCACATCAGGCACGTGCCCGCCTCGGGGCCTTTGCTCTTGCTGCCCCTCTGCCTGGACCACTCAGCCCAGCCCCTTCTCACCCCATCCAGAGCCTGGCTCAGACCCCGTCTCTGTGAGCCCCTGTCTGGGTGCCCTTCCAACATTCGAGCCTCGCTGACCCCCGCCCATTGGTCCTCCTGTACGTTCCTCCTCAGCACTGGCCACATCTGGCTTACTCTGTCTTTTACTTCTTTGTCTTATCACCTGGCTCGGTCATGGGGTGAGAACGATACGAGAACAGGGCCCATTGCTGGGCCAGGGCCTAGGACAGGCCTGTAGTGTGCCGGGGGCTCAGTGCCTGTCTGCTGAAGGGAGGGAGGGTGAGTGCCCACTGACAGCTGGCCCTGGCACACAAAGAATCCTCTAGAAACAGGGGCTTGACTGTCAGAACGGAGTCAGACCGGGACGGGCGCCGAACTGGGGCTGGAGGGGCTGAGGTCTGGGATCAGGGTGTGCTGGGGAGCCGGCAGGGGCTGCTGTGCCCTGGCCAAGCTGAGGCACCCCTCGGGCAAGCCCAGGAATGTGAACAGACAGACTCACAGCTTGCTGGCGTCCCTGCCTTTGGGTGGGGCCTCCTGCACCCACACCCAGCGTGGGGAATGATGCCGGACGGGACCCATGAAAAATACGCCACGGGGCAGGAAGGGTCACGCAGCTGGCCCTGTGGCCTGGGCTCAGCCTTGAGGCCGCGGCTGGGCAGGCTCTCGTGTGGGTGCAGAACCCACGCCCAGGCAGGGCTTGAGGAGCGCCGGCTCCTCCCCCGGCCCCACTCCCCAAGGTTCAGCAAGCCGGGTCCCCTCTCTCGCCACCATGTCCTGGCCCAGAAGGACGGCCAGGACCACACGATGTGCCCTGGGCCTGGACAGAGGAGCTGAGGCCTGAGATGCGGCCACACAGAGAGACGCCGCCTGGGACTTGTCCGAAGTGCTCTGTCCCCTCCTCTGAGGCAGCCTGGTTTCTGAAGCCAGCACTTGGCCACAGGGAGCCCAGGACACCCCAGGGAGCAGGAGAGGGGACAGCCTGATTGGAACACTTGGAAAGTTGGCTCAGGAGCCCACACCTGCTGCTGTGAGGACCGAGGGGTGCAGGGCAGTTGTGTCTGGGGCAAGAACTGGGGGGGTCACTTCCCCCACACCCCAGGGCCTCTGCACACAGCAGAGCCTTGCCCCGCCCCTTGCCGTGCGGGGTTAAAGGGCGGGTGTCTCTCCCCCTCGGCCAGCTGGGCAGGCCTGGGGGGCGGGGCGCAGGGGCCGCTGTGGGATGAGGCAGTGGTGGACACTGAAGGGACACCCCTTGGAGAAGCCGGGGCTGAGGGCAGGGGCCAGGCCGGCTCACCGTGCACCCGAAGCCCCTAACGCTCAGAGTGACAGAGGGGCGTGGCGGTTCACGGCCCTGTCGCCAGCCTGACGCCCGTGCCCACACGGCAGCAGCCAAGACGTGCGTGCTTGTCCAGCTCCAACGCGCCCAGACGCGCTGTCCTGGGCCAGGGCCCGGGGCGGGGGGCGGACTCCAGGGCCCCCCCCGCCCCACCGCCCCACTGACTCAGGGCCGGTCTCAGTTTCACTCAGCTCAGACTTTCGGCCCATGAGCTTCCTAGGGCAGGGCTGCACCTACTTCCTCCCTGCGCTGTGGACTTGACGCCCCCAGTCCGACGGGGAGGACCCCGGGCCCAGCACGGGCAGGACGCACACACGCAGCCACACGCAGACCACCGCTGCCGCGCCCCTTCGAGCCGGGGCTCGCTGCCCAGCCGCTCACCGTCCCAGGGATGTAGTGGAAGATCTTCTCGGCAGTGGCGTCCCCATCCGGCCTGGCCTCGGGGCCAAACAGGCCAGCCAGCTTCCGGGCGCCGTCCTCTCTGGGAACAAGGGAAGGGGTGCTCACAGCCTGGCCCCCGAGGCAGATTGCGGGAGATCCTGTGACCGAGGGGCCGCGGCTGTACCCTGCCCCGCCTCACCTATTTCCCTTCAGCGAGGGTTTTCTGGAAAAGGAGGCTCGGAGCCTCCTAGGGGCCTGAGGGACACAGTGGCTGTTCCCCATGGGCAGCGGTGGCAGGCGGCCCGAGTAGAGCAGGTCGACAGGTCTGTGTCCCTCCGTCCCGAGCCTCCCGCCCCATCTGCTGGGGCGGGGCTCTGGGGCAGCCTGCCCGTACCCAAGGGCTGGGGAGGCGGAGCCTTTCTGGGAGGGGCCTGGCCCCCACCTGAGGCTGAGCTGAGCCTTTCAGTTTCCTGGCCAGGGTCCCCCACACACGCCAGCCAGCCCAGGGGGGTGGGGGATGGGGAGGAAAGGCTCCCCTCCTCTCGCCGCCCAGTGAAGAGCCCCCAGTCTGGACAGGAGGGGGCCCAAAGGCCAGTCTGTGATCGTGTCAGACTGCGGGTGCCTAGAGCTGGAGCTCCGTGAGCCCAGGCATCCCCTTCCAGACCTCCCCACCACGTGAGCACACACCCCGTTTCCACCTAAATGCCTGTTGCTGAGTCACCCGTGACTGGAGCGGATGTGTGCTGACTCTCAGCGGCTGAAGCAGGAATTTGCCACTGGGTAAGGGGAAGCCAGGACCCTCCCGCAGCCTCCTCTCTTGCCTCAGTCCAACCCTCACCCCAGATCAAGGTCAGGGTCCCCAAGGCTTAACCAGAACCCAGGAGGGAGGCCATGACCCTCCCAGGTGCGCCTGGGACAGCCATGGTGAGGGGGTGCCATGCACAGCCTGGAGTAAGACACGGGCCACCACAGCCCTGCCCCCGGGTGTGACGGTGCTGTCCCCAAGCCCCCAGGTGCCCACACAGCAGCTCGGCCCGGCCGCAGAGCCACCCCAGGCTCTCCCGGTCACCCCAGACAGGACCCTGAGAGACAGAAATGGACGCTCAGCCACAGGCCCGCAGAGCCCAGGAAACACGTTTATTGTTCAAGTGGCTCATATTGCTGTATGCGGTCTGCGGTGCTCGTGTGCCCAGCTCAGTGCAGGATCCAGAAATGACACCACAGCCACGGGAAGGAAGCCCAATTCGTGCCCCCCCGCCGGGAGTGTGCCTGGCTGGGCGAGGCAAGGAGGTGTGCAAAGCTCAGGCTGGGGGTCTGCACCTGCTCAGAAAGGCACCCCCATAACTGCTCTGCATCACCCCTCGGTCCCTCCAGGCCTACAGAGTCCAAGTTGGCCCCTTACCCACGGGCAACGCCAGTGTCCACCCTGTCGCTCCCCAGTGTCCCCAGCACGGTGGGAGAACACCCAAGAGGGCAGCTTGGTCCCAGAGATAGGACACTTTAAAAGTAAACGGAGAAACTGGCAGCTGCAGCCTGCTCACCATCAATCAATAAATAAACGAGTGAATAAATAAACGGTACACACAAACAAACACTGAAGAAGGAACACAGAAACCCGCGACCCAGGCGCGCGGAGACTGGACAGACGGCCCCGGACGTTCCTGGCGGGGGCCGAGCCCCGCCCCATGCGCAGGGGAGGGAGACGCTGGGCCCAGGGGGTTTAAGGCACGTGGGAGGCCGCGGGCGGGCGGGCCTCTGTGCAGCCGCGCCACGGGTCAGAGGCTGGTGGAGGACACGGACAGCGTGGGCGAAGAGGGCGGCGGGAAGTTGAGCAGCTCGAGCACTGCCACGCCCACGCTGCTGCGCCGTGTGAACATGCAGGACGCGGCCACCCACTTGTTGGTCCTCGGGTTGTACTTCTCAATGGAGTTGAGGCTGGAACTGCCGTCGTTGCCCCCTACGGCGTACAGCCAACCGTCCATGGCCACCAGGTCGTGTGTGCTCCTGCCGGCGGGGCGGACGGGGAGGAGTAAGAGGTGAGGCTGGGGGTGAGGGTGGGGGGGCAGGGCCGGGTCTGGGGCGTAGCCACCTGAGGAGCCTCAGGGGGCGGGGCCTTGGGAGGTATCCTGGGGGCGGGACGGGTGGGTGGGGGAAATGAGCCGGTGAGGCGGGGCCTTTGCGCAGTGGGGGCGGGGCCTTTGCGCAGTGGGGGCGGGGCCCTGGAGGGGAGACCTGGGAGGGAGGGAGGTGGGGGGACACGCCGCGCAGGGGTGAGAGCCTGGGACACATCTGTCAGGGTCGAGGGTGCAGACCGCTGTTGTGGTGACCGGTGTGGGGGCCAGCACACCTTCGGATGTTCATGGGCGCCACACTCTCCCAGGCACCCGCCTTGGGGCTGTATCTCTCCACAGAGTTGAGGCAGCTGGTGCCGTCATTGCCGCCAGCCACGTAGAGGGCCCCCTCCAGCACCGCCACGCCCGCGGAGCTGCGCCGGCTCAGCATGGAGGCCACGGGCGTCCAGGAGTTCACCTGCGGTGGAGGGACGGGCTGGGGGCAGACCCACTACCAGACTCCCTCCATCTCCATGTGCAGGACTCTACTCCAGGGTGGGCTGTCTGTGGGACAGGGTGGACGTAAAGGGATGACCTTCTGGGGGATGGCGCTGGCCAGAGAGTGATGACCCGAAGTAGCTCTGGGGAAGGGGAAACGTGTGATTGGGGTGTTCCGCACCTGGGGCTCATACTTCTCCACGGTGGCCAGGTGTGACGAGCTGTCATAACCGCCCACGGCGTACAGGTTCCCATCTGCAGGGAGTCAACACACCCGTGGTGCACCTGCTGTGTGCGGGGGTCCCCGGGGCGGGCGCTACGCGAAGCAGTCACCCACCGAGCGTGGCCACGCGCACGTATCGCCTCCGGGTGCTCATGGCGGCGATCGACGTCCACGTTCCCGTCAGGGGGTCGTAGCGCTCGGCGCTGTAGACACCAGGACGGCCGCTCACCTTGAGCAGTGGCAGAAAGGCAGTCCCGGCCCCAGGACCTGCCCTCCCCCAAGGAATGACGAAAATTCTGTGCTAGGCAGTCACGGAGGCTGGCCCCAGAGTCCCACCGGAGCAGGAAGCACGGCCTACTGGGTGGACACAGGCCACGGGCTACCTGGATAATGCTGGGCCCAGCCCCTGGCCTGGTGGGAAGGACGCCAGAGAGGAAAGAAGGGGCCACTGGGCTAGCTCAGATGAAGAGGCATAGGGGACCCTGGTGACCTGACTCAGGCAGGGTCCCCTTGGCTGCCCTCAGGCAGGACCTCTGCAGTCCTGATGCAGCCACACCTGCTGAGCCAACCCTGAAAGGCCACCCGGCCCTGACCCCAGCCACTACCTGTTGAGGCAAGAGGCCCCATCGTAGCCACCGGCTGCATACAGGAGCCCGTGCAGGGCAGCCACACCCAGGCAGCTGCGCCTCGTGCCCATGGACACCTCCGGCTGCCAGGTGTTGGTCACAGGGTCGTAGGACTCTACGGTGGCCAGGTCTGAAGTCCCATCGTAACTAGGGGAGGGGTTCGCTGCTGGTCAGCGTTGGCCCAGTGGGCACATGCCAAGCCCCTGACCCGAGGCCAGCCCGCCTCTTACCCGCCCACGGCGTACAGCCGGTTCCCGACTGCCGCCACGCCCACCCGGGCCCGGCGCGTGGACATCGAGGCCACCACATGCCAGCGGTCAGCGCGTGTGTCGTACGCTTCACAGTCCCCGTGGATGGCGAACAGGCTCCCGCCACCTAGGGAGGGGGAGGTGACGGGGCAGGACGAGGGCCCAGGGACACAGTGGGCTAGGAGGCTCTAGCACAGCTCAAGGTTGAGGGCCTGGAGGTTCCAAGGGCAAGTGGGGCCAGTGACTGGTGAGTGGGTCGCACCACGGTGGATGGAAGAGCAGGCGTGGCGTGAGCGCAGGGCGGAAACGGCATGGCGGGGCTTGTGCTGGGCTTGTCGGTAGGGACGCGGGGCAGGGATGGGGGACTGGATGGGACGGGACAGGCAGGCGTACCCACAGCAAAGAGCACGGGGCCGGCGCCCTCACAGCGCCGGGGCCGGGTGCGGCTGGTACCCAGGACGCCCCTCTGCTCGGGCAACAGGTGGAACTTGAGAGCTTCGATGAGCAGGTCCTTGCAGTCCGGGTGGCACCGCACCAGGCTCTCGGCGTCCACGTGGCCCAGCAGGAAGTCCCGGCTCAGCAGGGGCAGGCGCACACACTTCATCAGCTGGGGTGTGGTAGCAGGCCTGCTACGGTCAGGCCTGCTCCTGTGTCCCGGACCCTCCTCATGTGTCCTGGACCCTCCTCATGTGGAGTCCTGGACCCTCCTCAAGACACGTGCCTGCATCACCCCTGTGGGATCTCAGGGCACAGAAGAGCCCAGGCACACCTGACCCTCAGCCACTGCATCCCCTCCCAAGCACCGCAGGCCCCCAGGGCCTGGCCTCACCCGAGGAACGTGCTGCCTCCGGGTATCCACGTCGTGCTTGACCCAACTCAGGACGGCACGGTAGACGTCCTCCTCTGAAGGAACGTTCAGGCTGTCGCTAGAGACCAGTTCCAGCACCTGGGGGTGGGGACCCTCAGACCTGAGATCTGGGGAGGGGCTTGGGGGTCCATGGAGCCCTGAAGGTGCCTGGGAGGGAGAGTCCAAGGGGGCCCAGTGCTCCTATGAGGAGAAGCTGAGCAGGGTCAGGAGTCACAGATCCAGTTCCTGGGGGCCTAGCTCCAGAGCAGTCCTGGGGATACGGAACCGGGCACGGGAGACTGTAGGCAGGTATGTGATCAAAACAGGAGAGTGTCGGGTGTCAATGGCGATGGCTCCTGTGAGGTTAGAAAATGGGGGTGGGGGGTTCCCAGGGGATGGGTGGCGGGGTTGGAACGTCAGTCAGAGACTGGAAATAAAGACTGCGGAGCAAAGGACCGGGTCTTATGGGCCCAGATGATGGGGGCCAGGGGGACCAAGGCTGGTACTGGGGTCTGGCGATTGGGTCAGGGTCAGGGTCCGAGTCAAGGTCCAGGCTGTGCTCCAGCTGCCACGTTACCTGCTTCAGCGGCAACAGCATGAACTCCTCAGTCTTGGCCACGTCCACGAAGTGCTGCAGCACGTACCTGTGTGCCGCCTTGAGCAGGTCGCTGCACGAGTGTGTGTCGGCGAAGCCCCGGATGCCCAGACAGTTGGAGGGGTCGAGCTGACTCAGCAGGAATTTGCAGCAGGCGTCACGGACCCCATTCAGCTGCAGGAGGCTGGCGGCCGGGAGCAGAGTCTATGGGGCAAGGTGGGAGAGAGGGCCAGGGGAGAAATGGACGTGAGGACTGAAGGGTGGCAGCGGTACAGGGGACGCTGGGGGCGTGGGGAGAGTGGAGCCACAAGCAGGGTAGTGGCACGGGACGTGAGGGGTGAGGCAGCCTCACCTGCACGTTGCCTTCCCCCACCACGATCTCGGCCGTGTACGCAAACTGCACCAGCTGGTCCAAGGCCTGAGGGTCGATGTCGTGCAGCGTCACATGCGTCTGACGGCTCTCACTCATCTCATCTGTGGGGACAGCAGGTCAGGCTGGTCCCCACCCTGGGAGAGCTGCAGAGTCCCCCAAGTGCCCGGACCCGATGGGGCAGTACTTGCTTGTGAACATGGCGTGGAAGTAGGGGCTGCAGGAGGCCAGCACCACCTTGTGTGCCCGGATCTCCTTGGCAGCCACGTGCAGGACGATGTCACACAGGAGGCCGCGCTGCCGCATGCGGCTCATGGCCACGAAGGCATCGTGGTAGTGCCGCTTGGAGTTGTGGGATACGGTGTGGCCCTCGCGGCTCAGCAGCTGCACTGCACCCTCCATGGGGCCCATGGGCCGGGCCTGCCGGGGCCGGGCACGCTCTGCCTCCGGGCTGTAGGTGGGCACTGCCTGGTCACGGTGTGCTCTGTAGGGAGCTGCTCACCCACCCCTGAGACCCTGGGCAGGGCCTGGGCACCCAGAAGGCCGCCCGCCCCCAGCAGCCCGAACCAGGTTTCCATCAAGGACCCACTCCCCTCAGGACCTCCCCTGCTCTCCAGGCGCCACGGCACTCTGCTGTCTCGCATTCAGAGAGTCCAACTAGACTCTGCTCCAACCTGCTACCAGAGTGAGGTCGGATCCCACGCCAGACCCCGGTCCGTCATTGAACCTGTACATCTTCCTCTGCCGCGACCCCTGCTCAAGCACCACACTTCCCTCCACCCGGGGGCCTCCGTGAAGCACCCGCTCTCTAGACTCCCCTCGGGACTAGGCTCTGTCCATCGCTGGCAACCCATCCCGCGCCCCCAGCAGAGTCCGGTGTCCTCGGCACGGGCTGGGCATGCGGGAAGTGCACGAGGTTCATGAAACTGGTACGTACTGACCGGTGGCTCTGAAGCAGACCCCTACCCCGACCAGCAAGTGTGACCTCTCTTGACCGCCAACCCCCCATCATTCAGACAGGCCGCCCGAGTCTTTGAACGGCGCAGCTGGAATTCAAGGGCGGCGGGAGAGGACAGAACCTCCGGGAGCAGCCTCCTCGGGACGCCCTGCCCCGCGCCGAATGTGTGCGCGGGTAACGCAGGGGGCCAGGACCCTCCGCGGTCGGGCCGAGCCTGCGGGGCGCGAGGCCGCCCCCTCCCGGCAGCCTGCCAGGGTCGGCGCGCCCCTCCCTCCCTCCCCGCTCCTCCTCGGCCCTGGCCAGTCACGGTCCCCAGGCCCCCGGCCCACTCACGCTGCCGGCTGCGGCGGCGGTGGCGGCGGCGGCGCCTCGGGCGCGGGCCCCGGGCTGCCGTGCTCTGGACTTTGCGTTCTGCCGGCCGGGCGCTCGCTGCGCGGCTGCATGGGTTCGGCCGCCGGCCCGCCGCCGATCCGCGGAAGACGCACAGACAAGCGGACGCCGGACGGCTGGAGGGCTGCTCGGCGGTGGCGGCAGGCTCGCCGTTCCTCGCTCCCGCCGCTTGCCCGCAGCCGCTGTTTCTCGGCGCCGCCCGCTCCGCCTCCCGCGCTCCCCCGAGGTTTGGGGGCGCCGCGTAGCGCGCGAATCCTCCCAATGTTTCGGCGCTCCTTCCGCCTCCTCCTCCAGGAAGCCCCCCGGGCCCCGCCCGCCGCCTATCCCCAAGAAACCTCCCGGACCTTCCGCCCGCCTCAACTCGTTCAAGAAGCACCTCTCGCCCCTTCCGGGGCCCCGCATCTCCTGGGGGGCCGAATGGCTCCACGTGATGCCCCTGGGACCTGAGCCAGCCGGGGGGCCGCGTCTGCCCTCCTCTCTCCAACCCCACGCAGGCCACTTTGCCGTCTGGCCTTGATCTGGACGCTGGCTGCAGAGCGGGAGACGGGGTGGGGTGCACGCCCTGGGCGCTGTGGGGTCTCCTGTCTTGGGATCTGGCTGTCCAGGCCCGCGAACCTCTGCCATTTGGACGAGTGGGGGGAGGAGAAGGCATAGGTTGGCTTCCCCACCTCCTTCCTTCCCCAAGGCAACCTTCCAGCCTCTGGGCCTTTGCACCTGCAGGCTGTTCCACAGATAAGGCAGAGCAAAAGTGGCTGTCCCCGCCCGGGCCGGCCTGGGGACTTAGGCAGATGTGTTCGTAGCTGAATAACCAGCAGAGGACTCGCTGGACTGAAATATCAGCCATCCTCTTTCAGGGAGATTTGGCCAACCTGGTTTCAATAATAGTGCTCGGGTCTGTCCGTTGTCTGCCCCCTCCTGCTTCCCCAGCGCAGGCGCTATGGGACTCTGTCCAGTGAAGTGAAGACGGCTCTCATCGCTCTGATCCTCGTCATTGTATCATTTATCAATTCGCAAACAGCCCATCTATAGCATCACCATTTCCATTTTCGTTTGTTTTTCCTACTAAAGATTGTTGGCTTTTTTTTTGTTTTTTTTGCGGTACGCGGGCCTCTCACTGTTGTGGCCTCTCCCGTCGCGGAGCACAGGCTCCGGACGCGCAGGCTCAGCGGCCATGGCTCACGGGCCTAGCCGCTCCGCGGCATGTGGGATCTTCCCGGACCGGGACACGAACCCGTGTCCCCTGCATCGGCAGGCGGACTCTCAACCACTGCGTCAACAGGGAAGCCCTGTTGGCTTTTTATTATTGATTTCTAAGAGCTCTTCGTATAGAAGTCCTCTCTGACGCATGTTTCCCCCCATGCATTTTTTCCGTGGTCAGTGCACTGACATCCTCACAGGCACGTGTTCACAGAACCGGGGGGCGGGGCGTGGGCTGGGCTGGGCGAGGGTGACCCAGCCTGGCCCTCCCCCAGGTCGGTGTTGTTATTAGTACCTTTTTTGGTAAACATCACAGATTTGTGAGCGGAATGGCGGCATTCCGCCCTACGCAGTCCTGCGGGGTGCTGGAGCTCCGCAGTCTGTCCCTCAGCGGAAGTGAGCGGGAGCCGTGACTGAACCAGGCCTGAGCCGGGAGCTTTCGTCCCGCGTGCCACCCTGGGAGGCCGAGCGCCGCCCGCCCAAAAAGAGCTCTGAATGCGCCCTCCCGCCTGGATGCCGCCGCAGCCAAGGTTGGAGAACCTTAAAGCCACCAGGAGGGGCGCGGCGGGGCGGGGACAGGGGCGGGGTTACTGCAGGAAGTGCGCCTGGCGCAAGGCCTGCTGGGGCCGGAAGTGGGGCGCACGCTACAGGCCTGCAGTCATGGCGGCGGCGTGCACCCGCAAGCGGTGAGTTGAGGCTCCGATCAGGCCTCCCGGCGGGCGCTTGCATCTAGAGAGGCTCACCTTGCACCTCTGTGTGTTCCTGGGGAGGCCGGGCGGGGACACACCGGGCTGGCGGGGAGTCGTGACTCCAACGGCATGGCCCGCAGGCGCCTGGCGGAGCTGACGGTGGACGAGTTCCTGGCCTCGGGCTTTGATTCCGAGTCCGACTCGGAGCCCGAAGGAGCCCCAGAGGCGGAGACGCGGGCGGCGCGAGCAGCCGCCCGGAGTCCGGATGGACTGGGTGGGAGTCCCTTGGCTAGGTGAGTGGAGCGTCTTCTACGGGCCGTGTGTAAGTAGAACCCGCTTAACCGTCCTGGCCCGCCCCACCAGAAGGGTGACCACTCCTGGGGCCTCAGGAGTAAAGCCTAGGGACCTCTGACCTCTCCCCGAGACCTTTCAGCTTGTTTATTCTTCTATCCGCTATTTACGGAGTGCCTGCTCTATGCCAGGTCATCCCGGTGTTGGGAAACGCTGGAGAATAGTCCTCATTTTTGGCCTTGGAGCGCTTATTCGGCCTTGGATAAACCACAGCGTGTAGGGTGGTGGAAGCAGTAAGCGCTGCAGACAGTAAAAAGCAGGAGCTGGAGCAATAGGGAGCGTAGGCGGAGTAGATAAGGCCGTCTTAGGAAGGAAAACGGGGGAGTAAATTGCAGCAATAGGGGAAGAATGGGTGTTTCAGGCGGCAGGAACAGCGAAGGTCCTGAGTTGAGAGTGAGCCTTACGCAGAGTTGAGCGTGGCTGTGGCAGGCGTAAGAGGAGAGTAGCAGAAGGTGAAGCTGGAGAGACGGTGATGGGGCTGGATCTTGTAGACCGTTTATATGGCGTTTCAGTACAGTTGGAAATTATCCTAGGGTTTTGAGTAGTGAAGTAACGTCGCGTGACGTGTAACAGGATGGGTCCCTCCGGTTGCTGTGCTGAGGGAAGGTTGCAAGCGGCCGGAGTGGACAAGCGAATTGAGAGATGATGCTGGTTTGAGAGGAGTCGTGAGACTTTTGGAAGTATTGATGATGAGATGTCGTGACAGAGTGCATGCTGGGTGTGAGAGACAGAGAGGGTTTACCTTTCACGTGAGTACCTGGAAAGGGGGAGTTAGCGACAGCTGAGGCAGAGCAGTGTGGGGCAGAGTAAGTTCGGGGGAAGCTGCAAGTTCAGTGTCGTGCGCGTTGGGTTTGAAACACGTGTGCAGAGGCTGTTGGATGTATGAGTGTGGATTTTGGGGGAGAGAGAGATCTGCTGAAAACTTACTCTCTGGAAAACCCCCTGCTGTGGTTGTTGGCAGCTGCTGTGGAGGGAGCAGACTAAGCCTCATAGGTTCTCTGAGGAGGACAGGAAGCCTGCCCCCCCTCCCCCCTTGGCCTTGGCTGTGCCTGCCGGCCAGACTTGATGCCCCCACCTTCTCAGGCGGCGTAAGGGCCGCGCGTCTGAGCGCAAGGACCAGCTCTCTCGACTGAAGGACAGAGACCCTGAGTTCTGCAAGTTCCTGCAGGAGAACGACCAGAGCCTGCTGAGCTTAAGCGATTCGGACAGCTCTGCGGACGAAGAGGAGCAGCTCCACTCCCTGCCGGACGCGTTGGCAGTGAGAGCCCATACACAGTTGGGTGGGGGCGGGGACATATTTGTGGCCTCTGCATCTGGTCCAGTGGGGCCCTCGATGTCCGCTGCAGGAAGCAAGTGAGGAGGAGGAAGATGAGGAGGACAGGGCCCCCAGAGGACCTACGGGGAAGAGGAGGGAGTCTGCCTTTGTGACCCTCGCCATGGTTGAGAGATGGAAGCAGGCAGCAAAGGTGAGAAGCTGGGCTGCTGACCCCGCCCCCGCCCCCGCCCCCGCCCCCGCCCCCTTGCTTTCTTTCAGTTATCTGAGGCAGTGCAGGTGGGAGGAGCCCTCCTCTGAGCCCGTTCAGCACGAGAGAATCTCAGTTTTCCCTGCAAGCTAGGAGGGCATTCTTCCCTTCACTCAGAGACTAGGAATTCTGGGCAGGAAGGAAGAAGGGCAGGGCTTCCTGCCTTCTCCTTTCCTCTCTGTTTTTCTCCAGGGCTCTCTGAAGTGCACTGTGGGCAGGACACAGTCTCTGTGCCTTTGCTCGCTGGTGGAGCCAGGGCCCTTCTGAGGGCCTTGCAGTGGTTTCTGCAGGAAAAGAAAGGATGGAAAGGGAGAACTCTAGATATCACTTGGAGCTGGTCATCGTTTATATCCAGGCTCCTCAGCCCTCCCCCCGCCATCCCTTCCAGCAGCCTTCTGGGCTCTTTCTGTTCCCTGCGCGTGGCTCAGTAACACTGCTCTCACCTCTGCTGTTGGCCTGAGGGTGTGGCCGAGCACGCCTCCCCCCGTAGAGCAGGTTCCTGGAGCCCCAGCTAGCTGCCTCTCGCTCTGCCTGCACAGCGGACTCAGCTCCTCCGACATTCTGGGCCCTTCTGCCCTTTCAGCAGCGCCTTACTCCAAAGCTGTTCCACGAAGTTGTGCAGGCATTTCGAGCGGCCGTGGCCACCACCCAAGGAGAACAGGAAGGCACCGAGACCAGCAAATTCCAGGTCACGGACAGTGCTGGTGAGCTGGGGTGAGGGGACCAGGAATACACTCTCCATGTTCCATTTTCTGTCCTGAGAGTGGCACCTCTGGTTCCCTCATTGCAGTGTTCAACGCTCTGGTCACTTTCTGCATCAGAGATCTCTTTGGCTGTCTCCAGGAGCTGCTGTTTAGAAAGGCCCCAAAGGACAGTAGCAGGTAAGGGACGAGAACGGCATGCGGAGGCATGGTCAGGGCCCTGCGCTGGGGAAGGCAGGGGCTCTGGGACCTAGGGGCCCCCTCCAGACCCAGCTGGTACAGAGGGATGTGGAGGATAGAGCCAGGCTCTTTGTAGGGCTCTTGGGAGAGGCTGGACCCTCAGGGCCCTGTGGGGGTAGCCCTGTCCTTCCTCCTTCCTGCCCAGAATCCTTCAAGGGCCACAGAGTATGTGCTTGGCTTTGCTCCCCCGTCTTCCCTGGTCAGGATTCTCTCTTTTCTCTTTGGACAAGTCAAGTCTCGTCTGCTGTCCTTGCTCTTTGGCTGGTCACTGTGAGTGTGTGTGTCTAGGCAGGGGCCCCGTCCATGCTGGCCTGAGGACCTTGACTTCCGTGTTAGATGCCAGTCGAGCAGAGAAGGCCGTGGAAGGTTTTCAGAGGGGAGAGAGGAGCAGCCGGCATTTGGCAGCTTGTGGGTCCCACTGGGGCTTGCAGGAGACTGCAGCCACATGACCTGGAGGCAGGAAAGGCTTGGAGGTCAGACTCACCCTGACGCTGCTCAGAGGGAGAAAGAAGCTCCAGGGAGAGGTCTCACTGGGACCACCTGGAGGGGAGGTGGAGGAGGCCGGGACTCGGGGATGGGAGTACCTGGGCCTGGTGGTGGTGGTCGGGGCTGGACTGATCCGGCCACGTGGAGGTGGCTGCCTGAGGGGACAGGGCAGCTGGCTGGCCGGCGAGAGTGGAGGGCCACAGTCAGTGAGTGGGTGGGCAGCAAAGAGGCAGCGCAAGTGGTTCTGGCGTTGGCTGGGCGCAGGCTCCCGTGGGGGCCGCTGCAGTGGGGAGAGCGGTCCCCATGGAGGACAGCGGGCTTGGGAGGAAGCGGCAGCGCCGCCTGTGTTGTGGCTCCAAGTGCCCAGCAGCCGGCCTCAGCCCATGGGGAGGCTATCGGGGCCCCTGTCCTCGGTTCTCTTGCCCACGTTACCAGAGTTAACAGACACTTAACGTGCTGAGTTCTGCAAGTGTTGAGAGGTGATGCCTCTGAGAAACTTCTGAAGTATCAGCCGGTGTTGCTGAGATTAAGGTGTAAATGACTTGGTCTCCGTGTACGTGGTGTATGTGGAGCGTATGTGGCCCAGGGAGTTCCCCGGTGGTCCAGTGGTTAGGGTTCGGTGCTTTCGCTGCCGTGGCCCGGATTCAATCCCTGGCCGGGGAACTGAGATCTTGTAAGCCGCAAGGGTAACAGCGGCAAAAGCTGTATGTGGCCCAAAGGAAGACAACTTGTGGTGCTGGTTGGCGACGCCTGGGTCAGACC
Source organism: Kogia breviceps (assembly GCF_026419965.1). Taxonomy (NCBI): domain Eukaryota; kingdom Metazoa; phylum Chordata; class Mammalia; order Artiodactyla; family Physeteridae; genus Kogia; species Kogia breviceps. Next base: position 202,310,026 of record NC_081310.1, read on the forward strand.
TGGGACTGCAGAGTGTGGGTGCCTGGGAGGTGTGGGGAGCTGGAGGCCAGGGTCTGTCTGGGGGCTCTGGGGGAAGTGGCTGGCCCTGGGCTCAGACAGGAAGGATGGTCAGCCCTCTGGCCGGGTGTGGTGGCCTGTGGGGGGCTTGGGGCTTGGTGGTACCCCTCCTTAGGCGTAGCTGTGGGCCACCCTTGAGAGAGTCCTGGTGTGTCTCTCATGTCCGTCTAGCTGGAAAAGTCCCTGAACTCATGGGAAAGATGGGGGGTGGGGTGTCTCACCACAGGGCCCATGTGCCCTTGCGTCCTGGACACTGTGTGTCCTGGATGGGACGTGGCTTGGGGCACACCCCTGCCGCCTCGTGGCCTCCTGGTGGCCTCGTGTCTGAGCTGGAGGGTGTGGTCTCCCTGCAGGGTGCTGCAGCCATCCAGCAGCCCGTTGTGGGGGAAGCTCCGGCTGGACATTAAGGCTTACCTGAGCTCCGTCATACAGGTGCAGTACTGGGGGGCGGGGCCTGCCGGGTCACATGGGGGCCTGGCTGCATCCACCGGTCCAATCCTTCCTCGTATCCTGGGCCTCGCTGACCTCTCCTGCTTCCCCAGCTGCTGGCCTGTGTGGCAGAGGCGACAGTAGCAGCGGCCATCCTCCAGCATGTCAACAGATCCGTGCCTTACTACCTGACCTTCCCCAAGCAGTGCCGCATGCTGCTCAAGGTGCGCCGGCCTCGGGGCAGCCCCACTGCCTGCTGGCGTGCCGGGGGCATCTGTGCCACCCCATGGGGTGCTGTCTTGGGGGCACGCTCGAGGCAGCACAGCCCAGTCACGCGAGGATGGGCTCCCCTGGGGGGTGGGGGGCAGCTTTCTGGCCGGGCTCGAGGTGGGGGTGGGGGGCGGGGCGGGGCAGGCGGTGACAGCTCGCCTCCACAGAGGATGGTGGTCCTGTGGAGCACGGGTGAGGAGACGCTGCGCGTGCTGGCCTTCCTGGTCCTTGTCAAGGTCTGCCGGCACAAGAAGGATGTCTTCCTGAGCCCCGTCCTCAAGGTAGCGGTGCCCCCGGCTCTTCTGTTAGGGTCTAGGTTGAAAGTCTCGATCTGAGGGCTGGGCAGGCTGCCTTTGTGGTTGGTGCTTCTCGCGGGTGCTGTGACCCTGGGCAGACCCACGTCCTCGTCATGGCTTCCTCCAAGAGGAGTGGGGGACAGGACGGCACGGGGACAGGAGCCCTTGGTCCCCCTGGGGCTCCACATGGACTGGCCCACACAGCTCTCACCTCAGTGGATGAGGACGTCAGACGTGGAGAAGGGTGGGGCCCCTGCTGCCTGGCTCTAAGCCTGGGGTGGCCTGCCCTGCACAGGACCCTCGGGAAGCCCCCTGCATCAGCCTGGCGGGCAGCAGGGGCTTCTCTGTCTCCTTCCCTTCTGGTCCGTCCACGTCCCTCGCCCGTTCCCACGGTTATTAATGCTGTAGCTCCCTCCTTCCTGGGTGTCTGGGCCTCCCCGTAAGACCCTTCCCCTTGGCGCTGCAGACTGCCCGGGGCTGGTGGGCTGAGCGGCCGTGGGGCCTCGAGAGGCAGGCCGTGTGGCGGAGGGGGCTCTGCGGCAGACGCGGCCGGGCTGGTTCCTGCTGAGGCCAGCTCTGAGGGAAAGGCCCGGGTGTCTGCGGGGTGCTTGGAGCCGGGCGGTGGGGGCATGGGCCCTGGGAGCTCAGAGGTGGCTCTGACTAAGGTGTTTCCGGCAGCAAATGTACATCACGTACGTGAGGAACTGCAGGTTCACCTCCCCCAGCACCCTGCCACTCGTCAGCTTCATGCAGCGGACTCTGACGGAGCTGCTGGCCCTGGACACTGGCGTCGCCTACCAGCACGCATTCCTCTACATCCGCCAGCTCGCCATCCACCTGCGCAATGCCATGACCACGCGCAAGAAGGTGGGCGGGGCGGGGCAAGGCGGGGGGGCGGAGCCTGACCCACTGCGGGCCTGGGCCTCTTGCGAGAGGCAGCGCAGCCCCTTGGTGGCGCCAGGGTCCTTGCTGGTGGGGGCTGTGGAGTGGGTGAAGGGGCCCCCAGGGCTGACCTGGGTGGACTGCACTCTGCCCAGGAGACGTACCAGTCAGTGTACAACTGGCAGTTCGTGCACTGCCTCTACCTGTGGTGCCGCGCCCTCAGCACCATCTGCCCCAGTGAAGCTCTGCAGCCCTTGATCTACCCCCTGTCCCAGGTTGTCACCGGTTGCATCAAGTGAGTCGGGGCCGGGGGTTGCCCCGAGGGCCGAAGGAGGTGGGGCCAGGGTTACATAGGTGTCCTGGGGGTCAGGGCCAGGGTTACACAGGGAGAAGCTTACGGGAGGCTGTCCTGGAGGTCAGGGTAGGGTCGGGGCTGTTCACAGAGGGTCTGGCCAGTGCCCCTGGCAGCTGGGGCCTCCAGGTGTGGTGTCTGTGACTTGGCAGCACCCGAGGAAGGTCTGGGCTGAGGCTGTCCGTGGCCTTGTCCCCAGCACCACAGAATTACTGTCAGCTGGGCCTCTCGGTTGCCTGTGACCTGGTACCTTAGTCCAGGACGCCGCACACACGTGTATTCTGGGGGCGCGGGGTAGAGGGGACTGTGTGCAGTTTGAAGGGATTTGGGGTTATCTGCCTGGACATCTTGGACAGAGCAGGTTTGGAGTGATGTGCCATGGTTTGCCTATGAATATCGTGTTGGTGGTCTCTGGGGGCAGAGACCGGCGGAGCCACACGTGGCCAGCAGAGGGCATCCTTGTCTTCCTGAAGGGAGAAGAAAGAAAAGTTTTAACGAGTAACTCCCGCGGGTCTGCTGTGTCACATGTTAAAATGAAATGGAGTCCTTAGCCACGTGGGGTGTGGGTCCCCCCCCCCCCGTAACTGAGCAAGGAGGCAGGTCCTTAGAACTGCGACTTCGACGTGGGTTGGGGCCTTTTGTCCTGTTTTTATCTGTCTGAGGCTGGTGTGGCCGCTGACCCTGCTGGGGAGGAGCCCCTCCTGAGGTTGGAGCGTGGGTGGGGAGAGTTCAGAGGCAGCTGGGCCAGTCGGGTGAGGCTGGTTTGGGGGTCTCTGAGTCTGCGGTCTCTGCTCACTCCCGCCTTCCCACATCCCCAGGCTGGTCCCCACTGCCCGCTTCTACCCGCTGCGCATGCACTGCGTGCGCGCCCTGACGCTGCTCTCGGAGAGCACGGGCGTCTTCATCCCGGTGCTGCCCTTCATCCTGGAGGTGAGCAGGTGCTCGGGGTGGGGCGGGGGGCGCGGGGGGGAGGACGCCTGCTGCCGCATGCGGCCCCACCACTCCTCAACCCGGTGCGGCTCTCCTGAGGGCTGGCTCTTTGCCCGTAGCACACGGTGCCTGCCCGATAGGCAAGAGTGGCACCGCAGGTGAGTATAGCTGCTCTGCTGGGCCGGCCCGAGGGCGCTGGTTTTAGGGCACAGACTTGGGTTGATCTGGGTGTTTGCCCAAGATTAGAGTGAGCGGCGGAGCTGGGCTGGAAGCCCCGTCTGATTCCAAAGCTTGTTCCCTTTGCTGCCTCTGTGCGTGTGTACCCGTGTGTATACGTGTGCACGTAGCTTAGGTAGGGAGAGGCTTCAGTCCAAAGGCTAGAAATCCACTAGGGCCGGGACCAAGCTATGGGGATGCGATCGTGCGTGAGGAAATTGCAGTGATGGTGACCCTGTGCAGGAGGGACCCTTCTTTGTCTCCAGACACTGGTTCTCATGGCTTCCTGGCCCAGTTTCAGGAGGGGCCAGCAGCAGTGTGTAAGGGTGTGGCCTGGTCCCGCCCCGTTGGCCAGGGCCCTGCTCTGGGGTAGAGGGACTCCCTTGGGGACCAGAGATCTGGAAGGTGAGCAGACTGGGGGAGGGGTGGTGTCTGTGAGGCCACGGGGCTGGCACTGTGTCTGGCCACTTGTCCTTGGTCTCAAGATGGGTCTCCAGGGACCCAGGGTACTGGGGTGGGCAGGCTGGGCTGACGGGTCCGTGGGGCAGATTTTCCAGCAGGTCGACTTCAACAGGAGGCCGGGGCGCATGAGCTCCAGGCCCATCAACTTTGCTGTGATCCTGAAGCTGTCCAAGGTCAACCTGCAGGAGAAGGCGTACCGGGTGAGCCCAGCCTCCAAAGGGGTGCGGGAACGCCCTGGGCGGGGTCACGGCAGGATGTCGCAGGGCACCGAGGTCAGCATGCGGGGTGTGGATGGGAGAAGGCCTGCTGCCCTCCAGGTGTGAACCTTGTGGGCCTCCCGGGGCTGGGGTAGCCCGGTGGGCCTGAGCCCGAGTGTGGCTCCGAGGTCTGAGCTCCCCTCTGCCCTGACGCTGTCCGCTCCCTCGCTGCCTCAGGACGGCCTGGTGGAACAGCTGTACGACCTCAGCTTGGAGTACCTGCACAGTCAGGCCCACAGCATCGCGTTCCCCGAGCTGGCGCTGCCCGCTGTCTTGCAGGTGTGTGCCCCCCGCCTGAGTCCCTCCGTGGGCCCAACCCCTCAGCAGACCAGACCGCCTCCTGACGGGCTGGCGCCTCTCGTGTGGGGCCAGAGCAAGGCAGCCCCGTCACAGCCGCACAGGGCCAGTGGCAGAGCCTGGTCAGCTTGGGGTCTCTGTGCTGGCACCAGCTGGCAGCTGGGTCCCCGGGGCCGTGGTGTTGGTGTTGGGGTACGTGCCTGGGTGTGGAGCCTGAGGAGGGCGTTGGCCCGGGTGCGTCAGGAGGACTCCGGGACCTGTCCGCCCCCCTCTAGCCGGCTACAGCCAAGGGCCCGGACGAGCCGTGAGGGCTCCCGGGGGTGTCGGGGCTCAGCAGGCTGGACCGGCCCCCAGCTCTGGGTCGGGCTGGTCTTGCTGCATGCTTTCCCGGGTGCTCCTGGGCCGGGTGAGGAGGTAGGAGACGTTAGGGGGTCACAGGAAGCCCTGGCCGCCCACCTCAGCTTTTCTTCAGGTGCTGTTTGGGGTGGGATGCGGGGGGGTCTTCTCTCCCAGAAGCCCCTTGGACGTCCGTTTACTTTCAGCCTAGGTGTTTCGCATTTCAGGGAGGCCCGTGCCCAACTGGCCCTGGTGGTGAGTGGGGTGGGGTTGCTCAGACATAGGTGTGTGTGCGTCGTCCTCTCTCTGAGTCCTGGGGGTCACGGTCTAGAAGAGGGTCAACAGATGCTTTTGGTGAGAAGTCAGATGGTAGATAGTGTAGGCTTTGCAGTCATGGGGTTTCTCAGTCCGCTCAACTTTCCCGCAGACGTGCAAAAAAATTCACGGAAACGCAGGGACGAACTAGTGTGCCGTGTGCCAGCACGGCTTTGTTCATAGACAGGCGGCAGGCGGGGTGTGGCCTGGAGGGTGGGCCCATCCTGCTGCTGCACTGCCCGCCCCTCTGCCTGGCCCATGGGGTTGGTGGGCGTCCTCCCGTCAGCCCTTCGACCCCCACAAGTCCCTAATGGTAAGGGCTGGGCCATAGAGTTACGCAGCCCCCCCCCCACTTGCACTGGGGCTCCCCCCCCCTCTCAGGTGCGCCCCCAGGGCTCTGAGAGACAGGAACCTGTGACCCGCCCCCGCCTGCCTGCGGTCACCACTCGTGGGGTGCAGAGTAGCCTTGTGCCTGGGGCTAGGCTGAGCCCCCCGTTCTTCTGCAGCTGAAATCCTTCCTCCGGGAGTGCAAGGTGGCCAACTATTGCCGTCAGGTGCGCCAGCTGCTCGAGAAGGTGCAGGAGAACGCAGAACACATCCGCAGCCTCCGCCAGAGGGTCTCCTTCGGCGTGTCCGACCAGCGCGCAGTGGTCAGCCGGGGGCTGGTGCCCGGGCCCGGGGGCCGCTGGTCAGTGGGTGGCTGAGGTTTGGGGGTTTGCCCGGGGTGGGACATGACCCTGGATCTCCCTGCACAGGATGCCTGGGAGAAGCGGACCCGGGAGGAGGGGACCCCGCTCATGAAGTACTACAGCCAGTGGCGGAAGCTGAGGGACCGTGAGATCCAGCTGGAAATCAGTGGCAAAGAGCGGGTATGGGGGGGCGGCGTTGGGGACGTGGGCACGGCTGGGAGGGTGCCAGCAGGGCCGGTGGCGCCGTGCCCAGCCACCCTCTAGCTGCGGCGTGTGCTGGTGCTGCCAGTGCTCTGATGGGGCGGGTGGTGGGCAGAGTCTGGGGGCTTCTCCCACGACCCTCAGGTGGAGAGGCCCCAGGGCTGTGCTGGGGCAGAGAGGCTGCTGCCCTTCAGGCCTGACGGGCTGGCGCTTTTGGGGGAGCGAGTGCTGGGCTGACCTTGTCACCTAGGCCAGCCTGTGGACACCAGGAGGGCCAGCAGGGAGGCACAGGAAGAGCTCTAGCTCTTTCTTTGGGTCTGGGCCTGATCAGTGGCTGCGTGACGTCGTGACCTGCGGGGACAGCTTCGTGCCAAGTGGCATGGCTGTCTGCATCCCTGTCCTGGTATCAGTACGGGCAGGCCATCTGTTCTGGGAGTGACGGCTGAAAACTAGGGAAGTAGGACGGTTGGAGCCTGCAGCTTTGATGTCACTTAGTGGCCTCCTCACTGGCCTGGTAGGGTGGCTGTCCAGGAACCCTACCCAGTGATGCCAAGTGTCCCCAAAGTGGCCAAGCAGGGTCCTTGCATGGGGGGGTGGGCTGGAGGCTGGAGGAGGGACTCACGGGGCAGGAGGGAGCAGGACTGGGTCTGGGTAAAGCCGTCGTTGGGAATTTGAGTTGGGCTTGGGCTTGGGCTTGGGCTGTGGCCGGGGGGCAGGCAGCCCTGAGAGCCCACCCTCACCTGCAGCTCTGGGTTCTTGTCCTTCCAGCTGGAAGATCTGAACTTCCCAGAGGTAAAACGCCGCAAGGTGGCAGACAGGAAGGATGAGGACAGGGCAGAATTCAAGGACCTCTTTGATCTGAACAGTGCTGAGGACGAGGACACGGACGAGGATGCCCCGGACTTCCCAGAGAGAGGTGGGGCCTGGGGGAGGGCCTGGCAGGCCTCCCACCTCATGGAACCAGAGGAAGGGCACTTGTCATCAGCCCCTCCTGCCACAGGGCTGGCCTTGAGGTGGGGGCCCCAAGGCCTTGTGTCACCACCTCCCACCACCACCTTTCAGGGCAGTTCTGGGTCCTCTCCCACTTGAACAGAGGAGACCTAAGGGAAAGTGGGGTCCAGGGCTGTGCCCCAGCCCCCGTCCTGCTTTAGCTGCCCCTCTGTGCATTTGCTGGTGGGTCCACCCCCATGGGCTCTTGTGCTTGGTCCCCAGGGACGCCTGGGTCCCCGAGAGCTTGGCAAAGGGTGGAGGAGGAGGAGGAGGAAGTCAGCGACTCAGAGGGTAAGTGCTTCCTGAGAGTATGGGGTGCAGTGGTTTTTGAGCCCATCTGTCTGGAGCCCAAGACTGTCATGGGGGATCTGGTGGGTGGGTGGGCAGGGCCATCGGCTCTAAGCTGGGCCCCTACCCCCAGGGACGCTGGGCCAGCTGCTCCATCCCTGCTGGCTCTGGCCCCCAGCAACAGCAGCAGCAATAAATTAATTAGTGCTGTGATTAATTAGTGATGAGTAAACCTCCCAGGCTGGCTTCTTCCTGATAAAGCAGAATTTATGTAGCTGTGTGCTCTCCCTGCAGATGGAAGCCCAGACCCAGAGGCGGGGCTGGACCCCGAGGAGCCGTGGCGGCTAGCCCAGGGGCCAGAGGACAAACTGCAGGATCTAGAGCTCTCCGAGGACGAGGACGACTGATGGCGGCTCCCCAGGAGCCTCACGGGGGCTGCTGTGCGGTGTTCCCACCTTGCCGGGCAGTCAGGTGTGCTGCTTCCCAGCTGCGGCTGAGCCAAGGCCTCGGGGTCCGTGCCCACGCAGGGCGTAGGTGGTGGATAGGGCTTTGTTTTTGCAACATGAGAGACTGGAAAGGACCAAGTGCTGTTCCAAGTCTTGGGGCGGCGGTCGTGGGGACGCAAACCACCTTGGGGCTAGCCTCCTGCCGCAGCTTATGGTGGCGGGTGAGATGCATCTACCCCACGAAGGAGGCTGACCTGGAGCGGGGCTCTGCCTGATGGTGGCGAGCAGTCATGCTGTGGTTTGTCTGCAGCCGCCCAGGGTGCAGTACCCCTGCCCCGGGCCTAGGTTCGGTCCCTGCATGGTCTGTACCGGGCTCTGCTGGCACCCCCAGAGAGTCTTTGGAAACTCAATTCTTTTCCTCTTAAATCATGTGTTTTCCTTTTAAAAATTGTGTTTTTGCATCCAAAACCGAAAGGAGGATAAGCTGTGGGGTCGGGGGCCTTTGCCGGGGAGCAGCCGGCAGTGAAGGATGGCGGGTGGGGGGTCTGACGCCAGCTCAGCACAGAGGCTGGGAGGGGTCCACAGGCCCTGGGAGCAGAGCCATGGTTCCGTTCTCCTGCTTGGGTGAGGCTCGGCCGGCCGGGGGCTGCGTGTCCCCATAGGGGGAGGGGGCCGGTGCTGGGGACAGGGGCTGCTCCCCTGAGTTGAGCTCCCTCTCTGGAGCCCGCAGTGTTGGTGGCTGCAGCGGCAGAGCCACGGGGAAGCTGGCCATGTAGAAGACTCGGCCCAGGCGCTTGGCCACCTGTGGAGAGACGGGCCTGGATGGGGCCTGCGGGGCTGCTACCCTGCAGCCACACACAGAGCCTCAGTGCTGCCCCTCCGTTGTCTGGAGACCACCACCACCCCCAGCAGGCGCTCACCTGGGCCCGGATCTTGAGAGCAGGCCCCAGCTTCAGCCCCATGGTGGTCAGGAGATGTTCCTCTGTCAGCAGGGGCAGGGTCTCCCCGTCAATCCCCTGTTCTCTGAAGACCTGGGGGTGGGGGGCACAGTGTCAGGGCGTGAGTACCAGGACTGTGTGTCCTGGGGTGGCCTCAAAGCTCTCCAGAGAAAGCAGAGCCAAGAGGAGCTGTTGGTGCAGCTTGCAGAAAAAAGTGTCAAACGAAAGTCTCCTCTGTGTTGGGCACATGTCCCACCTTGGAGGCGGAAGCACTGACAAAGGGGGAGGGTGGGGTGTGTACCAGTGCCCCCACCCCCTCAGTCTTTGAAAAGGAGAAATTTGGGGTGGGAAGCAGCGCTGGGTAGTGGGGGGTGCTCAGAACCATCCTGGGCGGGGCCCCTCACCGGTGCATATTCTCCACAGCCGGACAGGCCGCCCACAAAGCTGCAGACATCGTCCACTGTCCACTTGCTGACATCCTCGGGCGCTGTGGCCTCCTCCCCATCCATGAAGAGGCCCCCCATGGCGCCTGGGTTGGGGGTAGAGTGTTATTAGGACTCTGGCCAGCTCTCTCCTATGTGCTCCCACCCCAGTCTGCTGACCTTTGCTCGCCCTAATTGTTCAGAAACGTTGGACTGATGACTGAAAGGGATTCTCCTCCCTGTGGACGCCCTCCCTGAGACCCTGGGTGGGGGATGGGGGACTGGGCCTCCCTCCACCCCGTGGAGGGATCTAAAGGCATGGCGGGGGTGCCCACCTGTGTGGAAGTAGGGGCTGACAGTGTAGGGCAAGCCCAGGGGCAGGGGAGGGGGCAGCATAGACCCTGAGGCAAGCCCCTTCCCCTCAGAGCTGGCCCCTCCAGCTGGGGCTTGGCCTGGGATGGGGCCCTGGCCCCCAGCAGCCACCATCTCGGAGTCCTCTCCGTCTGAGTCCTTGGGGGGCTCATCTTCAGAGCCGTCTTGTGCCCAGAGCCCAACCCCTGTGGTCTCCTTGGGCTCACTGGGCCGGGCTGAGGCAGGGCTGGGCCCCCCCTTCCGAGGAGCTCGGCGGGCAGGCTCCCGGGGCGGGGTGGGGGGGCCGGGGCCCGGGGGTCCCTGGGGAGGCAGGGCCAGCAGCGGCGCGGAGCTGTGTCTCAGCACCAGCATGGCCCCGCGCCGCCGCAGCTCCTCGGCACCGTCAGGTGGGCGCAGGGCGGCCTCGGGTGTCAGCAGCTGCGGCCGGTGCGCGCTCTCCAGCTCCTTGTGGCGCAGCAGCTCTGCTGACATCTCCAGCCTGGCCGTGGAGACAGACCAGAGCGTCAGCCAGCTCGGCAGGGGTACTTCCCGCCCCACCCCCGCTGAAGCACCTACCGGGCCAGGTTCTGCTTCCGCAGGAACTCCTGTTGCCGGGCGAGCATCTCCGCCTGGGCAGGGGGCAGGAAGCCGTAGCCTGGTGGGAAGGGGACAGACCACGAGGCCAGGTGGCCGAGTGGTCCAGGGCCACCCAAGCCCGCCCTGGTCTGTCCTTGGCTTCAATAGGGGAAGGGGCGGTTCGCCGGGAGCACTGACGGACACGCGTTTGTGCCAGACGAACCCGGATGGCCCCCGCACCAACAGCCCCACGCCCCCCCCCTCCGGGGGAGAGAATCGCGCACCAGCCTACTCCTCACCTGGGGTCTGGCACAGGGCCGAGGGCACCCCCAAAAAGGGGGGCCTGAGGTGGGGGCCCAGGGCGATGTGGGGGGCATTCTGGGGCGACAGCAAGGGGGGCGGCTGCGACAACTCCCTGTGGACGGCAGGCTGGTGAGCCGCGCGCGCCGCAGGCTCGGGCCCCCTCCCCGCGCGCCCCCTTCTTCCCAGAACTGCCGCCCCCCGCCCCCGCGGCCCCCCGCTCCGGCCGCCTCTGCTAATTGCCGGCCCTGCGGGCGGTCGATGTGCGCTCGCCGCGGCTCAGGTCGCCTCCGCCCCCGCAGGCGGCGCCAATTAATCTCGGCGGCGGCGCGGAGGCGCTGGCCCGGCGGGCGGCGGCGACTGTGGCGGTAATTACCGCGCTGGGGCCCCCGCCCCCGCGGCCCCTGCCCCTAGCCGACCCTGCGCGGATGCTGCGCAATTAGCCGCGGTCCGGGAGGCGGCGGCTGCAGCGAGCAACTCACGGGCGCGGCCTCCCGGCGGGAGGGGCGGAAAGCCTCCGAAGCCCTTCCGTCCCCGCCCCCTCCTGGGGTCTCCCGGCCCCTACAAGCCCCGGAGGCCTCGTCTGTGCTGCCAGCGGCTCCGGTGCCTGAATCGGTGCTGCTGGGGCCTCTTCCCGCCCCCAGCTCTCCGACTTCGGGGTTCCCAGACCTCGCACTGCTCCCCCTCATCTGCCTCAAGCCCCCTCACCTACCTGTTGCGGGAGCAAAGCCCTCAGCTGTCTCAGGGGCACCTGGATTCAGCGGGCCCCACAGCTGCTCCGTGGAAACACACCCCACCCAGAAGAATGGTCACCCCCACACATTCTACCCCAGAAATGTTCTGGGCCTCTGCCCGGCTGCCACCAACCGAGGCCCGAGCACAGTGCCCAGTTCACTCAGAACCCTGCGGCTGTACAGCGGCGAAGGGGAGGTGCGGGCTGTGGACCTCACATGCAGAAACCAGGTGATAGGTCTGCCAACCGCAGCTCTGTAGCCCCGAAATAAGCACAGGGAATGTAGGGGTCTGTCTGAAATGCAGGCACCCAGATACCTCTCTGAGAAGGACGGGGCACCAGCTGGGGCGGTGCCGTCTCGGTGCTCAGCCAGGCCCTGCTTCCGACGCTGACCTGCTGTGGACGAGGGCAGATGGACTTCCAGGCCACTGGGGCTCCTCGCGGCCGCCGCTGCCACCTCCTGCCGGACCCTCAGGAGATCTGGGGGGGGGGGGCAGCAGCAGTGACGCGGGGGGCAGCAGCAGTGACCCAGAGGCCAGACCCCACCAGGCCCTCACGTCCCCCACACCCTGTAGCACACTGGCCAAGGACACGCAGACCGGGAGCACATTCTCCCACCGACCCTGCTGGCTCGTCACCGGGACAGAAAGACGGGCAGGGCTGACACCAGACATCACAGCGCAAGGCCCGCTGGGGACACCCACCGGTCTTGGGAGGGGGCCAGGTGAGCATTTGCAAGGGATATGGGGATGTCAGGAACAAAAAAGTGGTTGGGATGGAGAGAGGGAAAGGTCCCCACGCAGGGGAGCCTGGTGATGCAGGCACCAGAGTGGAGACTGCCGAGAGCAAGGCTGCAGGGCCCGTGAGGGGAGGGCTCGTGCGGAAGCCCCAGAGTGAGGGCAGAGCGGGACCTGTCCAGGAGTTGGGGCGGGTCTCCAACCCCCGCCTAGGTAACACCCGGGCCCACTGTGCGGTCTACGCACTCCGCTCTTCACCCCTGGCCCTCTGTCCTGCTCAGGGCCGCACCTCAGAGTCCCCCCCCGCAGCCCCCCCACTGTGCAGGCTCCTCCGCCACCGCCTGTTTATAAATTAATTACCCGAAAAGCGGAGGTGGGTCCTGCCCGGGGCCGGGTGCCAGGCCGCAGAGCCCAGCCGGCGCGGCCGCCCGCATCGATCCCGGCAGGGCCCCGCGCCCCCGCCCGCCCGCGGCCTGGGTTATTTACCGTCGGCTCCGGGCGGGGGCGGCGGGCGGGGGCTGATTGACAGCCCGACTCCGCGCCGCTCCCCGCGGCCATCGCCCCTCCCCGCGCAGGCCAACGGAGCCGGCCCCAGGCAGAGCAGGGAAAGCAATTAAAAAGGAAGATTTTTAAATTATTAACATTTGGTGAATTATTCAGGCTCTCGGTGCCTGACTGCCCTGGGGGACAGTGCCTGTGTATGGAGAGGAAATCCGGCCCGTTTTCCCAGCACCCTCTCACCCAGTTCCAGCCAGAAAAGGCAAGCCCCGGGCCCCAGCCCCCGGACTGGGGTCTGCAAAGCCCGGGTGCAGCTGGACAGGGTGCCGGACTGTGCCCTCGTGGTGGTAGGGGGGCTTCCAAGCGTCCTGTCTGGGAGCCGGGTGGGATGGGCATGGCACCTCTGGCCGGAGCTCCTCCTGAGCACTAGCGAAGGCCGTGAAGGCTGGGCGACCAAACCTGAACCGTCGCCCATCCTGCTTCCGGACGGACGTCCACAGTGGACGTTCAGGCTGACTGCTGCCCTGCTCTTGGCCTCCCCGAGGAGGGGCCTGGCACTCGCCAGACGGTGCCGTCCAGACCAGGGGCCACCGAGACCTGCGTGTGCTGGGCCTGGGGAAACCCCCACCTCCCACCCTCGCGTGGGCTTCCCTGAGACTCAGCTTCCTCATCAGTGAAATGACAGTGGCCATTCGAGGCCCAGCTGGGAGGGTCTGTGGGAGACCAGTTGGTGGGGGAGCTCCCCCACCAACAACCAAACAAGCGGCTGCGTTGGGCAAAGGGAGGAGGAGGTGGGCCTCACTGCCCACCTACAAGGGCTTCCGAGGTTTGAGGGGCCGAAAGACCTGCATCCAATCCCAGCCTTGGTGTCAGCAGCCAAAGACCCCAGGGCCTCATCTCAGGGTGAGCAGAGACCTCTCAGGACAGGGAGAGTCCAGCGCACGTGGTGGACTCCCATGCGTGGGGAGGGGCTACATACCGTGGCCGGGGAGGCCCAGGTGGTAGAGACGCTGAGGGTCCTCAAAGGTGCCGGCCTCACTCAGGGCGGACACCAGCCGGCGGTAATGATCCTCGGGGGCCATGCCGGGCCCTAGTTCCGGAAGCAACGGACCCTCTGCGTTGGGCAAGCACAGGAGAGGGGGTCTTCCCCTTCAGGTCCAGCCGAGGGGGGAGAGGCAGGGGCTCCCCTCTTAGAGCCTGCTGCTGTGCTGACCCTGCCCTTCCTCTCCAGTGCCTGTGCCCCCAACCCCCCGGGGGGTCGGGCTCACACCTTGAGGGGACTTGCTTCGGGCCTTCTTCTCCGAAGGGCAGTCACTGCTGATGTGGGGGGAGCGACCCAGCCTCTTGCCCAGCAGGTCACCTGGGAGAGGGCAGAGTGAACCCCACCCTGCCTCTCAGGGCTCGTAGGGGCCGGGGCGGGAACAGCTCAGGCCCACCCCAATACCGGCCTCAGTCCCGGCCCAGCTCCAGCTCAGCCGGGAACCACATCCCTCGTTCCTCAGGGGTGCCTGTGGGTCCCAGCCAGGCTAAAGCCGTGCCCAGCCCAGGGTCCCTCATGCAGGGCTGGGACAGGGCGAGGGCCTGGGATGGGACGGTTCAGACGCTGGGCTCTGGACTGTGCGTGCATAGATACGATGGGAGATTCACAGCTACGGCCTCAGGTAGCAACTCGGGACCCCCCAGGTGCCATGCTGCCCGCACCAGCCAGACTAGTCTCCTCTGCAGAATAAGGAGCCCTCCTCAGCACCCTGATTTGACTGGAAACCAACCTCTCCTCCTAGGGCAGGAGTGAGGACCGGCAGTGCAGGGTCCCATGCCAGGGTACCCCAACCTCTTCCTAGAGGCCACAGGCCCCGGCACACCTGCCACATCCATTCTTCCTGGGCCCCTGCCCCCAGGCCACACCCCTCACTGCCCCCAGAAAGCCTGAGCCACCACCCTGCCCTGGCCTGTCACACACATGCCCACGTGCCCAGCTGGGCTAAGTCCCCAAGGGCACCCCAAGCAACCTCACCCACTGTGTACAGCCCCTCACGTGGCCCAGCCCCACCCCCACCCCCATCCTCGAGTCCTCTCTCAGGTCCCACATACAAACCATACTCATCCATCCCCTGGCACCAGCTCCCCTCCATCCCAGCCCCTGCACCCAGACGCCAGGCTCCCTCCCGAGCCCAAGGCCTGGGAGGTCTCTGCGGAACAGCTGAGCAGTTGGCTCAGTCTCCTGGACCCGCCAGTTACCTACCCTGACCCACCACAGTGCTGGCCTCCCGTCCAGACCCCGTGGTGCTGGTCCCCTCTCCATCCTCACGGGGCTCTGGGTCGGTGGGTGGGTGAGGGGCCCGCCATGACGCCTTGGCAAGCGGAGCTCCCCGAGAAGCCTGGCCGTCAGCCCCAGAGCCTAATTCCTTTCCCTTATTCCCTTAATCTGTCATTTTTATCAGGTGGGGAAGTGCGGCGGCAGCAGAGTGCCGATCAATCTCCACTTTACAGCTGACAGGATGGTGCTAATAACTTATTGATCTCGGCTACCTCCTGCCGCTGGCCGGGGCCCAGTGGCCTAGCCCCGGGCCTTGCCCCGAGAGGGACGAGGACGAGGTCCCCACCGCCCAGACAAAGGGTCCTACCTCGATGACCTAGCAGGATGGGTGGGGGGTGCTCAACCAGCCCAAGGCCCCTCAGGGAGCCAAAGGGTCTCCGGCCAGCAGGGCCAGCGGGGCTGCAGCGTCCAGCTGTGCCAGGCGGGAAGGTGGGTCTGGGCTGGGTCCACACCTGCTGCCCGCACCCCCCCCCTGTATGCACGCCCCCTGGACCCAGAGAAGGACCCAGGGCTCTCACCTCCCTGCGATCTGTTTCCCATTTTCCACACTGGGGGTGGGGCTCCTCTCTGCCTGGGAGAGGCACCTCTCTGTGGGGGGGACCCACAGTGAGAACCAGGCCCATGGCCGCAGGGGGCTCCTGCTGTGGGGGTCTGGGGCTCACCAGGCCCTTATGAGGCCACATCTACTCACAGACACACCCTGGGGCAGCCAGAAGCAGACACACACACACACACACACACACACACACACACACACACACACACACACACACACACACACACACACACACACACACACACACACACACACACACACACACACACACACACACACACACACACACACACACACACACACTCTCTCTCTCTCTCTCTCTCTCTCTCTCTCTCTCACCAGATTGTCTGCTGGGCCGCCCCAAGCCCTCCTCTCCCGACCCTTGACCCTTCCTGCCCGGGTGAAAACAGGACTGCCACGTGCTCCTGGTGAGGAGGAGGGGAGGACGGGAGAAGGCCTCCAGCCAGGGGCCAGCCGGAAGCCGTGGAAGCGATGAGAAGTGGAGGCCCGAGAGGAGGGCAGGACTCGGACGAAACCTGGACACAGGACACACGTGGTGCTTCACGCAGACCACGTGGGACCCCTGACGTGCTCACGTGCGGGCCCTGCACCTGAGCATGAAGAGAGTGAGGGCACCCTGATACACATGTGCCACACGGGTGTGAGTGGATACCCAGGCCTCTGGCCGGGCCCAGGGCGCACACGCGCACTCAGGCCACGCACCATGGGGGGGGTCTCCACGTGTGCAGGCAGTGGGGGGCCTGGCGGCTCAGAATATCTCCATCACTGTGGGGCTCCGGAGGCTCGCCCCCCAATCGATGGGGCAATTAGATTTTATCAGCCGCCTGCTCAGCGCCCCCGACTCGGCTCCAGAAGCAGCACCCCCCCGAGAGGCCTACCTAGGCACAGGCACACCTGGAGGCCCTGATGGGGGTACTCAGGTGCCCCAGGACGGTGGACCATCCCCTGCCCAGCCTTCCTGAGAGCTGCAGCCACTGCTGGGAACTTCCCGGGTTTGCCCTGGTCCACAGAGCAGCAAGGGACCCCTGCCACCTCCTCTCAGCACCCCCCCCCACACACACACCTTCAGCCACAGCTCAGCCATGCCCCACTCTCTGCAGTGGTGCGTCGTGGGTCTCCAAGTTGTCCCTCCCTCTGAGCTCCTGCTGTCACCAGGAGCCGCCCCTCCTCAGGGACAGAGCTCCTGGGCCAGCACCCTCCTGCCCCACCCCTGCAGAGGTCCAGGCCCCAGCCCCACTCCTCTCAGGGCGTGGCCCCCTTCCCTCCTGGGGCCCCTCGCTCTGTGGGGTCGGTGGGTACTCCGTGCGTGCAGAGCGTGTCCCTGCCCATCCAGGAGCCACTCTCGGGTGTGCACCTCTGAGCCTCCGTGAGGCCTGCACTCCCTGGCTGTCCTGCCTTCATCTGCCCCTGGGGCCTCGGCCACTCCAAGCCCACCGCAGCGGCAGCCACGGTGGAGCCACCGCCTCCGCCTTCTGTCTGCCCGGCTGGCCCGGATTAACACAATTACCATCACACAGAGCCCCGGGGGACAGCCGGCCTCACCCCCTCCCGCCGCCTCCACTGGCCTCCCTGGCTGCCCGCCAAGGCTGCTGGGGGTGGCGGCGGCGGCGTCCAGAGCCCGTGGGCAGAGACGCAGGGAGGGCCGTGGGGCGGCCGTCCTCTCGCTGAGCTGCCTCGGCTCTGGCAGCCCCGTCCTCATCCCCCAGCACTGCCCTGGCCCCTCACCTGCGGCTCCCAGGCCGACCTCCACGCTGCCTCTCTGGAATTCACAGCGGCTCTGATGCTCGGGCATAACGAGGTGGCGGCTGCGACGCACGCTGGATATGAGGGTGGGAAGGTCGCTGTCCTGGCTGCAGCGAAGCAGACGGGGGTGGGGGTGGGGGGGTGAGACCCCGTGGGGCTGCTGGCTGAGCGTGCGAGTGAGCGCCGTGAGCATCTCCATTACCTGGTGGGTGTGGGCTCTCACCCTGGCCTATGCAGGCCCTACCTGGGCCCACCAGGCCCTGCCAAGTGTCTGCTGGACGTGGGGCCTCGCCCCAGATCCCCCCCTGCTGCTCCCAGGGGGGTCTGTCTCCTCCTGCCGTGGGGGGCCTGCTCCTGGGCGGTAGGCTGCCAGAGAGGCCCAGCACTTACTCCCGTGCACGTGCTAAACTTGCAGCCACCCACGGACTCTCGATTTCTTCAAATAAGGAAACCGAGGTTGAGAGCAAAGTCTGCAGCCGATGAGGCGTGCGCGTGTCCAGGGACACACACGGGCACACGCGCACTCACACAGGCCTGCAGACACACACAGACACAGACGCGCACCACGGCCCCCGGTGTGCTGGTGCTCGGGACGCTCTGTTCTCTCCAGGGCTCCCCGCCAAGAACCTTGGGACGAACACAAATTTAACTTTGTCCCCTCATTTCTCTTCCTGTCAAGTCAGCTCAATGCCTGTAGCACAGAACCCCAGAGAAAAGAGGGAGGGAATGGTCCCCTAACCTATTTGCTCTTGGGGCTCTGGGAGCATCTCCCTTAGCACAGGGAAGGGTCACTCGCCACCTTGCAGATGCAGCCAGGAGTGGCAGGAGGTTGGGATAGGACAGAAGAGGAGCGGGGAGGGACCCCAGCCCACCCTGTGACATGCCAGCACTCCCTCCCCAGCACCCTCTCTCCCCAGCCCACCTGTAATGGAGCAGCCTCCTGTCTGGGCCACTGCAAGGGGGGCCTCCACTGAGTGACCTGGGAACCAACCCTAAACCTCATTAAATAGCCCCCAGCACCCCCTCCCCCCAGCCTGGGTGGCTGGAGCAGGCTAATCCAGAGCTGGCCCCTAAGCAGATCAGTTTCAGCTCCAAAGCCTCCAGGGCTGGGCTCTAGAGCCTCAGGGAGACCCTGATGCAGGCTCTCTCCCACCCCCAATCCCCTTTCCCTGGAGGCGAGAAGGCCCCCCCCATGCAAACAAGAGGGCAGGTGGGGTGGGAATAAGTACTTTATGGGATTAATTGGCAGCAATTCTCACCCCCTCTATCATCCTCATCAATGCGGGGGCTGGGGGGGGGGTGGTGGAAGAGAGAAGTGCTGTGCTCAGCACCAGGGAGGGGGCGGCGGGTGCCTAGCGGCGCTGCTGCCACGGAGTTCTCCCTTGAGGGGACCCCCTTCTGGTGTCTCTAGGACTCCTGCAGGAGGGGGACCAACTCCCCAGAGACTGAGGAGTAGGGTCAGGCCCCGTCACTTTGCTCCCCGTGACTCCTCAGCTGAGTGCCCCACGCAGGGCCTGGGTCTGCCCCCCTCACCACCACCGTGGCCAACAGTTCTTTCACTCGCTGGTCATTCAGGCACTCAGGTGGGGCTGCAGCCCCATGGAGGTGACGCCTAGTGGGAATCAGGGCACAGTCCACCCACCAAACCCCTGCTCCCTGCCTTGGGGGTTTGCCACATGCGCCCCAAGACAGCCTGGCTGGCCCGGCCCCAGAAGACCTGTGTGGTCACTCCGTCATTCACTTTACGTAAAGCCTGGTGTCATTCACGCCAGGCTTTATATAAAGAACCGCGAAGAAGTTTTGTACACGCCAGACGGAATACGTGTGAAGCCTCAGACCCCATCTCCCCATGAGGGGTCCCTCGGGCTCCTCCAGTGCCTGCTATACCGTCCAGTCCTTGTCCGTCTCCTGGCCAGCTCAGGGGCCTCAGGAGGGCAGGGACCACATCTCCTGCCTGCTGGCCAGGATGCATGGGGCCTAAGGGGGAGCTCCAACCAGGCAGGTGGTTCACTGCAGTCATGCAGACAGAGGGACGGGGACAAATGGACCGACGGACGGAACTGATGGACAGACAGACAGATGAAGATTGATGGATGAAGTCAGATGACCAGACAGACGGAGATGGACAGACAGACACGGACAGGTGCCACTGGACCGACAGAAAGGATGGCAACAGCAGACAAACAGATGCACAGAGCCTGACGTACAGACAGCAGACTAGAGACAGAAAGACACATAGACAGGGCTAGAAGGAGCCAGGAAGAGACAAGGACAGAGCCGGGGTGGGGGCGCAGCTTGCCCAGCCCTCCCTGGCCAGACGCCGGGGTGTGCAGTGGGGGACTGGGGGTGGGGGCAGGTGGGCTGTAAGTCCTCTTGGCTGAGCCCCTCAGTCTCCCCGCTGGTAGAGTCCAGAAAATCAGCCCAGCTGCTCTGGGCGCCTGTGCCAGGCCGAAGGAGCACACCCTCACACTGGGCCTGGCCTCGTGCTAGGGCCTCCCTGTGTCTGGACGCCTGGGCCCTCTCCCATACCCCACGGCCAGGTGGGGTGAGCAGGGGGCTACAGGCAGGCGAGGAGCAGCCTGGTATTTCCCTACAGGCTTCGCTGACAATTTTATCATGTAGCTTCCCGAGTAAAAAGCTCATAAAACGTCATCGATGTTCATGACGGTTCATGAAAATGGTCAGTTGAGTGGGCAACTCCAAAATGAGGTGGAGATGAGTTTAGAGACGTTTTCATTGTAATTTGGCTCCAGGACCCAGACATTCTCAGAAATGTAAATAATAACACATCTGGGGCTTCCCTGGTGGTGCGGTGGTTAAGAATCCTCCTGCCAACGCAGTGGACACGGGTTCGAGCCCTGGTCCGGGACGATCCCACAGGCCGCGGAGCAACTGAGCTCGTGCGCCACAACTACTGAGCCTGCGCTCTAGAGCCCACGAGCCACAACTACTGAAGCCCGTGTGCCTAGAGCCCGTGCTCTGTGACGAGAAGCCACCGCAATGAGAAGCCCACGCACCACAACAAGAGTAGCCCCCCGCTCGCCGCAACTAGAGAAAGCCCATGCGCAGCAACGAAGACCCAACGCAAAAAAACAAAAATAATAAATAAATAAATAATAATAACACACCTGGCACGAAGCCAGGCAGCAAGTGGGGCCACTCAGTGCTGGACACCCACTGCCTGCTCGGTTGGGCTCTTCCTATGCCTTCCCTGGAAGCCCTGGGCCAAGACTTGACCCCACTGACCAGACACCACAGGCACCACAGCGGGGGCTCTGTCCACAGACTGCCCACCACTGCCCTTCTGAAACGGGGGACTTGGGTCTCCCCAACACCCCCCAACCTCCTCATCAGGTCCCTCATTTTTATCTCCTTACTACCTCTTAGGTTGGCAGCCCCCTCAGCCTCTCTGCTTCCACCATGCCTGGATCACCATGGACTGGAGCAAACCCCCAACCTGCTGGGCGGGGCCTCCAGCAGGACCTTGTCAAAACATACATCGGTTACTCCCCTGCTCAAGAACTTTCAGTGGCTCCCCACTGCCTGAAGGACAATGCCAACAGTCCCAGCATCTAAGGCCCTTTAGCCTCTAGTTGAGCCAGGCCTACCAGCTTCCCCTCCTCCCTTGCCACATCCCGTTCCCTCGTTCCTCCATGTCTTTGCAGACATCCCCTTTCCCTAGTGAACTCCTATGCATCCTTCAAGACCCCACTCACACATCACCATTCTCACATCCCAGTGGGTCTCTGGGAGGGTGGGAGGGGCTGGTCACGGCCTTAGCTCTGGGCAGATGGGCTTCAGTGTGCGAGGGGGAGCGCACTTTGGCTTCAGGGTTGGGCAGTCCAGCACCCACGGCCGTGCTGCTGTCACAGCCTAGGCACAAGTCAACAGACAGACGACGGACTAAGGGGAGGAGGAGGGGAGGGAGGCTGGAGAGACTTAGAAGCAGACCCAGGGGACGTGGAGCAACAAGGCTCTGTCCCCATGCACGGCACGTGGGGGCAGCCTGGCCCGGGCCCAGCCCTACCTGCAGGACGTCTCTCGGAAGGAGATGTTCACATCCCAGTGGGTGTGGACTCTGCAGAGAGAGAAGCAGAGGGTCAGTGTGGCCTCCGGGACTCGGCATGGGGAAAGCAGGAGGTGTGTGTGGCACGCCCTGTGTCTGCCCTGGAGCGCCAGCCTCAAGGGAACTGGGCTGGCTCAGAGCACCCTCAACGGGGCCCGGCGGGGACAGGCCCGCGGGGCAGGCACCAGCTCCTGGCCTCACCAGACAGGGGAATCGGGAAGGGCAGGATCGAGAGCCCAAGTCTCTGCTTCCTATTGCAGTGGAACCAGAGCAGCCCCCATGCTGTGCTGGGGGGGCGCTGCGGCTTCCTCCGCGCCTGTCACTCGTGTGACTGAACCCAGGTTCCTAGTTGCTAGAGCTGCTCCGGGCAGGGAATGAGCCCCATGGCCACTGCCGGCTCCAGCGGTGGCCCCTGGGTCCCAGCTGTTGCCAACCTGCCTCCTGAAAGGGAGCATCGCGCAGCAGAGGCCAAGAAAGGAAGCAGCTCTGCCCTGTGCCCGCGCTCTCTTCACAGCAGCACCCCTGCAAAGGCCCTCGGGCTGACAGAGGGCAGCACGGCGGGCGTGGGGGCTGGCGGGGGTGTGTCTCCGGAGGCCCGGGCGGTTAGGGGTAGGGTAGGAGAAACTGGACCATGTTAAAAGGCCAAGCAGGCAGAGGAAGGGCCTAAAATTCTGGGGATGCACAAGACATGCTGGACAGACAGATGAGGGGTGGACAGTTAAGAGGTGAGTGAACAGAGGGAGGGGCCTCTGTCAGGAGGGGAGAAGTGGGAGGTCAGCAAGGGTGGCCCCAAGCCTGGGAGGGTCAGTGAGCAGCCCGGGGAGCGGCCACTCCAGTGGGAGGGGGGTGGGGTCCGCCCAGCTCCTCTTTCCCCGCCGGGCTGCGGTGCCGCCAGACCCTCCTCCTGGAGACGCCTTCCTTCCTCGCACCCAGTGGCTCCGTGCCTCCCGGCCAACGACCCTCCCTGGCCTGCTCTGGCCGTGGCCACCGAGTCCTGGCCCGACACTCGGCCCCCACGGGGGGGCAAGGTGGGTTCGCAGCCATCCTGCGGCGTGTCCCCGGGGGTCCGGTTCTGTTCCAGCCGTGGCAGCTATCAGCGTCCACGGAGACACAACAAGCTAAACCGGGGCCCTGTCCCCAGGGCAAAGGCCCCCCACCCGAAGCCTGATGTGGCCTTCAGCTGCCTGGAGACCCCAGTTCTGACGCCCCCCTTCCCCTGCCAGAGCCCGTGTGCCCTCCCACCCTGGCCCTTGAAGCACCTTCTTTTCATGATACGGACACGCGGGTCGTCCTCCTGCTTCAAGCCCAGCCGCTGCCCATCGGCCGGGCCGCTCCTGTCCCTGTCACCACTGGCTGAGAAGCTGGGGGTCAGCTCCTTCTTCAGGACGCGGGCAGGGGGCAAGGCGACTGTCCTCTTGTCTGCCAGCCGCCCCCGGTTCTGGACAGGGAGGGGGGAGAGGAAGGAGGTTAGGTCAAACCGGGTCGCTCAGCTTCCTGGGTGCCTACAGCAGAGGGGCCTCCAGCCTCCAGGACCATCACAACCAACCAGAGGCCAAGGCAAGAGCAGGGAGGCAAGGCCTCCGCCAGGTACCCCTCCAGAGCCTGCCTTCCTCTCCAGCCTGGGGGGCTGGGGTGTGGGCAGCGCCCTGTCGGGACTCCACACTCAGCCCAGGCCCCTCCACGGGCACTCGCCTGCTGTAGACCAACGCAGCTCTCCCAGCTCCAGGGAGCCCCGAGGGGCCGCGAGTACCCGCGGGAGGCCGTGGGTCCTGTCACCGTTCAACGTGCAGTTGCCTCTGCCTGCGCGTCTGCCTGGTAATCCCACTCAGACTCTGTGTGAACCACCCCCTCACCCCCGTGCCAAGCCCGCTTTCTCTGCAAACGGAGCCCAGCTCAGGGGGAGCTGAAGCTGACCCCTGGCAAATTGCAGGCGTTTGGTTCCCAGGTCACCCAGCGGCTGAGACCCTTTGTCCCACGGGCCCTGGGCGGGGGTCTCCCCGCTGGGTTAGGAAGCAAAAGATTCGGAGTTTTTCCACGAGGCGCACCTCTCCCGGCCCTGCGACACGCAGGGCCTCCACAGGAGAACTCAGAGCCCGCGCACAGGCCGGCGGCGCACGTTCAGGGCCCCGCACAGTATGGCACCTGCCAGTGTCTGCAGGTCCTGCCACCCTAGGGAAGAAAAGTTCCTATTTTCCGGTGGGCAGGAGGCTCTTTCTTACTTAATAACAGGTTACTGGTTCAGGCAGGTGGCAGGGGCCTGGGGCTTACCTAATTCTCCTTCATCTTTTCAGTGACCGGGGCCTCCTAGGACCCCGCCCTCCTGTTGCCAGGACAACGTGTCCCCGCCACGCGCAGGAGCTTTGGGGGGAAGGTGTCCAGGGGGCTCTCGCCCCTCCCCGCACAGTGTCGCCCTGGATCTGAAGGGCAGCGGTGCGCAGCCGCCACAGTGGCCGCACAGTGTCCCGCACAGTGGAAAGCCCCCACCTTTCCCTCCAGAGGAAAGGTTCTCTTCAGACCCAGACCACCCTCACCTCCAGACACACGGCCCAGCCCAGCCCCAGATTTGGCCAGTGCCCCTGACAGGGTCTGGGAGCCACAGTCTCTGCCACACCTGCCCTCCCACATCCACCCAGGAGGGCCCCCACGGTCGGCTCTGCAACACACACTCAGCAAGACGGACTGGGCAGCGCTGGGGACGGGTGGCGTGGAGGGGGCAGGAGCCGGGGTAGGCCTGCGAGACAGAGGGCTCGCCTTGCGCTTGTAAGACCCTGACCTTGGCTGGGTGCTACACCAGCGACAGCAGAGCCCGGGCGAGGCGGGGCGGGGGAGGGGGGTGACTGCCCATCTGGGCCCCGAGCCTCTCTCGGGGCCAGGCTCTGGGGGGAGGGTTCCCAACAGCCCTGGCCTGTCAGGAGTGTGTGCTCAGCTGCAAAGCCCCCTCAGCTCTGCCCTCCTCTAGCCTGCTACAGCCCAAGCAAAAGGACCTTCTCTCCTGCCTTTCCGCCTTAGTTAAACTGCTTTCTGAAGAGAAAAGTCAACGTGTTTCTCTCTGCTTCTCATCTGTGGGACAAGGAAGAGAAGAGGGGAACAGAGCAGTAAAGACTGCTACCTGGGGTGAGGCCAGACCAGCTGGGGTGGCCTGGGATGGCTCCAGTGGTGGGGGACGGTGCTGAGGAAGAGGGGCCAGGAAGGGCCGCCCTGCTGACCCCCGACAAGGACAGGGAACACACATGCCCCCACGCATGCCAGAGACCTCAGCTGCTCACCCCTGCTCAGCACACAAAAAAAGAACTGGGTGCTAAGCCCCTCAGACAGCGAGGGTGGGTGTGTGGAGGCCGGCCGCGTGAGCCCTGCACCGTGTGCACACCCGTATTCTGTCACCGTGAAGTGTGCACATACCTGTGGACCTGGCCACGGGGAGTAGGGGAAAAGTCTCTCTGTGGAAAAGGTGGGGCCTGGAAAGACAAGGGGGTCCGTGAGACTCCTTCCTTCCTGAGGGAGGGATGCAGGGGTGGGCCTGGGAGGGACCAGGCTCCGAAGAGGCAGGCCCAGGTCTGAGGCGTCCCTCATGCAGGGCAGGGACCCGGAGCCCCTGACGGGTAGGCAGCCCTGCCAAGCCATGTCCTACAGGGCACTGATGCTGTGCTCAGGCCACCTGCCCAACCCCTCCTGTGGGAGACCTTCAAAAGGGGATGATGGGAGAGGCAGGGCACCTCCCACCCGAGCAGAAAACCCAGATCAGCCTAGAGGGTGTCCTCTCGGGCACCAGCTGCTTGAGAAGGGGAGCAAGACCGCAGCCTCCTGCCCCAGGCAGGTGGGGTGGCAGCGGGCAAAGGGGGGCTGCCTGTGTGCATGCTCTGTCTGGGGGGCTCTGTGGGCGGGCATGCCTGTGAGTATGGCGAGCTCATGCCAGACAGTGTGTGGGGTGGGCTCGTGGGGAGGTTCAGCTGCGTCCTCTTCCCCTGCCCAACTTGTGTGTCTTTACAGGACTGTGTGTGGCTTCCCAGCCTGCCCACCCCCAGGGCCCATGAGGAATCCAGGACATCCCCTCCCCCACCCTAGGGCCAGTCCAAAGTAAACAAGCTGAAGGCAGCCTGCAGGGTCCTCTCGGGCCTTCCTGGCAGCGGGGCTACTGATGGTGCCAGGAGCCATGGCCCTAATCGGCTCCCCCACGGGCTCAAACTGTCCCCCTCAAGGCGAAATTTCCTTTTCAGGTCCACCCTCCAACCACTGCTGCCTGGAGGGTATGAGATGGGGAAGGCAGTGCTTCAGGGGCAGGCACAGGCCCCATCACTCTTGCTCCCCTAGGCTAATGAGGGGTCAAGAGCCGTCTGCACTGGATTGGAGGCCCCACACCAGCTCCCAGATGCAGCTCTCTTGACACCCAAGGCTCACACTGCACCTCCTGTGCCCCCAGCCGGGTTGTATCCCCAGACACTCCTGGACATCTAGGACCTTGCCCTGTAGGGCTCCAGCCCTGGGCACCCAGAGATGCACGTCACTCACATCCAAGCCTGTGGCCACCCCAGAATGTATGTCCAGGCCAGCCGACTGTCACACTGTCACACCCCAGAACAAGCATTCCCTTAGGACCGGCCCCTCTCCCAGGCTGGGCAGCTGACATGGTGACCCCCTCCAGACCTGTGACAAGGCAAAGTCCCCAAGCCCCAGTCAGGTGACACTGTCCAGGGAGGAATCCTTCACACCGTGGGCTGTCCCCAGGACCTCAGGAGAAGCAGCTCCCAGACTCCCAAGGAGAGGTTCCAGGATAGGCAGGACCCTGCCCTGCATCAAGGGGGCGAGGGCCCTGGTACCCCGGGATTCCCACCCAAAGCTGTCTCCTCTATTAGTCCCTGGGGGCTCCCTCCTGCCCATCGGCAGGGTTGAGGTTAGGACTGATCCTAGAAAATGCAGGCACAAGCTCCGCAGCGGAGAAACAAGACCCCGAAGCCCCAACTTTTCTCCCGCATCTCACCACCGGGGAGGATATTCGACAGCCTGGACAGTCGCAGATCGGAGGATGCACCTGCAGGATCCCTTTGGACATAAGCGTCTTCAGACTTTTCCCTGCGAGGAGAGCCGAGGCGGGACCAGTGAGGGAGCCGCGCGGGCACAGATGGGGCCGGGCACGCGGGCACGCTTCCGGGGCGCTGTCAGGGTCAAGGCCAGGTTCCCTCCCACCCCGACTATGAACACCCGCCTCCGTCCAACTTCCGAACCCACCGTCAGGCCTCGCCGCTCACCCCACCCTCGCGGACGCCACGGGGATCTGCAGAGCTCAGAAACGCAAGATCCGGCGAGCGCCCTCCGCTGACGTCTCCCCTCCCCTGCGCCACCCCTCCCGCTCCCGGAGCTGGGCGGAGGAGGGTGGGCCCGGCGCCGGTGAGCGGCGCGGTCAGGACCCGGGACTGCGCTTGACCTCGTGGAGCCGCGCGCCCCAGAGTCGACGGGCGTGACTGGGCCCCTAACTTTCTGACCACCCCCCTCCCCCAACGCACGCCCGCTCTGGCGCCCGCACGTCGCGCCCTCGGAGCCAGACTCCTGCGGGAGCCCAAGCGGCTGCTCCCAGCCCCGCCCCGACGCGCGCCCCCGCGCCCCCCACCTGCCTGCGCCACCCCTGCACCTTGCCGTTCGCTTTACCAGCGCACGTCCGCACCCGGCCGCACGTGTGCCCCTCCACTCCCGCAGAACCGGTGGCTCCTCGACCCCGCAGCGGAGTACCCCGCCCAGTCGGCCTCCCGCCCGCTCTCCTGAGTTCCCGTAAACTTCCCCGTGAGCCTCAGGCCCAGGAATCCCGCAAAGACCTTCCGGACGGAAGGAGCCGCCGGCTTGTGCGGCCAGCGCTGGGGGGATCGCGGAGGCCCGAGGGCGCTCTGCCCGGGTCCACCAAGGCGACCGTGCTTGGGGGGAGGGGGCGTCTCTGCGGTGGCCCCGGAGTCGCAGCGCCCTCTCTAGGCAGAGGTGGAGTCTCCCAGGTGGCAGGACGAGGGGGGTCCGGACCCACGGGTCCTCGGGGAGCAGAGGGGAGGGACCGGAGAGGCCCGCGCCCCCACGGCGGCCGCACCTTTGTGGCGGATGCTGCGCTTCCAGTCCTTGGCCGTCTCGCGGCCGCTGACGAACTGGAACTCGTTGGGTGTGAGCCACTCGCCGCGGTGGCGGATGGACGGACCCTTGCTGCCCTGGCAGAGTTTGCGCACGTAGAGCAGCGCGCGGTTGGCGCCGCACTCCACCTCGATGCACGGCTCGCCGTTGTCCAGCAGCGGCTGGAAATCCGGTGCCGCGGCCGCAGTGGCCGAGAAGCGCTCGAGGGCCAGAGGGTCTCTGGGCAGGTGGAGGTGCGGGGCGGCCTCGTGCAGGCTCAGGTAGGCGCGCGGGGCGCGGAGCGGCGGGGCCAAGAGCGCCTCGTAGCCCGCGGTCGCGGCTGGTAGCGAGGCGGCCGGGGGCAGGGCGGCCGCGGCGGGCAGTGGCGCCAGGTAGCCGGGCAGCGGCGGCAGTGGCAGCGCGGCCAGGGTCGGGTGGAAGGTGGCCAGAGCCAGAGCGAGGTCTTCGCGGCCGGGTAGCTCCTTCTTGACCGCCGGCATGGTGGGCGGGTGGTCCTGCAGCCTGGCTCTCCGCAGCCGGCCCAACTAGTTGCGGCCGGGGCTGGAGTTGGGTCTCGAGGGCGGGGGCCTGGGAGGCTCCTGGCCGCGCACCCGTCCTCGCCGCTACTGCGCCCCAGCCGGGCCACCTCGGACCGCTGCCCGGCCGGCTGGCGGGGCCTCTGCTGCCTGAGACATGGTGCTGCCGGAGCTGTATCGATCCCCGATCGACCTGCCCAGCGCCGCAGCTCCAGGACCCTGGGGCTCCGCAGGGCGCTGGGCCACCTGCGCCCGCGCCTCCCGGGGCGGCCCCGCGCCCGGCTTGCTGCCGCGCCCGCCGGACCGAGCCGGGCAGTGAGGAGGTGTGGAGTCTCCGGCCGCGTGCCCCGCCCCGCCGGAGGGTCCCAGGCCCCCGCCCCGCCGTCCCAGCCGCGCACCCGCGTACTCCAGCGCGCGCCCGCCCGGCTGGGACTTGGGAGACTCGCGCCGCCGCCGCCGCCGCCGCCGCCACAACTTGGCCCATTTAAACGGCCCCGGCGCGGCGGGCGGGCGGCACGGGCTCCAGCAGGGGGTGCGTGACGGCCGACTGGGCTCACGCGGGGCACCCGACGGGCCCCGGCTGCACCCTCTGCCCTATTCCGAGTGGGAGAGAACAGGAGGAAAGGAGACTGGTGTGTGTGTGTGTGTGTGTGTGTGTGTGTGGTGGGGGGGGGATGCGGGGGACGGATGCCAGCGAGACGCGGCGCGCATGGACCGCGCCGGTGCTGAGGGAGTCACTGTTTGGGCGCCCCAGCGGGAGTCCTGGACTCCACGTGGGGCGGGGGCTGGCTCCTTGCGAAGGAGCCGATCGGGATCGGAATCGCCGCTTGCCTGGCGGGGGTGTGTGAGCCGGCAGCTCTGGGTAGGTGGTGGACATCAGTGGTGAGGGCATGGGTGGTCTCCTCGGCTCTACAGGGTGTGTGCTGTGTGGCCTCGACAAAGGTGTTGGGGAGGGTTCGTGGTCTGTGAATAACAACGATAACAGTTCCATCAGCCATTGCCCCCTCACCATACACTCCACACACCTTAGCTCACCTGATCGTCCCAGCACGAGTTTTCCTTTATTATCCCCATTTTACAGATGAGGAAGGTGAGGTACAAAGAGGCCAAGTAACTGTACTGACGTTTCAAATCCAGGCTGTCTGCCTCCACGGCAAACAGTATCTGAGCCATTGGGTGGGGCAAGAAAGCGGGCTAGATCCAATCCGGGTGAGAGGTGGGGGATGTGGGGAGGAGGAGGGGCAGCTGAACAGGGGGTTGTGCACCTGAGCGTATTGCTGTTCCTTGCCATGTGCAAGTCTGGGGACGAGGGACCTACGCATCCACATCCACCTCCGTGCCTCAGGGGGAGCAGGTCAGCCTTGGTCTAGGCCTGGTATGAGGGCAGCTGTCCTCTGGGATCAACCCATACCTCCCTGCAGGTCGGCATGGTGGCCTTGCAGTGGGATAACTAGGAAGAGAAACTGAGAACCTCGGTAGTTTTGATAGTAGCTGGCGAGACCTTGTACTTCTCTGGTGTGCCATTTTGGACAAGCTAGAGAGTAGCCTCTGATCCCAACCAAGTCCCCAGACCCCTGCCCCTGCCCCTCTGAGATGCACCTGGCAGGGCACCCATGTGGGCATCTTCCTGACCAGGCTTGGGCGGGGGGCTGCTGAGCTGGGTCATAGGAGTGCTTGCACCTTCTGCAAGGGAGGTGCTGGGAGTGAGGGAACAATCGCCCTCACTGCCTCCTGCCAGATGCCAGCACCACCTGGGCACGTGGCTGACTGTCGGGGACCACGCTGCTTTCGTGTGCTAATGCGTGCTGCCCACCTCATCCTCCGCTAAGGTACCAGCCAGCCCCAAGACCAACCTGGGGAGTGAGGTCTGGGCTCAGACCAGGAATGTGTCTGGGACCCTCTGCCCCCTTACTCCTTGTATCTCTGTCTGTGGGAGTTTAAGGGGCAGGTGGGAAGATGGGTGTGAATGTGAGTGACCCCTCCTTACTTCACCACCCTCGGTCCCATTGCCCTCTCTGTAACCTGGACACCTGCACATATCTAACCCCAGGAGTGATAGCTAGAGAGCTCCCCCCATACCCAGCCTCTGTGGCCTATGTCTTGCTCTCAGGTGTGATGCCTCCATGTCAAATGGATGCAGGGGGCTGTCCTCGCCTGAGAGCCAAGGCCCGTGGAGGAGCCTTCATGTTAACCTGTGGTCATAGCTCAGTGTGGAGAGGCCATCAGGGCTCAGCTGGAGGCCAAGTGGGCCTGTGTGCCCACTGTTTGGCCACAGCCCTGACCCTGCTGCCAAAAGACAGCCTCCACCCAACTCTTCTAATGTTTGCCTGCACCTGTCTGTTGAGCCTTAGGCCTCCTAACCCCTGACCTTCACACTGCGGTTTGGGGAGGGGAGGCTGGCAAAGCACATGTCTAGATGTGAGAAGATACCAGGCAGCTGTCAGGCCAGGCCTCTCCTCTGTCCTGAGCCTGAGGAGGGGGGCCTCCCGTCCCTCCTGCAGCACCAGCCCTCACTCTCCCCTGGCCTCTTTCATCACCCACTGGCCCACAATGGTTAAGGAGTGCCATGGGGGGGCCCCAACTCTGGCTTTCAGGGGAGGGGTCCAGCTGGCAAGGTGTGGTGGCTGACCTAGCTCACCCAGCCTAACCTCCACGCCACCATCTGGCTCCAGCCCTCTTTGGAGGACCAGGGTTCCCTCCTGAAAAGACGGTGACTGGGCCCAAAGCTCTCTGCAGGGCACTCTCTCCTTCTAGGGCCACTCCCTGACTCCAAGGAGACCTCCTTCCAGGGGCTGTCGGGGGTCTTGGCTGATCAGGGCAGTTCACCGTCACCCCCACCCATGGACATCATGCTCTTTGCAGGAGGATCTGCTCACTTCCTCCCGCCTGTCCATTGGTGTCCAGGTCTGGCACCTGAGCCCGCACGTTCCTCTGTACTTCTCAGACTGGAACCAGAGGTCAGAGGCACAGAGTTTTGGCGCTAGGATCACCGCTGCTTGGCCCTCAGGCCTGGCGGCCCCGCGGAGAACACTGGTCTGGTCTGCGGCTGCAGCCCCTCTTCCGCCGGCGGAGCTCCGCCCCTGGCCGCCCGCCAGCCTCCGCGGCGCCATCGCTGCTCGCGGTCCCCCCGCGCAGGGCCCTCCGCCGCCCCGGCTGCCGCCGCCGCCGCCGCCGCCGCCGCCTCTGCCGCCGCCGCCGCCGCAGCAGCAGCCGCCAGGGAGGGAGAAGGGGTCATAAATAACCCGCGGGGCGGCGCGGCCGGCGGTGCCGACGGTGACCCGAGACGTCCCCGGGGAGCGCGGGGGCGGCCCACAGATCCTGCTGCCCCCAACCCAGGCTCGGCCAGCCTTGACCGCCCTGCGGGCGCTGCCTGGCCTGCCCAGAGCTGGTACTTCCTCCCGTCCTGGAGTGCCCGCCTACCTCCTCGCCAGACCGCCCCCTTGGAGCCCCCTTCTCATCCATTCGTTCACCAATCAATCATTTATTGAGCACCAGATGTGGTAAAACCCCAGGAAGAGAAACCCAGAGGTGAGGTTGGAAGAAGAGAGAGATGCAGAGGAAAGCAGTGTGTCCCTGAGACCACGGGTGCAGGGCCGGGCCTGCCCCCCTCAGCCTCCGTTTTCCTGTGCTCAGCCCGGGTGCCTGAAAGGCTGGGAACGCAGGCCCAGACCTGCCCAGACACAGGAAGGCATGCAGGGACAGATCACAGGGGCCCCACAGGTGTGGGCACGGCCCCCCCCCCCATGCCCACACAGCACCCACGGCAACCAACACAGGCATGCCTTCTCAAAGCACACAGACAGCAGCCCACACTTGTGCTCACACCCACACGCATGCACAGCAGCCCCCGAAGCTGCTAGCACAGGACAGGTGCAGGCGCAGATGCTGACATCCTAGCCACAAACATGCACAGACAGTGTGTGTGCCAACTTAACACGGCAGCCAAGATCGAAGACACCACCAAGACCTGTGCACAAAACACACATAGACACACGGGCCTGCAGCATGAATGCCGGATGGATGGAGTTGTCATGTCCAAGACAGCTTGTCTGGTGCAAGGGTCAGGTGTGTGGCACCGTTCCACCAGGAAGGGTTAGCCTGGGAGGTCAAAGGTTCCTGGCATTTTAGCTGGGGCTTCGTCAGACACCCCTGCAAGAGTGGTCAGAGCATCCAGGAATGTGTCTGTTCTTGGCTCCAGGTCAGACACAGGAGGGGCTGCCCTACTGGGACATGCCTTGCTTTTGGCCAACTGTGAGCTGGCTGCAGGCCACGCCACCTCTCCCTCAGGAAATGAGGTGTTTCTGAGGCTGGTCTGTCCACTGACCTTAACTTATGCCATTTAAAGAAGCAAAGGGTTAGGGCCTGGTGTCCAGACTTGGGGCACCCATGGGGCACACATTGTCGGTTACATATGCCATGATATTCACCGGCTATGTTACACATGCTGACATATACACACCTTCTCAGACAGATGCAGTGACCCCAGACACGAGCAGTGACACACATGTGCTCTACACACCACGGGGTGCACTGGGTACACTGACGTAAGCACAGAGGAAGCTGTTGTCTGCTCACATGGGTGGGACTCTTGGCTGCCACTGGCTCTGCATGCCCGGTCCCTCCCTAGGAGTGAAAATACCCCCTTACTGGCATCACTGGGGGCAGAGAACAGGCTCTGCCTCAGGGCAGCCTGCTCGGTGCTGTGGCCCTGCCTGGGCCTGAGCTGTGCTGGGGAGGCTGAAGCAGGTGCTGGAGAGAGCAGACCCTGCAGTGACCTGAGGCTTGGGTCCTGCCGGCTGGCCGCTGTGGGACATAGCCCCCTCTGCCCTTACCGGGACCTTGGTTTCCCCAACTGAAAATGAGAGAGGGCCTCAAAATCTGTGGGGTTGGAGCAGAGCAGTCAGGGTGAAATGTGGCTGCAGGGTCCCTGGGCTGTGCGGTGAGGGGGTCTGGCATACCCTACATGCTTCCTCCATAAATGGTCTCAGGGTGCAGAAGCTGGAGGGCTCCCCCCAAAAGTGGGGCCAAGCAAAGGGAAGGAATAGAGTCCTCCAGGGCCCCCAGAGACACCACTGTGCCGTCCTCAGCCACAGGGCACCAGTCAGGGACCCTGGGGGCAGCAGGAGGGGGCTGTGGAAGAGTGGGCTCAGGCGGGCTCTCTGCCAGGGCGCTGGGTGCAAGTTGGAGAAGAGAGGACATCCACGCAGGGACCCTCGAGGCCGAGGGAAGCTGGAGCTGAGGTGCTGGTTGGGGGCGGAAGTCACTTCCCCCAGGCCCAGCTCTGAGAGGCTCCCAGGCTGTGCAGGGAGTCCAGGCTGGCCCAGCAGTGACCGTTTATATGTTGGACTTCCTGCCGGATGTGAGCTCCCTGCGAGCAGGGCTTTGGTTTGTCCTCCGACACACTCACACTCACGTGTCAGTGTTTGAGGGCTGCCCTCAGGGACCGCGCAAGTGCAGCCCCCTCCCAGCCCAGCCTGGCCTCCCAGCCTGGGGTAGCTCCACCCCCGCTCACCTCTTCTCCCAGCACCTGCCCACTGAGCTTCTGCCCAGGCAGGACTCGGAATGCCCTCCTGTCCCAGAAGCTTCTTAAGAAGTTGGCCCCAGGCATCCTCTTCACTAGAGCAAGAGAGAAAACTCAGGAGCCTGGGAGACCCTCCCGGCAGGGGTCAGGGTGGGCACCCTTGATTGTTGGCAAGTGCTGCCCACACTGAGGGGGGAGATCGGAGTCCAAGGACAGGTGTGGTGGTCTGTTCTGAGGTCCCTGCCAGTGTGACCTGGGGGTGGCACAGAGGTGCCATGATGGATCCCAGCCAGCCGCAGTGGGCAGGGCTTGCGTCTGGCTCCCGCGTGAAGAAGCAGATGCAGACCTTGGGGGGGGTCTCTGAGACACTGCGCCCCCGCTACAGGCTGTGACTCCCCGAGCCTCCTGACCCCTTGTCCCTCCCACAAAGTGCCTTCTTTGTGCTCCATGGAGGGGCCACGAGCATGTGACAAGGTCTCTGGGGCCTTAGAGGGCAGAACTCAGGCACAGGGGAAGCAGCGTGGAACCTCAAAATAAAGAAAAACAGCCCGAGTTACCTGGAAATGGCCTCCACTCTGTCCTGG
This sequence comes from Kogia breviceps, assembly GCF_026419965.1. Taxonomy (NCBI): domain Eukaryota; kingdom Metazoa; phylum Chordata; class Mammalia; order Artiodactyla; family Physeteridae; genus Kogia; species Kogia breviceps. The sequence goes on from NC_081310.1 coordinate 202,343,719, forward strand.
GTAATGAGCTCCTTGTTAAGAACCAGCCCTGGAGAGCCTGACACAGATGCGGGGAAGCAGCGGCCCAGGTGCAGGTCCCAGCACACACGCAGACAGAGCTCGTCACATGGGCACTTGCCCTTGCCCCAGTGTGGCCTGGGCACACGTAGCGTGTGACACAAAATGGCTGAGTGCACACGGGCACACCGCACAATGGGACCACGCACACGGGGGTACAATGCGGAACATCCCGGCTGTGCCCCCCGCACACAGGTGCCCTCCTCACGGCCATTAAGTGGGGCCAGGGCTGTTGAGGAACATCGCATAAACCGCAGTTGCCTGATTCCCGTTCATTTTTCTTTAATGAAACTTGGACCCCAACAGAATTTACAGGGCTTCACCGTACAGTTGGCTGTATATTTTAGGATCTCATCCACCTGTGCTCCGCACCTGCCTGCACCAGGAGGAGGGGTGGGTGGTCTGAGGCCCTCGTTCACAGTCCCACCCACAGGGTCACCTGGAAGGCCAGCGATCCCTTTGTCAGCACTGATTCGTCCGTCAGGGATTTTCAGAAGCGGAGAGCTGAGGTAGACGGTGCGTTTTACCGTTTGTCCTCACGAGTCGGGCCCAGGCTGGCTTTCTGAGGCCACAGACTCAGCCTGACCCCGTCCAAGGCCAAGTCCTGGACTCCCTTCGCCAATGATCCTATCCCTCCAGGGCAGGGTGAGTCAGTGACATCCTTGTGGGGTGCTTTGATGTCTTTGTGGGCGCTCTTTGGGTGTGACCTGCTGAGCGCTCCACGAGGCCATCCTGTCCTCTGTGCTGACGTCTGGAGTGTCACAACGGCAGCCCTGGGAAGCGCATGCCCCTGGAGTTACGCACGGTGCCCAGAAGTCGGTTGGCTGGAGGGCACAGCCTGGCACTGGCTGAGACCCTGAGTGGAGCCCGTGTGCAGAGGCCAGACCAGACCTACCACAGACATGGGAGGGCAGCAGCTCCAGGCCTCTGTCCGTGGCCACAACCTGACGCTTCTCCCAGGGCACTTAACAAAGTCCCAGGTTGCCCCTGGAGGCTTCCCTCCTGCAGACTGGGGCACTGGGAAGACTGCTCAGAGGCCACTGAGAAGTGAGAGGAGAAGAGGCAGTTGACAGGGCTGGGGCCGGTTTGAGGTATTTGCACCTCTCTACAGAGGAGGGCAGGCATCTCCAAGTTTGGGGTCCTCCTGCCCTGCCAGGTCAGGGGATCCCAAACTTTGATGCTCTGTGTACATGCAGATGCCAACAGACTCTCCTGCCAGAACAGACAGATCATTCTCCTGGACTCGGTGGCACTGTCAAAATCTGAGAGTTTGCCCCTTGTCAGCAGTTGAGTAAATTTGTGTCCGAGATCCAGTGGGTACGTGTGGGTTCCTGAGCCCTGGAGTCCTCAGAAATGGGACAGGTGATTGAAAACTGGTAGAGGGGGGCTTCCCTGGCGGTCCGGCAGGGAAGACTCTGCGCTCCCAATGCAGGGGCCCGGGTTCCATCTCTGGTCGGGGAGCCAGATCTCACAGGCATGCCGCAACTAAGAGTTTGCACGCTGCAACTAAGAAGTCCGCGTGCCTCAACTAAACGTGCCGCAACAAAGGTCCTGTGAGCCGCACCTAGGACCTGGCGCAGACTAAATAAATATATATATATTTTTAAAAAACAAAAACCCCGGAAAACTGGTAAAGGGCAAACCTAGGACTTGCGCTGGGTCATCCCATCTTCCAGCCAGGAACATGGCCCTCAGCAAACTTGTCAGCTTCTGCCGACGCTGCTGTTCTGCTTCCTGTTTCTGCCGTATGCTGGCCTTGACACATTGGGATTTTTCTTATTGCTTTTAGTTGGTGAACGTATATTAGATGAGCTCCACTCGTGGGCACGTGCCCTGAGACCCTCCTTGCAGATCAGCCTCCCATTCCCTCACTCCTCATTTCTTCCTTCCCCATCCTTCTGCTTCACCCACTCCTTAAACATGTGTCGGCTGGATGCATGCGTGAGTGAGTGGCTGGATGAGTGGACCATGGGTGGATGGAGGGGTGAGTGGATGGGTGGATGGATGGATGGATGGATGGAGGGGTGGATGGATGGATGGATAGATGGGTGGGTGGATGGGTGGATGGATGGATGGATGGAGGGGTGGATGGATGGATGGATGGATGGATGGGTGGATGGGTGGATGGGTGGATGGGTGTATGGATGGATGGATGGGTGGATGGATGGGTGGATGGATGGGTGGATGGGTGGATGGATGGATGGATGGAGGGGTAGATGGATGGATGGATGGATAGATGGATGGATGGAGGGGTAGATGGATGGATGGATGGATAGGTGGATGGATGGGTGGGTGGGTGGATGGGTGGATGGATGGATGGATGGATGGATGGATGGGTGGATGGGTGGATGGGTGGATGGGTGTATGGATGGATGGATGGGTGGATGGATGGGTGGATGGATGGGTGGATGGGTGGATGGATGGATGGATGGAGGGGTAGATGGATGGATGGATGGATAGATGGATGGATGGAGGGGTAGATGGATGGATGGATGGATAGGTGGATGGATGGGTGGGTGGGTGGATGGGTGGATGGATGGATGGATGGAGGGGTAGATGGAGGGGTAGATGGATGGATGGATGGAGGGGTGGATGGATGGGTGGATGGATGGGTGGGTGGATGGATGGCTGGGTGGGTGGGTGGGTGGATGGGTGGGTGGATGGGTGGTTGGATGAGTGGATGGATTGGATGGATGGATGGATGGGTGGGTGGATGGATGGATGGATGGATGGATGGATGGGTGGATGGGTGGATGGGTGGATGGGTGGATGGATGGATGGGTGGATGGATGGAGGGGTAGATGAGTGGATGGGTGGGTGATTGAGTGGATGATGGGTGGGTGGGTTCTGCCCTAGGCACTCTTCTCTTTCTTGTGTACTTCTGTGGTTTCCTTTATAGATTATGACCCCAAATCTAGCTTCAATTCAGATACTAAAGAGTCAACAGCTCACCGTGTGCACCCACGTCACAGTCCCTGGAGCCCCTTCTCCACCACTGCGTTGGCATCACCATCTGGCTTTCAGAGACCACCCCGGACTCCTCCCCGTTAGCCGAGTGGCAAGCCTCAGCTGTGCTCCCGCCTAGACCCCTCTCCCTCCTGGTGACCTACCTGGCCCCTCTCACCCATCATTACTTCCATGACACCCCAGACTCTGCCCCAGCTTGTCCGGCGCCCAATGGGTACGTCTGGCCACACTGCTGTCCGGGCTGCTCGGGGAACAGCCCAGGCTGCCTGCACCGTAGGCCCTGCCTCTGCTCCAGGGCCCAGCTTTTGGTCTCCCTGCCCTCCCTCCATGTCAGAGCACAGCTGAGCGGTTTCCTCCGCCTGGGAGCCCCACTTCCCAATGTTACTACTCTGTAGCCACCCAGGCTCCCATTCCGACTTGTATACCACCTTTTGCCCTTGTGGGCCACCTCCTCCATTAAAGATGAATATAATCCATGCTAGAATCACTATTCACTATTATATTCTTTTTTCCTTCTAACTTTAAAGGAAGTGAAAATAAAAATGTTTTTGTGATCCTTAAAAGTACCAGGGGTCCAGGTGCTATACCCTCTGTGCCTGGTGGTGACATTGGCCCTGCTACCACCTACTCACCTTCAAGACCCAGGGCAGCATCCCCTCCTCCAAGAAGCCTCCCAGGATCACCCTCCTCCCCTGTTAGGGCCCCGCTGTGCCCAGAACAGCAGCACATGTCCTAGTCCCACAGGTTTCCTGCTGTGCTGCCAAAGCCGTGAGCAGACTCGGGTACTCAGAGGTGCTCCAACCAAACTGAACCCAGAGTGGGTGAGGAACAGGGTGCTGGTGGCTTAGAAGGGTCAGGTGGTGCCCCCTTGGGGTGCTGATTTGGGTGGCTGCACTGAGAGGCGATGCTGGCAGGCTGGTCCAGAAGTGCTAGGAGCAGGGGAAGGAGTGTTGGCGGAGACTGAGTTTTCGAAGAAGAACCTGGCCTTCAGGGAGGGGCAGGCGAGGTCAGCAGACATCCCCCCCACCATTGTGCGTGGGCAGCGGGGGAGCCCAGGCACAGGGTGGCCCATAGATGCCAAGACCCCCCCATGTCCGCCTCTGCGGATCCCGGCGGGATGCAGCTGCATCTGCAGACAGAGCTGTGCCAGGCCACCACACCTCTGGAGCTGGGGCCTGAACGCCCTCCCTCTGGGCCCCTCCTCCAGCCCTTTGGCCCTCAGGATGCCCGGGCAGGTCCAGCTGCCTCCCCCACCCCTGAACCCCACTCTGGCTCTGACCAGGCTCACAAAGCTCACCACAGGGGGAGGGGCATACACCGACACAGGCCTAGGTGCACATGGGGTCTCCCTCTTGACTTCCAGTGCCTAGTCTGGGGGTCCAGCAGTGGCTGCTCGTCTGCTGCCGTGGGGATAGGGGTCTAGGGGATGCCCGTGTACCTGGGGTCTGCCCATGACACCAGGAGGAACCATCAGGCCCCTCTGAACAGTGCAGGAGGATTCCAGAGACCTCCCTCCCCCACCCCACCTCCACTGCCTGCAGCGCTGAGGCCAAGACTAATAAAACACCCACCTCACAGGAGACAGCTTTATCTTGTTGATCGGAAGTCTGCCAGCCCAATTTATGATGGAACATAAGCTCTCCAAATCTGAATTTATGTGCTGTAGTATAACGAGAGGTCAATGAGATTAAAAGTGGGCTCGTGAGAGGACCACGGGCAGCTCACTCCTCAGCACTGCCGCAGAGAGCCTTCCAGCCCCTGCCCCCCAGGGAGCAGCACGGCAGGAAAAGGAAGGGCAGGGGAGAGACCAGCCCGCAGGCAGGCGACCACAAGGGGAGCAGGACGGGGAGGTGGCAGGGGAAGCAGGGGGCGCGGGGCGGGTGGGGGGGGGCAGGCGCAGCAGGCTGGCCTGGAGCATGCTGAGTGAGAGCCTGCAGGGAGGGAGCAAGGGTGTCCCTCAGGGACAGGGGAAGGCCCTGGCTTTGAGAGCAGGTAGGAGGGGGCCCTGAGGTGGGCTGGATGACAGAGTTCTGACCCTGGCCCAGGACCTGTTGTCTGAGGAGGGTTTGGTGGGCGCGCCACAGCTCAGGTCTTGCAGCTCAGGCCCACCTCCCTGCCCCCCTCCGCAGCCCCCTCTGTCTTCAATACCCCCTCGGAGTCCTGGGTGAGGGTGAGGGAGAGGAAGGGGTGTCCTCCGTCCAGGCGGGAGCCTGGGCACTGGCCCGCGTGAGGCTGGCTTTTGAGCTCGGGCTAGACCCTGACTTCAGAATTTATACAAATAAACGAAATGAAAAGTGCTGGCAGCACCGATCTGATTACAGAGTCATTCATTCTCCGGTCGTTAATAATTTGTGCAATAAAGGATTGCGGCCGCTCAGTGAGCAGGAGGGGGCTGCAGCCCAGCCTTCCCTTGGCGCCGGGGCCGCGGGAGCTGGAAACATAAATTATTAGTTTCTTATCGCTCAGCCCGCCATCGCTCATGCTGCCAGGGGCCTGGCAGGAGCCGGCGGCAGTCCCCCCGCCTGCCTGGGCCTGGCTCTCCGCTGCTGCTTGCTGTGGAGACTCTGGGGGGCCCCTCGTCCTCCCTCCCCTAACCCTTAATGGCGGGACCCCTGCAGCCTCGGCCTTGGCCTAGAGTCTGCGGCGGGTGCCAAGGCCGACTCCAGCGGGCGGAGCTGTGGGGTTTAGCTCTGTGCTCTGGACCTCAGCACGCCGCCCGCCCCCCCTCCCCCGACCCCGGCCCGCCGGCGAAGCCCGGTCACTGGAGGTTGCTGAAGCAGCCTCACACGCCTGGCCCCTGGTACTTGCCCGGTCAGTGCCGAGGTCACCATCACCAGCACAACAGAGGCCCACACGCCCCTCCCCACGATGCCCCCCACCAGCGCGAAGGAAGGGTCGCCGTCTGGGTTTGTGTCGCCTCTTGCAGGTGCGTCTGTGCCTCCCTGGGTGGGACTCAGAGCAGGCACCTGTACCAGGTGTGCGTACCTGCAGGCATGGCACTCACTCCTGGCTCATCCTGTCCTCCTGTGTCCAGCACCGGGCTCCTGGTCCGGCAGGCGGGCTGCGAGAAAACAGTCCAGATCCGTGGTTGGTCTGACGGAGGTGCCCCCCCGAGCCGCGGCAGGCTGGGGCCGGCCCGGGGCTGTCCCCTGGGCTGTGCATCTGTGCCCCCAGGTGGAGCTGCTGAAGTGCACGGAGGTGGGGGCTGAACGCAGAGGCCACAGACCCCAGAGAGCTCCAGCCTGAGTGGTGGTTAAGGCAATTATGGTAATTACAGAATTACAGAAATGAGCCCCCTCAGACAGGGCTCCCACCCCCAAGTTGAGGAGGCCGAGGCCGAGGCCAGGTCGGGAAGTTGGCGGTGGGGGGGTTCTGGGCTCCAGCCGTCCCGGACGGAAGCTGTGGCAGGATCAGACGCAGGCACCGACACCTCTCTCCTGCCAGTTAACGTTGGACCCGAACGCTGATGGGCTTCCCTGTCCCGACTTGCTTACCCTAAGCCTACCTTGAACCCGCCAGGCTGGCAAGACCTGGGGGTCAGTGGTGAGCAGCGCAGAGTGCCTGAGGCCACGTGCCCGGGCCGCTGCACCCACCACTTACTGGCTGCGTGGCCCTGGGACAAACTTAACCCTCTCTGAGCATGAATCTGTAAAAAGGGAGTACGAATTAAACAAGACGAAAGTATATGCTTGGAGCACCTCGTCTGTGGCAGGCATCCCAGGCCCGTGTGGGGCGGGGTACGGGTGCCTCCCGGCCTCCACAGGGTCTGGCTCTGAGCCCCACCCCACAGCAGCATCCGTTTCTGCTCCAGACACATTCGGTCTGTCCTCCAGCCTCTCGAACACCTGGATACGGTTGTAGGAAAAGCTTCCATGTCCTCGAGCAATGTGCTTTCGTCCCAGTTATCGCTGGGCTGTACCCTCCTGCCTCCATGCATGTCTCACGATTTTTGGTTGGGTGGTCAGGGCTGTGAGTTTTGTTGGCAGCTGAATATTTCCATAAACATCCTTGCACTTTGCTCTGGACACCAGGAAGTTACTTGGTAGCAGCTTGGTCCCTTCAGGTCTTGCTTTTAAGCTTTGCTGGGAGAACCAGAGCAGCCTTTAGTCTTGGGCCAGTTCTGTCCCATTTTACTGTGGCAAGACCCACTTGATACTCTGCCGCATTTTCAGGTCTTCTGGCCCGGCGGTTGGAACGAGCCTGCACTTTTCACAGCCCATGTGAGCTCTTGACCCAACTCCCTTTAACCTTCTTGGTGGGTCTTTCCTGGCCTCTGGCACGATCCTCACATGCACGGGCTGATCTGTTCTCTGCAGACTCTGGGGCTCCCTCCTCTCTGTGCTGCGAACTCTTGCCGCTTCAGCTTTCTGGGCCTCCCAGCTCCGTGTCTCCCCCCCCTCCCCGTGCATCCCTGAGCCCGCCTGGGTCCCCTGCCTGCGCCACAGCTGGAGACCCTGGAGGCAGCGCGCTGGGGGACCCGAGGGCTCGCCCCGATGGTTCAGCGTCGTGGCTCCGCGTCCCTCGACATCTGATGTCCTGTCTCGAGGGCCATTGTTTCCTGTATTGTGTCTGGGGTTTGAGTTGTTCTGGCAGGAGGGTTGCTCTGTCTTGTCAGAGTGCCTGTCCCATGAGCTCACAGGTTGCCCCATACCTGGTGCAGGGCCTGGCGTAGAGGAGGCTCTCAGCAGGTATTTTCGTTTTTTCTTTTAAAGAATATTTATTTATTTGGCTGCGCCGGGTCTTAGTTGTGGCACATGGGATCCTCGTTTCTGTGTGCGGGATCTTCCTTGTGGCACACGGGATCTAGCTCCCCGACCAGGGATCGAACCTGAGCCCCCTGCACTGGGAGCGCGGAGTCTTAGCCATGGCTCCACCAGGGAAGTCCCTCGGCAGGTGTTTCCTGGGCCCCACGGTCTGCCTCACAGCAGACCCTCAGCCCCATCACTTGCCAGTTCACCGCAGCCTGGTAAAGGCGGGACATCCTGAACTCCATCCCAGGGAAGGGGCGTCAGAGGGGCTCCGTGGTCAAGGGCCTGGAAGACACGCTCTCTGCAGCACCCCCAGCCTGTCCTCTGTTGGCCACTCCCACCTCCAGGCCCTTAGGCCCATCCCTGCTGCCCGGGGTGGCTGGTGGCTTTACTACAGGGACCACAAGGACATGGAAGCAGGGAACGGGCCACGGCGCGTTAGCTGCGAAAGTGTTCCCCACGCGTGGGGCAGCGAGAGCTGGGAGGGAGGCTGAGTCCACGCTGGGGAGGGACCAGGGCACCGTCCATCAGTGGGGAAAGCTTTTGGTCATGGACACAGGCGTGTCACACAAGGGGCACAGGCCGGGCTGGCATCGTCAGGCTTTGACGCGGAGTGGGCACTGTCTGAAACAGAGGTGGGCTCAGATCTCAGCCTGTCACTGCCCAGGGGTTCCAAGGACAGGGTGCTGCTGACATGGGGCGCTCGGGGAGGGTTCTCTAGGGCTGGCCCTCTGGCCAAAGGAGCAGCCTGGGGCATGATACCCAGAGGAGGCAGACGTCCGACCTGCCGGCAGAGCTGGGCCGTGGTCCTAGCTCTGCAGGTGGATGGGCTCTTCCTGAGCAGGGTGGGGGGTGGTGGACAAAGTGGAGGGGAAGTGAGGGTGCCATCCGTATGAGTCTTGGTCTTGAACTGTGCTATGTTTCTTCTGTTTGTGGGGCAGGTGAGATCCATAGGCTCCAAGGAGCCAGGCATTCTCTGAGTGGCAGGTAAAACTTTCCCAGAGAGAGCCTGGGAAAAGGGCCTAGTTCAAAGTGCCACCCACCTTCAATACAGCCAGCAGCAAGCTAGAGCCTCGGGGAACCCCAAGTCAGAGGCCGATGCGGGGAGGATGCTGCTTCGACGCAGCCCTCGGGGAGCTTGAAGCTCAGTGTTAGTTTGGGAGGCGCCGTCCTCAGAGTCGGTGGCTTTGCGAAGCTCAGTGGCCAAGCAGCACAGACGCCACAGACCCCACCCAGCCGCTTCTGGCTCTCAGGTGGGAGCCCCCAGGTGGGAGCCCACCCCCGCCGCCACCGCCGCCTGTCCCACACTTGCTCCCTGTTAGAGGCTCAGGCCTCCCTTGCCGGGCAGCTCCTCTAGGCCCCTGCCGCTTCCCCGCTGGCCTCTCTGGTGCTGCTCGGAGAATCCAGCCTGTCATTTCCTGACTCATTAACTCCACGGCCCCACTGCCAGAAGGGCGAGCACACAGTTTCCGTTTCTCCCTGATTTGTTCAAGTAGCACTGGGCCTGCCTCTGTGCCAGGCACAGTGTTGCACCCCTGTGACAAGGTGCGCGGCTCACACAGCCCCTCCTTCCTGGTGTGGGAGTCTGAGAAGAGAGCTCCGGCCCGCCCCCGCACCCCGGAACAGTACTTTGACACCAGCCCCCTGTCTGCTGCTACTGCCTTTCGATGCCAATTTCAAACGCCGCTTCCTCCATGAAGCCTTCTGGATCTCTCCGGTTAGACGAGGACATTGTCCCTTGAGCTTGTGAGCATGTGTTCCTGCATTTCCAGAACTCAGGCTCTGACTCGCATAGGAATCCAATATTCCCACCTGAACTGTGGGCCCCAGAGGGGTCTCCTCTCTCTTCTGGGGGCAGCTGGCACTCAGGAGGCCTTGGAAATATGTGTCATAATGACTTAGCATTGCACAAGCTTCACAGGCATAATCTCAGGTGCCTTTAGAGCATCTATGAGGTAGATGCTCTTTCTACCTCCTGTTACAGGTGACAGCTGGCAGGTGACAGAATAGCCTTGTGGCCACATCCTCTGTGCTTTAATCAGACAAGCCCTCAGCTGCTCTGGGCCAAGGCTTGCTCCTGAGCTCATCACTTTGATTATTAATTAACCCCTTAATTATCAGCTAAGGACTTGTCAGGGATTCCGGGGCTAAAAGCAGAAGAAAGCAGGGGATCCAGTAGGATCCAGAGGAGCCATTGGACATCGTCTTGCTGTCGGGCAAGATGCTGAGAGTTGCCTGAGCTCTGGCTACCTAAAGGTCTGGAGGCTGCTGTTTGGAAGACCAGGAGCCCATCTGACACACGAATCTGCAGGGGGTGCCGTGCCGGTCATCCTGCCTGTATGCCAACGAGCTGCTGCTTCCCTCCCTGGGCAGCAGGCTGGGCTCCGAGACCCCCAGCCCCTCCTCCTGTCTGCCTTAGCACCCCACTCTGTGGCTCACCCTGCTCTTCTGAGCCCTCCAGTGGCTTCCCCCGGGGGTGCAGCCTCTCTGCTCTGCGGCCTCGTTCAGCACCCACCTGGCTACCATGCCGCATTCCGAATCCCCGCTGGTGGCCCTCCAAGGCTCGGCCCCCAACCACCCACATCATCACTCTGCAGGGCTGACAAGCTGGCTCAGAGCACACACACAGAATCACACGCGTGTGTCTTCTTACCAACAAGAGTACAGCTCAAGTCACACAAATCCACTCAATTGGCTCCTTCCTGGCCGTGTGTTAACACAGAGACACAATTTACCTGGGTTTCCCACACCCAGGCCCAGAAACCCTGAATGGGGCGTCCCCACCCCCAGCCGGTGTGGTTGCCTCTGGGCTGATTTCCTTTATCACTGGCCAAGGATGAGTAATTCTATCGTGAAACACACGGTTCAGGGTGATAGATGAAGGAGCGGGGCAGATGATTGCCTCACTGCCTCCCTCCCGTTGGAGAGGGAGGCTGGAAGGAGATTCCTGCCCTTTTATAAAGGGCAGGCAGCCGGGAGGGGATGAGTGCGGAGCAGCCACAGAGAGCTTGGTAGGCAAGGCGCGCGTGGGGGTGGGGTGGCGGCGGCAGAGGACACAGGCAGGGCCAGGTCTCCCGTGGGAGCCCAGGCGGGCAGGCAGATGTGTCCTCCAATACTATTCAGGGTCGAGGTCTAGGGGGTCCTACGTGGGGGGCAGGGCAGGGGTGCTGCTCCAGTGTCCAGACCGAAAAATGTGGAGAAACTTCTGTCTGAAAAGTGCCATCGTCTTTCCCAGGAGCCTCAAATCCATCTTCTATCTGTGATGAAATTCTCGGTGAATTGACATCTTTTTCAACAGTGCTCAGCTCACTGGCATTAGCAAGCACATCTATACTTTTCAAAATGACAACCGAGACTATCGCAACGCTTGGAGGCCAGTTTTGGGTTTTCTGGAGCCTCTTGCAGATGCTCCCGTTGGGATTCTAGTCTGAACAGCTGCTGGTGGGTGTGCGCGGGGGCGCTGACCTGCCCATCCACCACCAAGGTCCCCGGCCACGGGTGTGAAACCGATGGGGCCCTGTGAGGCTCCTGGGCACGGAGGCCTCTTTTTTTTGGTCCCCGTTTCTTGTAGGCAAGACTCCAGCCTCCATGACCTTCCCTGGGTTCCAAAGGGCAGAGCTGAACAGCTGCTAATCAAGGGAGGAGCGACCAAGAAACCCCCTGAGGCGGGATTCAAGAAGGGACCCGGGATGACCACCGGAGACCCTGCACACACCCTGCTCTTGTCAGCAGCCCTACCCTTGGGAAGTATTGTCATAAAACTCCTCATCAGGGCTTCCCTGGTGGTGCAGTGGTTGGGAGTCTGCCTGCCGATGCGGGGGACGCGGGTTCGTGTCCCGGTCCGGGAGGATCCCACATGCCGCGGAGCGGCTGGGCCCGTGAGCCATGGCCGCTGGGCCTGCGCGTCCGGAGCCTGTGCTCTGCAGCGGGAGAGGCCACAACAGTGAGAGGCCCGCGTACCAGAAAAAAAAAAAAACAAAAAAAAACTCCTCATCAAACCCTCCTGGGTGGGGACACATAGTTTTCTGAGACAGTAGCCTACCGTGTCCCCCTTTGCCTGACAGAGTAATAAAGCTATCCTTTTCCGCTTTACCCGAAACTCTGTCTCTGAGACTCCATTCCGTACCGGTGTGCAGAGAAGCTGAGCTTTCCGCATCAAGTCGGGTGGCTGATGGCGGGGCAGGAGGGTACTAGCAGCCACCGGGTGCCCAGGGAGCAAGTTCACCCCAGTCTGTTATGGGATGTGAGGTTCTGGGGTCTGGGAGGGGGGCAGAGCTAACAGAGCCAGCGCCCCCGCCCACCAGGTAAGGTCAGCCAGCCGAAGCGACCGGCTAAAGAGGGCCCCCCCCCCCTCCGCTCCACGGGACCCGCAGGTTGCTCCGCGGCGGGACCTCAGGACACGTTCAGCCCTGCAGCGGGGAGAGGCGCTGGCTGGCTGGGGGCCACCAGCCCTAGCGGCGCGCGTGGGAGGCGCCGGCGGCGACGCTGTCACTGCGGTTGACAAGCCCCTAGAGAGACAGTGGGGCGGCGCTGGGGGCCGGCGCGGGAGCGGACCTGTCCCCAGAGGCCGCCGGCGGCGGCGCGGCGCAGGCGCCGGGCGCGTCCGGGAAGTCTGGGCGGCAGTCCGCCCGTAGCTGCCCCCGGGCCTGTGCCCCAGCCAATCGCGGCCACGCGCCCGCGGCTCCCCGCCCCCAGCCACCCGGCCGCGCCGCTTAACCCTTCCCTCCCCGGCCCTCCGGCCTGGCGCGCAGGTGCCTGGCGACTCCGCTGGACCCGAGCCTGAGGCCGGCCCGCAGAGCCTGGGTGTCCCCGGCTCCTCTCCGCTCCGCCGCCGGGGCAGAGGTCCCGGGAGCTGAAGGTCTGGGACCCGCGGCTGGGTCCTCCCGGGTCGCTGAGGAAACCAGCCCTCCCTGCCTCTGCCCCACGGCCACCAGGTTCTCCGCAACCACATCTGCCCTCCTGCCCTTCCTCCCAACATCACAGCAATGACAATGACATACCAATGACAATGATATTTTCCGTATTGTTAGTGTGCTATAGGCACTGTGCTGTCCATGCAAGTCGTGAAGCTAACAGTCGCTGTGTCGCCTCAGGGTGCAGATGAGGAAATGGAGGCCCAGAGGGGCAAGGGCTTGGCCACAGTCACCAAGAGCCACATGAGCAGGGTCCTGCTTCCTGCTCCAGGGCCCAGGCCCCCTCGAGCTCCACCTGCGCCTCCCACCTCCGTATATTCAGACTCTTCTTCCTTTGCACCTGCTTCTCCCCTAACCCCACAGCCTCACACCACATCACAACGCACAAACCTTTCCTTTCAGCCACACCTGTCTCTTTCCTGTTTCAGCAAAACTTCTAAAGAGTTGTCCGCAGAGGACTGACAGTCTCCCCTGCTTTGTAACCTTCACACTCCAGCTTCCACCCTCAGCAGCCAGGAAACTGCTTTGTCAGGCGCTGCCAGGACTCCACCCACCCCTCCCTGCAACCCAGGATCTAAACCACACTCTCACCCTCAGTGTTGGGTCTCTGCACTTCCATCTGTACCTTGTTTTTTTTTTTTGTTCTACGCCTGCTGCCATGCAGCTTTAACAGCCCCGTATACTGATGAAAAGTTTCTATTGAGCGCCTCCTGTGTGCAGAGCTCTGCTAGGTGCCAGGAGCTTGTATTCCACTAGGGGTGGGGCAGATAATGAACAAATAAACTAATTAATAAATAAGAAAAACACTAGACAGTCTGATGTGGAGGAATGAGAGAGAGTGGTTTTAACAAGCTCAGTGCTTCTGTGATGGGTCTTGACTGGATGTCTGTCTTGGTTAGAGGGAAGCCCCTTCAGGTAGAGAGAGGATCCCTGGGAAGCCCTAAGGCAAGACTGAGCTTGGTGGGGGGACGGGGGTGCAGGGATTCCGGGCGTCTCCACACTGGGGTCGGCACGCCCATTGCTGGTCAGGACAGAGGGAGTTCGAGATTTCGTAACGTCTGGGAAAGAGCGCTAAACTGGGGCTTCTTGGTTCCCAGGGGGACTGTGCCGGAGGTGAGGCGAGGCGGCCCACTGGTAGGTAACTGTGGGACTCCTGGGCTCAGGATGAGTGTTGGCAGGCAATGATCCCTGGGGGGGAGGGGGAGGCGGTGTCAGCTCCAAACGCTCACTGAGCCCCAAGAATGTGGATTTCAGCAGCTTTAATTAGGTGAGACCCCGGAGCCTGCCCTCTCCTCCTTGACCCTGCAAGGGCGGAGGAAATGCACTCAGAACCAAGTCCCTTCTGCCCACTGCAGGAGGCCGGCTTGACCACTCACACAGGACTGGGCATTCTAATCACTGAAATGGGACTTTTAAAAATGACCTTAAGGAACAGAAGACTTCAGTTACTGGAGAATGACAGAAAAGTCTTGGGACTTACCTTAGATTTCACCTACTACGGGGAAAATCAGATGTCACGGAGTGGGGCTCCCCGAGTTGTTTCTGTGGGTCCAGCTTCTTCACACAGGGGCCCTGTAACGTGTGCTCCCCAAGACTTGGGGCTGGGTGTCTGGGTGCAGAAAACTGTACAGTGAGTGTGTTTAACGGGGAGATGGCTGCAAACCCAGGAGACACTGAGCTGTCTGTCTGTAGCTAATGGGAGACGTACTGCCTGCAGGTTGTGACAGAGGTGATCCCCCAGAGCCCCCCCGCGCCCCCATCCCGTAGGGTAGGGCTCCGCAGGAGGACAGCTCGGCCCTACTGTCTTCCTGGCCTCTGTGCATTTTAGGTGAGGAGTGGCTGGGGTGAGAGGGTGAGTGGAGGCTGAGTTTCCAGTGCCTTCCTGGGGGTCTGGCCTTCTCTCTGGAGCGTGGAAGGAGCTATCCCAGGTGGGAGAACCTGGCCCCCTCAAGTCAGGTAGAAAGCCACCCAGGGGACCCCACACAACTTTGTCGAGTGAGAAGGAACCTCAGTGCCTGTGAACTGAGGCTCCAGTTCTGGGTTCTGTGTCCCCACATGTCTGCCCACCCTGATGAATACAAGGTAGCTATCAGTGCCCTCCCACCCGACACCAAGGTGGATCGAGAAGAGGAGGGGTCCAGGGTAGCTCGGAGGGGAGCTGTGGGTCCCGAGAGAGGCCATGGGGAGCCGCAAAGACAGTGCTGGAAGCGCTCATTGGAGCTGCCTCCTGGGCTGGCAAGGCTGGCATGAGGCTGGGATGTGGCCGCGACACGCGACACGGAGCGAGCAGAGATCTGCCTGCGAGCTGCACCGCCTAGAGGTCTGACCAGGAGTGTCAGAGACAGGAGCAGAGTGGAGGGGCAAGTTAGAGGCGCGGAAAGCCGATTCCTCCTCCTCCTTCAATCTGGGAGAGATGGAGTGTGTTAGAGGCCAAGGGTCTGCTTTGGAGGCCGTGGTTGAAGAGCCAGGAGGAGCTTCCCAAAGGAGCAAAGTCAGCCTTAGACAGGAGGGGGAACCCCAGCCTCAGGCTGAGGGCAGGAGTGCCCGACAGGTCAGGTCAAGGCTGGTGAAAGGGGAGGAAGAGCAGGCCCAAAGGTTGCTTCTAGGTCACTGGAATTGGGGTGTGGGTTTTGGAATTGGGGTAGTCATGGGTCCCACGGGGTGGGTGGATGAAGCAGGAGACGAGAGACATGAATCCGGAGGAAGGTGGAGGGCCTGGGTGAGGACAGGTGATGTGGAGAGGAAGGTGCCATCAGGGACATGGAGGGGGGACGTGCAGGTGGGGGTGGGGGAACCATTCACCCCAGAGCAGCAGACTGTGGGCTGGCATCCCAGGGGGTGGCTGGGCTCCCATTACTCCAGGCACATAATGCTGGCTTGGTTTACTTATTTATTTTATTGTGATGAAATTCCCATAATGTAAAATTGATTATGTTAAAGAGAACAATTTGGTGGCATTTAGTGCCTTCACAGTGTTGTACAACCAACATTGTTGTTTAGTTTCAAAACATCTTCGTCACACCAAGAGGAAACCCCACACCCGTCACACACTCATCCCCTGTTATCCTCTCCTGTACCCCTGGCAACCACTCATCTGCTTTCATCTCCATGGAGTTGCCTCTTCTGGACATTGCATAAAATGGACTCGTGCAATAAGTGACATTTTGTGACTGGTTTCTTTCATGCAGCATGTTTTCAAGATTCATCCTTGTTGTAGCCTGCATCAGTGCTTCATTTCTTTTATGGCTGAATAATATTCCATTGTGTAGATATGCCACAATTTAAAACATTTATTTATTTACTTGGTTGTGCGGGGTCTTAGTTGTGGCAGGCGGGCTCATTAGTTGCAGCATGTGGGCTCCCTAGTTGTGGCTCATGGGCTCCTGAGTTGTGGCATGCGAACTCTCAGCTGCGGCTCTCATGCGTGTGGGCTCTAATTCCCTGGCCAGGGATTGAACCCAGGCCCCCCCCCCCATTGGGAGCACGGAGTCCCATCCACTGTGCCGCCAGGGAAGTCCCCTATGCCACAATTTTTTAATCCGTTCATCAGCTGATGGGCATTTGGGTTGTTTCTACTTTGTGCATGATGCTATGAGCATTTGTGGACCAGATTTTGCTCAAACATATGTTTTCAGTTCTCTTGGGCATATTGCCGAGGAGTGGAATGGCACTGCTATGTGTAACTTTCTGAGGAATGACTAGACCGTTCCTCAGTGGCTGCCCCACTTTACATCCCCACCAGCAGCGCACAAGGGTTCCAACTTCCGCGCATCCTCCCCAACGCTTGCTGTTTTTTTTTTCCCTTTAAAAAAGATTATAGCCATTCTAGTGGATGTGGAGCGGTACCTGGTTTGTTTGTTTTATGTATTTGTTTTCTCAGTTGGACAGTGCTTTCAGAAGGCAGCAGTGTACCAGTGGGGTGGAGGACTGAGAGGGCTCAGCTGCCTGGGGATGGGGTAGGAGCGGCATCATTGCCTCAGATGGTCCCAACGACCCCTGCAGGAGACACTGTTATCTCTATCACAGAGTAGCCTCAGAGAGGCTGGATGGCTCACTCATGCCGCTTCTTACTAGGGAAGGAATTTGCTGATTTCAAAGCCCTCTTCTCCCCTATTTATTCTTCGCTGTCCCTACAAGGCTGTGTCTTGGGAAATAGGCTCGTCCCCAGATGAGCTCAAAAGGCCATAAACCTGCACGCTGTGGCGCTGGAGTCCCACATGTGGTCACCCAGAAGTGGGGACTTGGGCAGATGTCAGAACCAAATTTCAATAGGCAGGTGCATCCCAGGACATGAGCCTCTTTAATGTAACTTTGGGGTCCAGAACTAGACCAGAACTTTGGGAACCTGGCCATTGCTACGATGTTTGTCGCTTCCGTCAAAGCTTCCCGGTTGCTCACCCTTCATCCCGCGCGCCTGTGTTTTGGAACTGCTTTCCGCAGGGCTGCCCCAAATCCGGGGACAGTTCCGCGGCATTTCAAGGGGGCAGCGCCCCCTGGTGGCGGCGCTGCGAGCCTGCGCGGAGGCCTCGCCGCTCCCGCCCCCGGGAAATCAGGTGGGCGGTGCCTTCTGGGTGCAGGTAATGGACAGAGACCCCCGTCCGCAACAGCAGCATGCGGGAGCCCAGGGCATCGAGGGACAGGACAGGGGTGCGGGGAGGGTGGGAGGCAGCAGCACCTCAGTCATCTAGGTTCTGGAGGAGGGAAGGCCCAGGTGCAGGCAGGGACATGGGCCTAGCACCCCAAGCCCCAGGACCCCTGTTTCTTGGGGTTTTCTTAAAAGGGTGAGCAGAAAGAGGTGCCTTGATGTGGGCACCGCGCCTCGACACAAGGAGGGTGACGGGAGGGGGTATCAGGTGGCCGTGGAGCCTCACCAAAATCCTGGGAGGCAGGGCCTCTTCAGACCTCATGGATTTGAGCGTGAGAAGGGTCCTCCACCCTCATGTTCTCCGGGCCCTGGCTCTAAGGAGGAGAAATCTGGGTTCAGAGGGGCGTGACCTAGTGCCTCCCACCCTCCCGCTGCTCTCTTCCCAGCGCTTCACTGAGGCTCAGCAGGCTTGAAGGCCTTGCTTCAAATCAGGGGCACGGATCACAGCGTCCTGTCTGGCTGGCACCATGCTCACCCACAAGCCCCTCTGTGCCGCCCAGTGATTCCCACTGACGGGGGAACTCTGGCTGCTGCGGTCTAGCCCAGAGCCACAGGTGTCTCGCTGAGACACCCCTCACTGGCCAAATTCTGGGTCCAGCTCAGATCCGAGCTCTTTCCAGGGCCTGGTCACCTGTGACGCTGTCTGTCTGTGCCCCTCTGGTGTCAGTTCTTTCCTCACTGGCAGAGGAAAAGGCCTGGGATATCCTTCTCCTTGGGCCTCTGGCTCTGGCTCCCCCTGCCTGAGCCCAGTATTCAGCCCTGTCTTTGACTTTTTTGTTTGTTTGTTTCGTGGTACGCGGGCCTCTCACTGCCGTGGCCTCTCCCGTTGCGGAGCACAGGATCCGCACGCGCAGGCCCAGCGGCCATGGCTCACGGGCCCAGCCGCTCTGCGGCATGTGGGATCCTCCCGGACCGGGGCACGAACCCGTGTCCCCTGCATCGGCAGGCGGACTCTCAACCACTGTGCCACCAGGGAAGCCCTCCATATTTTTCTGACCTTTACTCTTCCTCTTTTCAGCTGATATCTTGCTAGATCGTTCATGGAGAAGTTAGATCCCATGTGGCAAGAGCAGAATCGTCTTCCCAACACATGAGAAGAGAACAGGCACGGCCCGCACGCATCTTACCCTCCTCCGCCTGCCCAGCCCGTCAGGTCAGAAACATGTGTCCCTCCTCCTGCCAGAAGCCTAACCCCAGGGAAAGGACTTAGATGTAAAGGAAACCAGAATATTGTCTTGAGCTACGGACACTTCAAAAAGCAAAGCAAAAACAACCCCCTGCCCCCTACAATACAGCAGGTGCAGAAGGGCGTGCTGAGCCTTCCCCTTCTTTTTCCTGGAAGCAGCAGATAACATGTCCCCCCGCCGCACCCACGGAGGAAGACGCCTTCTCTCTGCTGGAAGGAGAGTGACATTGTGATCGTCAAGGGCAGAGAGTGGAGAATGAGAGAATTCTGTACAAACAGACCTTGTTCAACATAATTCTCAACCTCCTTAGCCTCCCCACAGGGTGTGGTTCTTTTTCTACAATCGCCTCTCTTTGTTTCAACCCAACAGAAAAGCATTTAGGTCTCGCCACTCCTCTGGGTCTTTCTTCATTTCCTTAGAGGGCGCCCTGGGTCAGGTAAAACTTGTGGGAAATAAATGTGTATGGCTCTGTCCTGTGAGTCTGTTTCATGTCCATTTAATTCCAGGACCAGCCGTCAGCTCTAAGAGGGTGGAGGTCAGGTTCTGTCTCGGCCACATCTTCCCTGCCGGCATCTTTGAATTCTACCTCCTTCCTTGGCTTGATTCCTCAGCACGCTGACATGCTCTCAGCGACCATCTTCAGAAACTCTGTGAACATGGGCTGTGTCTTTCCAAATGAAACGCATTCTTACTATCCGATCCAGCCCTCAAACTCCTTGGTATTGCTGGACCTAAATGAGTCGAATGCTTCCACCTACACAGAAACTTGCATCTGGACGTTTACGGCAGCTTTACTCATAACTGCCAGAACTTGGAAGCAACCAAGAGGTTGCTTGGACAACCTCTTGGACAACCTTGGACAACCGGGAGGTGAATGGACAGACAGACTGGGCTCCATCCATGCAGCAGAATGTTCTTCGGCACTGAAAAGAAAAATGAGAGAGAGGGAGCCACGGGGTGACAGGAGGGGCACCTTAACTGTATGTCACTCACTGAAAGAAGCCAGTCTGGAAAGGTGCCATAGCTTAGGGTACCAACTACCTATGACATTTGGGAAAAGGCAAGCCACAGAAAGGGTGGGTTGCTGGGGGTTTGTGGCGGGGTTAAGGGGTGGGATATGATAAATAAGTCAAGCACAGAGGACTTTTAAGGCAGTGAAACTATTCATTGTGATACATTCATGGCGAGATACATTTGTCAAAACCCATAGAATGTGCAACACCAAGAGTGAACCCTGGTGTAAACTCTGGACTCTGATGATCATGATGTGTCCATGTAGCTTCAGCGATAGTGACCAACGCCCAGGACGTTGATAGGATAGTTGGGGAGAGAGGAACTCTGAGCACCTGTGTGGGTGGCAGGGAGCGGGTGGATGGACAGAGCAGTAACAACAGAGCAGAGGCCATGTGGCTCCTCTCTGTACTCTGCCCCATTTTGCTGTGAACTCAAAGCTTCTTTAAAAAAATAATAAACCCCATTTAAACGAAGCAACAAATGAACATTCCCATAGCACCACGTGACTCCTCCTCTTCAAGTCCTCAATTTGTCTGGGCCACTGGAGAGTCAAACTTCAGTAGGCACTTGGCCTTCCAATCAGCATCCTTTCCAAGTTTCATCTGACACCTGCTCTTTATCTCACTACACTCTTTTTCACACATTTTTAATTAAAAAAAATCTTTTTTTGGCTGCAGCGTGCAGCTTGCCGGATCTTAGTTCCCTGACCAGGGATTGAACCTGTGCCCTCAGCAGTGAAAGCACAGAGTCCTAACCACTGGACCACCAGGGAATTCCGCAACACTTAAAAATATATTTATTTATTTATTTATTTGGCTGCACCGGGTGTTTGTTGCGGCACGCGGGATCGTTTAATTACTGCATGTGGGTTCTAGTTCCATGACCAGGGATTGGCCCCAGACCCCCTGCATTGGGAGCACGGAGTCTTAACTACTGGACCACCATGGAAGTCCCTCTTTTTTAGAAAAAAAATTTACTTATATATTTGGTTACATTGCGTCTTAGTTGCAGCAGGCAGGCTCCTTAGTTGCAGCACGTGGGCTCCTTAGTTGCAGCATGTGGGCTACTTAGTTGCAGCAGGTGGGCTTCTTATTTGTGGCATGCGAACTGTTAGTTGTGGCCTGCATGTGGGTTCTAGTTCCCTGACCAGGCATCAAACCCCGGCCCCCTGCATTGGGAGCACAGAGTCTTATCCACTGCGCCACCAGGGAAGTTCCCCCTCCTCTTTTTAAGATAGTAGTTTTTCTTCTTTTTAAAAATTGGTGTATACTTGACAGGCAATATTATATATTAGTTTTCTGGAGCACAACATAGTGATTTGATATTTTTATACTCTACAAAATGATCACCAAGATAAGTCTAGTTACAATTTATCACCGTACAATGTAATTACAGTATTATGAACTCTATTCCCTGTGCTGTAAATCACACTCCAGGACATTTGTTTTATAACTGGAATTTGGAGCCTCTCAATCTTTCTCAACTATTGCACTCATCCCTCCACTCCCTCCCATCTGGCATCTATGTCCATTTCTGTTTTGTTGTGTTTGTTCATTTGTTTTGTTTTGTAGATTCTACATATAAGTGATATAGTAAGATAATTGTCTTTCTCTGTCTGCTATATCTCACTTAGCATAATGCTCTCTAGGTCCATTCATGTTGTCATATGATTTCATTCTTTTTTATGCCCAAATAATATTCCAGTGTGTGTGTGTGTGTGTGTGTGTGTGTGTGTGTGTGTCCAGTTTTCATACATATATATGAAAACTTCTTTATCCAATTGTCTATCAATGGACACTTTGGTGGCTTCCACGTCTTGACTATTGCCAATAAAGCTGCCATGAACATAAGGGTGCATATATCTTTCTGAATTTGTGTTTTGGTTTCCTTCAGAAAGATACCCCCAAGTGTAATTCCTGCATCATATGGTAGGTCTATTTTTAATTTCTTGAGGAACCTCCATACTGTTTTCCATAGTGGTTGTACCAATGAACATTCCCAACAAAAGTGCATGAGGGTTCCCTTTTCTCCACATCCTGAGCAATACTTGTTATTTGTTGTCTTTTAGATGATAGCCATTCTTTGAGGTGTGAGCTGATAATCTCACTGTGGTTTGGATGTGCATTTCCCTGATGATGAGTGATGTTGACCATCTTTTCAGGTGTCTTTTGGTCAAATGTATATATTCTTTGGAAACATGTTTGGTCTTCCACCAATTTTTTATTTGGGTTTTTGTTTTTTTGGAGACTGACTTGTGTGAGTGAGTTCTTAGTCTATTTTGTGTATGAACCACTTACCAGATATATTGTTTGTAAATATTTCTCACATTCAGTAGGCTGCCTTTTTGTTTTGTGGATGGTTCCCTTTGCCATTGAAAAACTTTTCGTTTGGATGGAGTCCCATTGTTTTATTTCCCCTTTGTTTCCCTTGCTTGAGGAGACAGGTTCAAAAAGTATTGCTAAGACTGATGTCAAAGAGTGTACTTACTGCCTATGCTTTCTTCTAGGAGTTTTATGCCTTCATGTCTTTGTTCTAGTTCTCCTAAAAATTCCATTGGTATTTTGCTGGAAATGGCATCGAATCTCTAGATAGCCTTGGGGTGTGGAATCATTTTAACAATACAAATTCTTCTAATCCATGAGCATGGTATGTCTTTCCATTTGTTTGTGTCGTCTTCAGTTTCTTTCATCAATGTCTTCCAGTTTTCTGAGTAGAGGTCTTTTACCTCCTCAGTTAGATGTATTCCTAGGTATTTTATCTTTGTTAATGTCATTGTCCATGGGGTTGTTTTCTTAATTTCTCATTCTGACATTTTGTTGTGAGTGTATAGAAATGCAACCGATTTCTGTAGATTAATTTTGTATGCTGCAACTTAACTGTGTTTTCTGATGAGTTCTATTTGGTTTTGGGTGGCATATTCAAGATTTTCTGTATAGAATACCATGTCATCTACAAACAGTGACAGTTTTACTTTTTCTTCTGCCATGAGATTCCTTTTATTTTTAAAAATCTAATTACTATGACTAGGACTTCTTAGACCATGTCAAATGAAAGTGGCTGGAATGGTCAGGGTTAGAGTTAGGTTTAAGCATAACTGGCCCTCTTCCCCTTCCTCTCTCTCCATGTCTCTGAGACCTCCATTAAGGACAGGACTAGTGCACAGTCACAAATGGCTCAGGGAGTTGAGCTGGACCATTGTTTTTCTGGCCCCTAGTCCTGGGTATAGTTTTGGGTACTGTCTGTGTATCTTCTTTGGCCAGGTGTCCATTCAGATCTTTCCCTATTTTAATTGGGTTGTTTATGTTAGAGTTATTTGTATGTTTTGAGACAAAACCTTTATTAGATATGTGTTTGCAAATATTTGTCTCCTGGTTTGTGACTTGTCTTTTGATTTTCTGAGTAAGGTCTTTCACAGAGTACAAATCTTTAATTTTATTAAGTCCATGTTATTGCTTGTTTTCATTTTTAGATTGCCTTTTTGTGTTGTGTGTTGAAACTCCAAAGCTCATGATTTACATGGGCAAACCCAAGCTCATTGCAGTTTTCTTCTATAATTTTGAATAGTTTTGTATTTTAAATTTGTGGGGATTTCCCTGGTGGCGCAGTGGTTAAGAGTCCGCCTACCAATGCAGGGGACACAGGCTCGAGCCCTGGTCTGGGAAGATCACATGCCGCAGAGCAACTAAGCCTGAGCGGCACAACTACTGAAGCCTGCGCACCTAGAGTCCGTGCTCCCCAACAAGAGAAGCCACCGCAACGAGAAGCCCCTGCACCGCAACGAAGAGTAGCCCTGCTCGACGCAACTAGAGAAAGCCCATATGCAGCAACGAAGAGCCAATGCAGCCAAAAATAAATTATAAAATAAAATAAAATTTGCCTCTGAATAACTTTGAATGAGTTTGGTGTAAGTTGTAAAGTTTGCATCTACATTCATTTCATTCCAAATGGTTTCCAATTAATTGTTCCTTAGCTAATTTTAGAAAACTTTTGGGATAGAGACTCCATTTCAGTTTGAATTTCCAGTTTAATGGATTCAGCAGTTCTGTCAGTAGGGGGCGCTGTCTCCAGTGACTTGTGAGGGAGGCGTGGCCTGCACTTCCCAAACTGACCACAGGGTGGCGCCGAGCCCGCCTCTCTGACCTACAGCGCATGCTCGTTCCCTGCGAGCTCGATGCTGCGCGCAGCTGAGAGGAGTGGAGCCGCCTCCGGCGCGGGGGCGGGGGCTTCGGGTGGGACACCCGGCTCGGCGTCTCTGCGGACGGGAGCTTAGTCTCCGTCTCCTTAGGACTCGCTGGGGTTTCGGCTTCAGGGCAAAGTGGGGCTGCGTCCACGCTGACGAGGGAACTAGGTTTCCTGAGGACCCAGGTGACGCCTGAGGGAAAGGTGAAGAGACAGTGAGGAAAAGTGGGGAGAAGCTCCCTGTGGGCGACTGACTGCTGAGGGGGTCCGTCTTCATGTGCCCGAGGAAGGGCTTGGTGTGGAAAGCTGGGCTTTTGGCCAGGCTTGTGTGCAGGGTAGCCAGCATGAGTTATGGGGTGCCCGGTTTTCCCAGCACCATTTATTGTGGGGACTGTCGTGCTCCTTGGTGTGTCCTTGGTCCCTTTGTCGTAAAGTAACCGACCGCGTCCGTGTGGGTTGAATTCTGGGCTCTCTGTCCGGTGCCTCTGGTCCCTGCGCCTGTTCTGAGCCAGTTCCACACTGTTTTGGTGACTGTAGCTTCGTGATGTAGTGTGAAGTCAGGGAGGGGGATCCCTCCAGCCCGTTCTCTCTTCTCAGCGTTGCTTTGGCTCTTTGGGATGCTTTGTGGTTCCACACAGATATCAGGAGGATTTGCTCTATTTGGGGGGAAGATACCGTGGAATTTGGGGAGGGATTGCATTCACTGTGTCCATTGCTTTGGGTAGAATGGATATTTTAACAATATCAACTGCTCCATTCCCTGAGAACAGGATGTCTTTCCACTTATTGGTCTGTTTTTCAATTTCTTCATCAATGTCTTAAAGTTTTCAGTGTTCAGGTCTTTCACATCCTTGGTTAACTTTATTCCCAGGTATTTTGTTCTTTCTGATGCAATTGTAAATAGGGTTGCTTTCATTCTCTTTCTGATGTTTCATTATTAGTGTTTAGAAATGCAACTGATTTCTTTGTATTGATTTTGCAACTTTACTGAATTCATTTATTAGTTCTAGTAGTTTTTTTGTGGAATGAAGTGGAAAATTGGAATTCAAAAATCCCGCTGTTTCTACCATGTCCAGGTCGTTCACAACACGGAGGACAGTGGCTCCTAATATAACCTCCCACAGTGCCTCGAAATGACATGTGGACTTTGGGTGAACTGGATCTGGGTAAAGCTTGGCTTCTATATGGAAGTCTGATGTTTTCTCTGCTTTTCTGGCGTGCTATTGACATACATGATTTTTTTTTTTTTTTTTTTTTTTTTTTTTTTTTTTTTTTTTTTTTTTGCGGTATGCGGGCCTCTCACTGTTGTGGCCTCTCCCGTTGCGGAGCACAGGCTCCGGACGCGCAGGCCTAGCGGCCATGGCTCACGGGCTTAGTTGCTCCGCGGCATGTGGGATCTTCCCGGACCAGGGCACGAACCCGTGTCTCCTGCATCGGCAGGCGGATTCTCAACCACTGCGCCACCAGGGAAGCCCTACATACATGATGTTTTGAAAAGTAATTTACTTTCCAGTAACTTCAAACATACAGCTTTACATACATAATACAAGTCTTGTACCTTGATTAAATATACTCCTAAATATTGAAGTTGACATTATTAAAAATGGAATTGTTTATATAAATTCTTTTTCAGATTATTTTTTGCTAGAGTATACATATAAGATAGATTTTCATGAATTGATATTTTGTTCTATAACTTTGCTTAATTAGCTGATTAGCTCAAATAATTTCTTTGCTGAATATAGGTAGTTTTATATATAAGATGATGTGACCTATGTTCTGTGAAGGGACACAGTTTTAATTTTTCCATTCACCCACGGATGCCTTTAATTTTCTCCTCAAGATTCTGGGTAGAACTTCCAGTACACCACTGAGTAACGGTGATGAAGGCCAGCTTCCTGGCCTTGTTCCTGATTTCAGGAGTAAATCTTTCAGTCTTTAACATTGCACATGATGTTTGCTGTGGCTTTTTGTACTAATCTTTAACATATTGAACAAATTTCGTTTTAGTCCTGCTTTCTTGAGTGTTTATCATGAAATAACACTGGATTTTCATTGTAGATTTTTTTGCATTAATTGACATGATTATGTGTTTTTACTTCACACCATTATTGTGGTTTAATACATCGCTTACTTTTAATATGTTGAGCAACCTGAAATTTCTGGTGTAGAGATACTTGCTTATGGCATTACCCATTTAAAGTTCTGTTGGTTTCATGTTGCTATTATTTTGTGATAGATTTTTACATTCATATTTATAAGTTATATTGGGGTACTTTTCTTTTTTTTTCTTTATTTTTATTTATTTATTTATTTTTTTTTTTGCGGTATGCGGGCCTCTCACTGTTGTGGCCTCTCCCGTTGCGGAGCACAGGCTCCAGACGCGCAGGCCCAGCAGCCATGGCTCACGGGCCTAGCCGCTCCGCGGCATGTGGGATCCTCCCGGACCGGGGCACGAACCCGTGTCTCCTGCATCGGCAGGCGGATTCTCAACCACTGCGCCACCAGGGAAGCCCCTTTCTTTATTTTTAAATCTTTTTAAAAAAATAGTGGTTTTATTTCATTTTATTTATTTATTTATTTTGGCCACATCCCATGGCTTGTGGGATCTTACTTCCCCAGTCAGGGATTGAACCCGAGCCCTTGGCAGTGAAAGCACAGAGTCCTAACCACTGGGCCACCAGAGAATTCCCTAGTTTTCTTTTTTAAGATGTATTTGTATAATTTGATTAGATTTGGCTTGGTGTAAGTGGTTTGGAGGGTTAGCATTAGGGCTGGGACTGGTGTGAGGGCTGGGGCTGTGTATGGTTTATGGTTGCTGTTAGGGTTTACGTTTTATGGTTATGGTTTATGGTTATGACTTATTTATGGGTGTGGTTAATGAATATGTTTTATGGTTTATGGTTTGGTTATGGTTATGGTTTTGCTTATTGGTTAAGGTTTATGGTTTGGGTGTTAGCGTTCTGTGTTAGAGTGAGTGTTAGGGTATGGGTTAGAATTGGGGTACAGTTAGGATACGGGTAGAGTATGGGTTAGGGTAAGGTCCAGGTTTAGGGTACGGGCTGGGGCTAAGGTTAGGTCAGGGCTTAGGGTCAGGAGCAGAGTTTAGGGTCAGGATCAGTGTCAGGATTAGCGTCAAGGTTGAGCTAGGCCGTTGTTTTCTGCTCCTCCAAGCCTGGATTCTGATTGATGGATGAGTGAAATGTCTGCTCTGGTCACTCACTGTTTCAAATTGAGCTCAGCCTTAGTCAAGGGTTCTTAGGGCCTCAGAGGTCATGCAGGGTTTCCCTCCACCCTCCCTCCTGAGAAGGGTGATGCAGGCCCCAGTCTGTCTGGGCAGCCCCAGGTCCAGCGTGGCCCTGACATGCAGGATACTAAGCAGATGTGTGTGTGTTTATATAAGACTCGGTGTATCAATCTGCCAGCCCCCAGGTGCTGCCTTTTTTAAAAAATATTAATTTATTTATTTAGTTTTGACTGTGTTGGGTCTTCATTGCTGCGCGGAGGCTTTCTCTAGTTGCGGCGAGTGGGGGCTTCTCATTGCAGTGGCTTCCCTTGTTGCAGAGTACAGGCTCTAGGCACGTGGGCTTCAGCAGTTGTGGCTCGTGGGTTCTAGAGCGCAGGCTCAGTAGTTGTGGCTTGCGGGCTCTAGAGCTCAGGCTCAGTAGTTGTGGTGCATGGGCTTAGTTTCTGCAGCATGTGGGATCTTCGTGGACCAGGGCTCAAACCTGTGTCCCCTGCATTGGCAGGTAGATTCTTTTTTTTTTTTTTTTGCAGTACGCGGACCTCTCACTGTTGTGGCCTCTCCCGTTGCAGAGCACAGGCTCCGGATGCACAGGTTCAGCGGCCATGGCTCACGGGCCCAGCCGCTCCGCGGCATGTGGGATCTTCCCAGACCGGGGCACAAACCCGTGTCCCCTGCATCGGCAGGCGGACTCTCAACCACTGCGCCACCAGGGAAGCCCTGGCAGGTAGATTCTTAAGCACTGCACCACCAGGGAAGTCTGGTGCTGTGTTCTTGAGGGCTGGTGGGGCCCTCCTGGGGCTGGATGGATCCTTTGTTGCATCTTCATGGGTGTACAAGCAGGTCTCAGAACAGCCCTTGGCCTCTGAGCATCCAGGTAGGCATCCATGTTCCTCCAGCTCAGGTTAGCTTTGGCCCCTCAAGCCCCCGTGGCCAATTACTGAGCTGATTGTGTCTTTACTCTTTAAAATTAAGTCACTCTCTCCAGGAGGGCGAGAAGTTTACTTGTGAACTTGGTTAGGGTTAGGGGTTAGGGGTTAGGGCTAGGGCTAGGGGTTAGGGGTTAGGGTTAGGCTTAGGGTTAGGGTTAGGGTTAGGGTTAGGGTTGGGTTAGGTTTAGGTTTAGGGTTTAGGGTTAGGTTTAGGGTTAGGGTTGGGTTAGGGTTAGGTTTAGGGTTTAGGCTTAGGGGTTCAGCCTTACATCCCATCCAGCCCTAGGTGTAGATGTGGTCAGTCCAGTTGCATTACAGCCCCTGATCGAATTTTGTATGAATTCCTCTCTCTCTCTCTCTCACTGTCTTTTTTTTTTTAATTTTTTTGTAATTTATTTGTATAATGGGGTGTAGCTGATTTTCAATGCTGTGTTCTTGGTGCTGTACATCCACTTGATTCACTTACAGAGAGACATCAGTAAATTCTTTTCTAGTTTCTAGTAGTCAGGTATATTTTTTTTCTGTGAATAGAGTGTGCTGAGTCCAATTCCTTGAGCAATGAGTAGGTTTGTCAATTACGTTACTGGTTTATGGAGTGGTATCTGTGCCAATTTCAACCTCCTGGTTTATGCATCACTGCACCACACCTTTCCCCTTAAGGAGCCATAAGTGTGTTTTGTAAATGTGTGATGGTGTTCTGTTTGTAATTCAGTTCATGTGTGGCGATTTTTAGATTCCCCCTATAAGTGATATCTTATGATAAGTTTCTTTTGCTGTCTAACTTATTTCACTCTCAATGACCGTACATAAGTCCCCCTGAGTTGCTGCAACAACTGTCGTTATTTCATTGATTTCAGGGCTGAGTAATATTCTGTTGTGCATAAGTAACAAATCTTCTTTATCCATTTTTTCCTTCCAAGGACTTTTAAGTTGTACCGAAGTCGGGGCTTTTGTAAACATAGCAGCAGTAAATGTTTGGGTGCCTGCGTCCTGTGGAGTTTTGGTTTTTCCAAGATATACGCCCATGAGTGGAAGTGCCGAGCTCTGTTTTTTAGATGTTTTAGGAAACACCATACACTTCTCCAGAGTGGCTGTCAGCAGTTTACATCCCGCCCATCAGCGTAACAAGGCTCCCTGTTCTCCATGGCCTGTCCTGCATTTCTGGTTTTTACACTTTGTGAGGATGGTCTTTTTTTCTGATTCAAAGTGATACCTCTTTGTAGTGTTGATTTGCATTGCCCGCTTCTTTGGTTGGCCAAAAAGGGCGTATGCGTTTTTTCCTGAATATATTCAGGAAAAAACGCATACGCCCTTTTTGCCCAACTGCATCATTGTCGAAGTTCTGCCGCTTTTCATGTGCTTTCAAGGCGACTCCAATCTACCTCTTGAAATCTGTTTCCTGCAGTTCTTCCTTACTTTCAACTCCTTTTTGTTGACTTACCTCAAGATATTTCTCCGACGATAGGTATCATATCGATAGACGATAGATACCATATTCTGGTTCTGGGGGCAAGCTGAGCCTTTGGGCAATTCATCTTCCTGATTTGAAATTAGAGTGACATGTGCCTGTGCAAACACCTAGGGCTGGTCTCTCATTGGTTCCTCCCCTTCATCTTCATCCTCCAGACAAATTCCATACTATTCGAAACAGGAGGTTAAAGGCACTGATTCCCCAAGTGGGGAGATTGTTAGTAAAGCGGCTGGAATGGCGAACCCGAGCACCGGGAGATGAAAAATGAGGTGCGTTTCAGAAAGCTTTCCCGATCCCACGGTGTACCTTCCTCTGGGGTTCCCATGCCTCTTTTAGCTGTAGGAAGATTCCCTTGAACCTGGAGAGTTGGGACCCATGGAATGGGGACCAGGCAGCGGTACTCTATAGGGGCTGCGTTTGCTGACCCATCCTCACCAATCCTCTTAACCCCACAGTGTCCAGCCTTATGTCCCGTCTAGCTGTGGATCTAGATGGGGTCAATGCAGGTTTCATCACAGCCCCTGAACGAATTTGTAAGAATTTCTCTCTCTCTCTCTCTCTTTCTGTTTTTGTGTTTGTTTTGGGAATGTGTTGTTATAATGGGGTACGGGTGATTTTCAATGCTATTTTTCTTGCTGCTGTACATTCAGTTAATTCACTTACAGAAAGACATCTGTAAATTCTT
This sequence comes from Kogia breviceps, assembly GCF_026419965.1. Lineage (NCBI taxonomy): Eukaryota > Metazoa > Chordata > Mammalia > Artiodactyla > Physeteridae > Kogia > Kogia breviceps. The sequence continues at coordinate 202,373,761 of NC_081310.1, forward strand.
TTTCAGATTCTTACCAGTCGTATATATTCTTTTCCGGTGACAAGAGTGTGCTGTGAGTCCAGTCCTTCGAGCTATAGAGTAGGTCTTGTCGATTACCTCTTTGGTGTATGGAACGGTATCTGTGCTCATTTCAACCTCCTGGTTTATGCCTCACCCTACCCGACCTTTCCACTTTTGCAGTCTAAGTGTGTTTTCTAGATGTGTGATTCTGTTTCTGTTTTGTCATTTAGTTCATGTGTAGCCATTTTTAGGTTCCAACTATGAGTGATATCTTATAATAAGTCACTTTTTTTGTCCGACTTCGGTCACTTAGAATGATCGTGCCTAAGTCCACCCGAGTTGCTTCAACTGGCCTTATTTCATTGATTTCATAGTTGAGTAATATTCCATTGTACATAAATACCACATCTTCTTTATCCATCTTTTCCTTCCAGGGACATTTAAGTTGTATCTAAGTCGAGGCTGTGGTAAACAGAGCAGCACTAAACGTTGGGTTGTCTCCGTCACGTTGAATTCTGGTTTTCCCAAGATATATGCCCATGAGTGAAAGTGCCTTATGCTCTGTAGCTCTGTTTCTTCGATTTTTAGGAAACACAATACACTTCTCCAGAGTGCCCTTGGCAACTTGTATTCCCACAGTCAGCGTAACAGGGCTCCCTTCTCTCCACAGACTATCCTGCATTTCTTGTTTTCACACTTTGTGAGAATGGCCCTTCAGAGTGCTGCGAAGTGATACCTCTTTGTAGTGTTGATTTGCACTGGTGAGTTTTTGGGCGTATGCGTTTTTCCTGAATATATTCAGGAAAAACGCATACGCCCTTTTTGGCCAACCGCATCGTTGGAGAAGTTCTGACCCTTTCCATGTGCTTTAGTGGCGAGTACCATCTACCTCTTGAAATCCCGTTCCTGCACTTCTGCCTTGCTTTCAAGTCCTTTTTCATGACTTACCTCAAGGCATTTTTCGATGTTAGGAATCTTTTACAATCCTGCAGGATTGTGAATTGCAGTGCCTCTGAGCTCCATTTTTCAACTTGCTTTATTGGGAACTGGCCACAAAACAGCAGGATTGCTTCAAGCCCTATTCTGGTTCCAGGGGCAAGGTAGCCTTTGGTCAATTCCTCTTCCTAATTGGAATTTAGGGTGGCATTTGCCTGTCCAAACACCTAGGGCTTGTCTCTCATTGTTTCCCCCACTTACGCTTCATCCTCAAGACAAATTCAAAACTGTGAGAAACAGGATGTTGAAGGCACTTACTTCCCCTAGTGGGGAGCTTGTCAGGAAAGATGCTGGAGGGGGCAACTCGAGCACCAGGAGATGAGATGAGGTGCCTTTCCCAAACTCTTCCCGATCCGATGGTGTACCATCCTCTGGGTGTCCCATGCATGTTTTAGCTGTATGAAGGGTCCCCTGCACCTGGAGATTTGTGATCCGTGGAATGGGGACCAGGAAGTATTACTCTAAAGGGGCTGCATTTGCTGACTCATCCTCACCAAGCCTCTCAGCCCCACGAGTGTCCAGCCTTAGGGCCCATCCAGCTGTGGGTCTAGATGTGGTCAATCCAGGGTGCCTCACAGCCCCTGAACGAATTTTGTAACAGTTTCTCTCTGTGTTTTTTTTGTAATTTATTTTTATAATGGGGTGTAGCTGGTTTTGAATGCTGTCTTTCTTGCTGCTGCACATCCACTTGATTCACTTACAGAGAGACATCCATAAATTCTTTTTCGGATTCTGACCGGTCGTATATATTCTTTTCTGGTGACTAGAGTGTCCTGAGTCCAGTTCTTTGAGCTATAGAGTAGGTCTTGTCGATTACCTATTTGGTCTTTGGAACATATCTGTGTTAATTTCAACCCTCTGGTTTATGCCTCACCCCACCCCACCTTTCCCCTTTAGCAGCCATTAGGTTTGTTTTCTAAATATGTGACTATGTTTCTGTTTTGTAATTTAGTTCATGTGTAGGCATTTTTAGATTCCACCTATAAGTGATATCTTATGCTAAGTGTCTTTTTGTGTCTGGCTTATGTCACTTAGAATGATCGTACCTAAGTCCACCTGAGTTGTTGCAACTGGCCTTATTTCATTGATTTCATGGCTGAGTAATATTCCATTGTACAGAAGTACCATATCTTTTTTTTTTTTTCCATATCTTCTTCATCCATTTTTTCCTTCCAAGGACATTTATATTGTTTCCAAGTCGAGGTTCCTGTAAAAGGGCTGCACTAATAGTTGAAGTGCCTGTGTCCTGTGGATTTATGGTTATCCCGAGATATATACTCAGGAGTGGAAGTGCCGTATACTCTGTAGCTCTATTTTTAAAAATTAATTAACTTTTTTTTTTTGGCCTGTGTTGGGTCTTTGTTATTGTGCATGGGGTTTCCCTAGTTGCAGCAAGTTGGGGCTACTCTTCATTGAAGTGTGTGGGCTTCTCATTGCAGTGGCTTCTCTTTTTGTGGAGCACAGGCACTAGGCGTTGGGCTTCAGTAGTTGTGGCACATGGGCTCAGTAGTTGTGACTCATGGGCTCTAGAGCACAGGCTCAGTAGTTGTGGCACACAGGCTTAGTTGCTCCACGGCATGTGTTATCTTTCCACACCAGGGCTTGAACCCGTGTCCTCTGCATTGGCAGTTGGATTCTTAACCACTGTGCCACCAGGGAAGTCCCTATAACTCTATTTTTTAGAATTTTTAGGAAACATTATACCCTTCTCCAGCGTGTCTGTTAGCAATTGATATTCCCACCATCAGCATAGCAGGGTTCCCTTTCCTGCACGTCCTCTCCTCCATTTCTTCTTCTTACACTTTGTGAGGATGGCCATTCTGACTGGGCAAAGCGATACATCTTTGTAGTGTTGATTTGTATTTCCTGCATGTTTGGTTGGCTACAAAGGGCATATGGGTTTCAACCTGTACGCCCTCTTTGGCCAACTGCATCATAGGCAATGTTGAGCAGCTTTCATGTGCTTTAACGGCGAGTCCAATCTGCCTCTTGCAATCCGGTTCCTGCAATTCTGCCTTGTTTTCAAGTCCTTTTCAGTTACTGACCCCGAGACGTTTTCCCCGATAGTTGTCATTTACACCCCTGCAGGCGTTGTGGATCGAGGTGCCCCTGAGCACCTGTCTTCAGCTTGTTTCTGGAACCGGCCACAAAGTGGCAGGATTGCTTCAAGCCCCATTTTGGTTACAGGGGCGGCCTGAGCCTTTGGGAAATTCCTCTTCCTGACTGGAAATTAGAGTGGCATGTGCTGTCCAAGCACATAGAGCTCGTTTTTCATTCCTGTCCCCCCTTCCCCTTCATCCTCCCGACAAATTCCAAGCCGTGCACGACTGGCTGTTGAGTGTGCGGACTTCCCCAGGTGGGGAGAGTCTAAGGAACGAGGCTGGAGCGGGAACCCCTCCCCCAGGACATGTGGAGATGGGGTGACTTTTCCAAACTCTTCCCGCCCCTCCGGCCCGCCATCCTCTGGGGTTCTGCCCGGACGCCGCGGGGCTTCCAGCGGTGCGGGGCTCGGGGTCCGCCCTGCGGGGAGCAGCCCTGATCCCGCACCTGCAGCGCCGCCTGCTGGTCTCTCCATCCTGCATCGGGCACAGTCCCCACCTTCCCAGCTGCCTGGGGGGCCCTGTCTCCACACTGTCCGCGCTCAGCCCCTCCGCCCCACCGCCGTCACGCCCAGCTCCACACCCCTCGTCAGCCTCAGGGATGACCCAGGACTGGGCTCCCCGCCTGCCCACCCCCACTCGGTGTCCTCAGTCCACCTGTGCAGACAGGTGAGGACCCCCTGCAGAGGCTCCCGAACGCTTCTCCGCTCCATCCTCCCCGGGATCGGCCCAGGTCCTGTCGGGATGGTCCACCCTCACCAAGCCCCCAAGTACATGGCAAGGCGGGCATCGGGCCTGCTGCGTGCACTGCTGTGCGTCCTGCTGTATACACAGGCATGACCCTGCCCCAGGGTGCAGGAAAGGCAGCCTTACCTCGGGACGTGGGGAGAGGGGCTGCCCACAGGGTGGACATCAGCTCTCGGCTCACCAGGCAGGGGCAGCCGGGTTCTCGCTCCTTGGACCCTTTCTCACCCAGCCTGACCCTGACCCGGCTTTGTTCCCACCCCCCGCTGTCCCTCCATTGGCCTCGCTCTTGTGAGCAGAGCAGGACAGTGTGGTCAGTGGTCACAGGCTGAGACACACAGACACTGGCTGACCCGCGTGCACCCAGCTGACCCCACGGAACGGGCACTGCACCAGGGCCTGGGCGGTGTGGGTTCATCTGCCCACAGAGAGGCCGGGCCTCTGTCCTGGCTCCAGAGGTCACCTTGAGTCTGACGGGAGTGTCCGTGCTCCATGGGCCTCACTCCAGGCTGGTCTGTACTGACGGCGTGATACACGGTGGGGCTTCCTGAGTCGCCCCCGGGGGCTGGAGGCCAAGGTCAGTCACATGGCAGTCCCCACATTGACGAGACAGACCCCAATAAACCCTGCACTTCAGGACTCAGGTGGGCTTCCCTGGGCTGCCACAGCCGAGGAGGCTGACCCCTGCTTATCCCCTCTGTCCTCGCTGATTTTAACTTGCATCCTTCAGCATAATAATCCTTAACAGCTTCAGGGAATTCTGGGAGCCTCCAAGAAAAAAGAAGTCGGGGAAGGGGTCTCTGGGTCCCCGACTCTGCAGTTGGGATCAGAGGTCGGTGGGGAGGATCTTGGGGCCCTGGAATCGGAAGGGCCCCCCTACCAGGGAGGGGTAGGAGACCCGGGTGGTAGTTAAGCTGAGTCCAAGGCCCTCCTACGTAGGAGGCATCCTAGCCCTGGGGATCCTGAAGAGGCTGGGCCCCTCCGCCCCCAGGCCTGGTCCCTGCTCTTGAGAAGCTCCCTAGGGTGGGGTCCTGGTGCTGGAGGTGCCCCGATGCTGTGGCCTCCTGAGCCTCCAGTGAGGATAACGGGAGCGGGGGAAGACTTGTTCACAGAGAGGGAGCTTCTGCCAGAACAGAGCCTGGGTCTGCTGCCCCGACCCCAGATGCCCTGGGGCAGGAATGTGAGAGTGAGGCTCCCTCCCCTCCCAAGACACCCAGGACCTATGGGCGCTGGTCGCTGGACTCCCACACAATACTAAAATCTCCCAAGCAGGCCTGATGGGTGAGACACTATTTAAAGATTATTAATGAGGCCAGGGTGGCCCAGGGGTTGAGGCTGATGTGGGGAGAGTTGGAAAATCACCCAAGGATGCACTCTCCCTGCAGCGACGCCCCAGGTGAGCCCAGGTGGAGGTGGACCCATCAAGTCAGAGCCCACATTCTGGGTCTTTGGGGGACAAAGAGCCAAGCCCCCCCAGTCCTTGCCTTCACCTGCTGCGGTTAGGGCCTGCCCTGTCTTCTTCATGGTCAAATTCTGACCCCTCCCAAAAGCCCTGTTGGGGGCTAATGGGATGGGGGTGTCCATGGCAGGACTGGAGGGTCTGTGGTGGGCTGGAGGCCAGGTGGCAGGCAGGAGGGCTCCCACCGATCCTGCCGGTCCACACCTCCTGGTCAGAGGCCTGCACAGAGTCCACCAGGCTGTGGATGTGGTAGAAGGTGCAGAGGTCTGGGGCCCGGTCCAGCCCATGCAGGTGTCTGACCACCGAGCGGTCAGTGTGGAGCATTCCCAGGGAGCCCTGGCCGTGCTCGGACCCTCCCAGAAAGGACACGTCAGCATGGTCCCTGGAGTGACCGGGAGGTCAGCCAGAAGCGCCCCCCACCCAACCTCACTGTCACCACAAGAAACAAGAGACAACTCCGTGCAGAAACACAGAACATCACCAGCCTGATGCTGTCCTGAGGAAGGTCGGCTGGCATCTGAGAACTGGGTGCTATAGTGGGTTGAATGGGGGGGTCCCCCCAAAAGTTATGTCCATGTCATGCCCCCCAGAATCTGAGAATGAAACCTTATTTGGAAGTAGGGTCTTTGCGGGTATAATTAGTTACGGATCTGGAGATGAGGTCATCCTGGATCCGGGTGGCCCTAAATCAGTGACAGTGTCCTTCTAAGAGACCAGAGGAGAGACACAGACACACAGGAGGCACCATGTGAAGACGGAGGTAGAGACAGGAGTGATGTGGTCACAAGCCCAGGGATGCCTGGAGCCCCCAGAAGCTGGAAGAGGCAGGCAGGACCCTCCCCTGGAGCCTCCGGAGGGAGTGCGGCCCTGGGACACCTTGACCTCTGACGTCTGGTCTCCAGGACTGAGAGAGGACAGGTTTCTGTTGCCCTGAGCCTCCGTTTGTGGTCATTTGTCACAGCTGCCCCGGGAAGCTATTGCAGTTGGTGAGCAGGTCCCTGCCCTGATCTAAACTCTCCCTCCTCCCGTTAGGGGCAACCCCCTGCGCCTGTGCTGTGTGCACAAACCATGGGGTTCATGCTGAACCCCAGCTCCCCTTCTGGGCACCGGCATTTTGGAGGGTGAGGGCAGAGAACACCATGTGACCGGCCCCCAGCCGGGTGCCAAGCCTCTAATGAGCTTCCCTGGGGACACAGGGGTGCGGGTAACTGTCGTGGTTTTGCCCTTTGTGGCTGGGGGAAGAGATACCCTAGAGACCCTCGAGGGAAGGATGGGGCATGGAGGGTCAGGAGGTGACGGGAGCAGGGACCCTCCCTCCCTGCATCGCTACTGCATGCTGTGACCCGTCTCAGCTGTGAGCTCACAAGCCACGAGCATGTGCCGAGTCCTGTGAGCCCCCCAGCCAGTCCCTGAAGGTGAGGGCGGCCCTGCAGACCCCAGCCCTCTCCCCCTCATCTAGTATGTGGAAGACCCACTTCTGCTTGCCATTCCACAAGCGGTTCTGAGCTGTCCTGGGAGGGCTTCTGAGGTTATGCAGGCTGAGCCCCTGTTGCTATGTCTCCACTTCCCACAAGAACATCCAGAGCAAGCAGTTTTCCCTGTTGCCTGAATGCCCCCCACCACTTTTCTCAGGAAAGAATCAGGGTTTCTGTAGCAGCGTCCGCAGGCAGCTCTGCATCTGGGCCCACGTTCACATCTTCTGTGTAAACACCGAGAACCTTCCCTGACACGTGCCCCGGCTGACCACCTCCGCAAGCCAACCACAGGCCACAGTGCAGATGTCAGACTGACCGCCCGTCTCAGCCTCCTCCTCTTGTCAGAGCTGCTGCAGGACCTGCTGAAAACCTGTGCACCCACCTTTCACAGGGCTGTCCTCCACCCCCCAACTTCAGCAGGAGTTCACCTAAGTATTTAAGTTAAGGCGTGTAGAGATAAGAAAGGAAGCTACAAACAAACAGAGGGAACCAGCTGGACCAAGATGCCAACGAATGTGACCTCCAACAGACCCTGAGTCTCATCACATGATGAATTTACTATATCAGCATATTCAGTGACACACCTACCGGTGGCCATGACTGGACATGAACGACCAGAAACGGGTAAGAGGAGAGGTACCCCACTCCCGTGGAAAAAGCCCTGCCCTTCCCCGGGGGGCCTCTTCACCCCATCATTAGCCTCACTCCTCCTCCCTTTGTCTTCACTCTTTAAAATTACAGCACTCTCTCCAGGAGGGCGAGAAGGTGATCAGTGAACTTAGTTCCCCAGTTCTCCATTCTTTGGCCACTGAATAGAGCCTGTGCTGTGGTCTCAGCTTTGGTTTTGTTATTTGCCTACTTGAACCCACATGGAAAGAAGAAACCTTCCCCGCTGAGGCAGAGCGCCTCGCCAGGCCGGGGCCCGAGCAGGGTCCACGTGACTTCACTTGGTAACAGTCTGGAAGGGGGCGGTGCTCTCTGCCCGCGGGGTCGGGGAGGGAACACCTACAGCCACAGCACCGGCTCCGTGGACGGCACGGCCCCTCATGGGCCTGGACTGTGTGCTCTAGTCCCCCCACGCCTGACACCTCCTGACAGTCATGATGTAGTGACACTGGCTGCTGGACGTCCAGTCAGGAGGGACCAGAGGCAGCACCTGGTGCCAGGTGAGACGTGCCTTTTCATGGGCAGGGGACATAGGAGATGTTAGGACTTTGTGTCTAGAAAACAAACCAAGCGGCTAGAAGGTGATCTGAGCTGTGGACTTGAAACCCACGTGCGAGGTGAGAGCTCCCCCCGGAGAGTGGCTCGGAAGCTTCCGCACAGGCGAGACCACCCAGTGCTTCCTGCTCGGTCCCTGCAGGCCTCCCTGTGGGCACAGCTGCACCTGCGCTCCTTAGGGTCCCAGAGCCTGAAGGGCCGAGGCTGCCAGGGCCTGGGGACTCGAGGGTCCCTCCACCAACGCTGCTCGGCCCCTCCTCCCAGTGACCAGGGGAGGGAAGCCCCGTGAAGTCTGAGGCCCGGCACAGGCACAGCTCGCCCCAGGACCCTCGGCCCCACCCTGCTTCCTCAGGCCCCCTGTCTGCCCCTACCAGAGCCCGCGCCCCACCGACCCACATTCCCGGTGTGGACGTCCACGCACACAAGCTGCTCCGTGTCCTCTTCCCACATGCGACACCCCCATCCCTGCTTCTCCCCAATGGCGGCCTGGACCTCGAATGTTCTGGGCAGGAAGAGGGCCGAGGAGGAGGCCAGCCTGTCCCGTCTGCCTCCCGGGGCCCCAGACACAGGGCTCGGGGGCTGCTGGGCCTTGAGGTCTGGATGCTTCCAGGTGTGGGATGAAGCTGCCACTGCCCGCTGGAGCTGCTCCTTCCGAGATTCAGGAAACAGGGGGACCCACCAAACGGAGCCCATCCCCAGGCTCTGCTGCAAGTCTGCTCGGATTTGCTCGCCTGGCCCTGAAGACAGACCTGCGGGAAGCAGGGCCTGCGATTCCCATGCTGACGGTGTTCCGTGGAATTTCCACTAGACCCCTTCCTACCCTGTTCTGAGCCAATTACTAGTCAGTCCGTGCTACCATCACCCCACGAGCAGACCAGGAAGCTGAGGCTCCGAGAAGCCAAGTAATCCAGCCGGAAGCACAGCTGTGGGACCACGGAGTGGGGTCTGCACCCGCCGCCCGCCCAGGGGGACTGCCCACTCCCTGCAGGTTCCACATCTATTCCCTTCACCCCGTCCCGGGGCCAGCTCACAGAGCCTCCTCCTGGGGGGACTCACTCACCTTCTTCTAACAGGATCCGTCTCACTGTCCTGTTCTGGGATCACCCAGAAGGCTTGTCACTGAAGCACGTTCAGCCTCACGTCACCAGGGCAGCTTTCCTGGATCACACGCACCACCTGCACGTCCACTCCCAGCTCAGACCCAGAAAGGGCCTCTCGGCCCCAAGGCTCTGCCTGGGCTCCCTCCCCCTCCTGCCTGGTCCGTCCCTCTCATGTCCCCTGCAGTCACCAGGAGCTCCCACCTGCCCCAGGCAGGCTGTCTGCTCTGTCCTGGGGAGGCCTCCGTGGTGTCAGGTGGAAGACACAAGAGGTACCAGTGGGGTCCCCCTTATGCAGCCCAGTAAGCCAGCACACACCTACTCACCTCATCACTCGAGATGGACAGGGATTCATGGGGTTCATGGCATATCCTGGTCTTCATTTCATCCCAGCACTGCCCACAAGGAAGGTGCCAAACAATTCTGTGCCGGATGCACAGAGAGGAAACTCATACACACACACCCCTCCCAGCACGCGGGGCTCTCGTGGTCAGGCCCCTCCCAGGGTATGGAGCTCAGCTGAGCAGGTACCCAGAAACCCCCGGGACTCCCGTGTTCAGGCCCCGCCCAGAACATAGAGGTCAGTTGAGCAGGTACCCAGCAGCCCCCGGGGCTCTCGTGGTCAGGCCCCTCCCAGGGTATGGAGGTCACCTGGGCAGGTACCCCAGCAAGGCTGGGCACACAGGAACTGTGCACGTAGCCCTCATTTCAGAGCACCCCCAGCTCACCCGTTGGTCAGAACTGACACAAAGCACCTCAGAGCAGGACCTGAACTAACAAACAGCAGCTCCAGTACAGGTCTGTGACCCTGGGCTTCACTCTGTGCAGCCTCCTTCCACCGGGTCTTCCAGAGGCTTCCACAGCAGCCGGGCCACCAGGCCTCTGTTTTCACCCACCACCCCTCCTCTCCCTGACTCCTAGGTTCTTCTCATTAGGAGAGGTTCTTCTTGAAGTTGTCTCCCACTCATAGACCAGACAAAATGATTAGAAAACAAGGCAGAGCAGTAGCCCCTTGTCTATCCTGACCCTCAGGGCCTACACCTGTTCCTTGGAACTGGCCGGTGCAACAAGGCCCATTTTCTGCAACTTTGAGCCCCTGAAGGGCGAGGATTGGCTGACCTGAGCAGCCGGACCCGGCTGGCCAGCCCTCCCCAGGTGTGCCTGGTCTGAGGTCAATATAAACCCCGCTCCAGGCAGCAAGAGCCCCTGCAGCTATGCCTGACGCCATATTCTCTGCCCCGTCAGCAGTCTCGGGGCTGGGCTGCTGGGAGGGAGTAGGGCCCACGGCTCTGTGCGTGGCCTGGTGCGGGTGGGACTCTGCTGGACTTTCTGCAGGAGTTGCCGGGCTGCCACCTGCTAAAGAAGAGGATGTGTCACCCATACCTGCTGCTGGAATTTCTCCCCGGGGAGAGGTGAGGAAGGAAAAAAGCAGCGGGGGCCGGGACAGGAGGGGAACATCAGGCAGGGAGATGGAAAGCTTCCAGAAGAGCTCCCAGGGCCCGGACCATGCTGGCTGGCCTGCAGGCCCCAAGTCGGCCTGTGTGCTGTGGCTGGTGTGGCTCCACGGCCCTTCCTCTAGGCTTTCAAGTCCTTGCACACATTCAGGTGTTTTAGCTGGGAAGGGTGGGAACAGTTCAGCAGCAGCTGGCCTGGGGGTCAGCTCACATTTACTCAGGGACGCCTCGGCACAGTCCCCCAGCTTTGCAATGAGGACGCGCCTTGCGGGGGGGCTGCTGGCTGCATGGGAGACGATTCCCCGCCTCTGACCAACTTCAGAATTGTTTCCCAATGGAGCAGGTGTCCTGATAGGGTTTTCCTCTGTGTAACTGGTGGGTTCTTAATTAGCAACGTGAACGGTGATATCAGAGGTCCTGAATCAGGATGGAAATACTTATCCCCAACTTGTACAGGCATAAAAACCTGGGGAGGCCGTGTGCAGCCGGCACCCTTAGGGATGGGCTTCCGGCTGACCCCTCAACGTTCTGGTGTCCAGCCACTGCTTTAGAATTTCTGGGGCCCAATGCTAACTCTAAGGGTTCTGTAACGCAGCCTCTGTTGGCCTTTAATGAGACCCACACTTCCAGGGTCCCACAGAGCAGGGTCCGTGTGACTGTTCTGTGGCTTCTGTAACAAATGACCACAAGCTGGGTGGTTTAAAACAACAGGAATTCACCCTCCCCCAGTCCTGGAGACCAGACATCTGAGATCCAGGTGTTCCAGAATGGACGTCCCTCCAGAGGCTCCAGGATAGGGCTCTTCCTGCCTTTTCCAGCTCTGGGGGGCTCCAGGCGTCCCCAGGCTTGCGGCTGCAGCCCTCCTGTCTCTGCCTTCACGTGGCTTCTCCTCTATGTCTGTGTTTCTCCTCTTTTGTCTCATAAGGACTCTCTCAATTGGATTGGGAGCCACGCTAACCCCAGATGGCCTCACCTCGAGACCCTTAACTACATATACAAAGACGCTTTTCCCAGATATGGTCCCGTTGCTGTGTTCTGGGGGGCATATATTTGGGGACCAGCATTCAACCCATTACCTGTGTATAAAATAACCCTCATTGTAGGAGATTACCAGGGTCCCGTATAGGCTGGCACAGATAGCAGCCAGCAGCCATGTGGGTGGGGGTCTGGGGAGAATGAGGACCCTGGAATCACCTGGAAAGGATGAAATCCTGGCTGCATTAGGTGAGCTCTTCCACCACGGGGCCCGTGGAAACAGCCACTCCACTCTGTCCGTGGAAAGGGACCCAGTGCCGAGTCCAGAAGTGGTTATGTTGCAAAGCTGGCTCTTCTGGGATATCATCATCAGTAGCATCATGTAACCAGTAACTACGGGCTTGGAGGAGTCACCCTCTGGCCTGTGATGACAGCACTGTCACTTTAGGCTCATCAAGCCTAGAATAGGAATGTTTGAAGGAGAAGAGTTTGGGAGATTGAGAAGCTTGGTTGTCAAGGAAACTGAGCAGGTTTGTCAAGGTTGTCAAGGAAACTTCTCGCTTAAACTGAAGGCAGGGCTGGGAGAGCTGAAATCCAGGGATCTTTTAAAGGGGCTGTTCTGAAGCACCGTCACCTGAGAGGTGGTCTCAGCGTGAGCTGGGGTTTGAGGAAAGTGTGATGAGATGAAGCCTGACTTTCTGTGACAGCTGGGGAGGGGTTTGTAAAGCACCTTGGCTTTTAAGGCAGCAGTTTGTTGCTGTAACAAAGTGTCTCCCAAAACTGGGCTGAAGCTCAAGATGTCCCTGTCCCCTTCCTGTGAGAGTCCAGGGCAGGTGGGTGTCAGTTCCCAGGCTCTGCCCCCCCTTTGTTTCTCCTCCCTGCTTCCAAGTGAGGGCTTCAACCAGCAGGGCGGGGTGACCACGGGAGCATCGTGCCCTCCGTCCTAGGATGCAGGCTGGCCAAGGCCCTCACCACCTCCACTCCTTCCCCTTGGTAACATGAGACACTGCACCCCAGCTGTAAGGGGTGGGAAAGCTGGGAGGTGCAGGTTAGCTCTGAACAGGAAAAAGGGAAATGGGTTCTAATGGACAGTTGCACAGCCCTGCTATGATGGTCACCTGGACACTAGCGCACAGACTCTGGGTCCTGTGAAGCTTCAATGCTCTGTGGTTCTGGAAATCCTATAGGAGACGGTCCACAGCAGGTGAAGCTAAAACCATCTCGTGTGAATGGACTTCAGGCAGGTTTAACGTGAATGCAGTCGTGTTAATGCCTAGCATCTTCTATCTTGTGCCTCCCCTCAGGGACCTCCTCCTCAGTGCCTGGGGCTCCTGTAACTCATGTACAGGGGGATGGAGAGCGGGCTCTGTCCAGTCTGAGCCCTGAGTTACCCTGTGAGTCTGCTCGGGACCGCCGTGACAAATACCACCGACTGGGCAGCTTGAACAACAGGCCTATCTCCCAGTGCTGGATGCTGTCGGAGATCAAGGTGTCTGCACGCTGGCTTCTCCTGAGGCCTCTCTCCTTGGTGCTTAGACAGCCATCTTCTCCCCAGGTCCTCACATGGTCTCCCCCTGTGCCTATCTGTGTTCTAATCTCTTCTTGTAGGACATCAATCCTATTGGATTAGGATCCACCTTAGTGACCTCATTTTTACCTTGATCACCTCTTTAAAAATCCCATCTCCAAATTCAGCCACATCCTGGGGTCCTGGGGGTTAGGGATTCAGCACGTGGATTTGGGGGACATGACTGAGCCTATACCATCCTCCTTAGGAAGCAAGTGTGCCTCGGTCCTTCCTTCCCTCAAGTCACACGAGGTGAGCTAATGGCTCAAGGAGAGGCCACTCGTGCAGAGTTTGTGTCCCAGCTGGGGAACCCTTCTCTGCTCTCTTTGATCAGGCAGTGGCAGTGCCAGCCCCCTCCTGAGGTGAGCAGTTCTGGGGTTTCCTGCCGTGTCTCCTGGCCTGCTGAGGTGCTCAGTGTCTGGGAACCCAGGAGTCAGCAGCCTAGAGGGGCTGCCGGGGACTCTCAGGGCCTTGGCAGATACCCTAGCGAAAGTGGGGAAACTTTGGGGGATTACAGGTGGGAGGGAGTCACAGTCTCGTTTATGCTTCAGAAAGACCACGTTGGGGTGGGATGTGAGACGCACCGTGGGGCAGGGAGTTTTGTCAGGCCTGATGGAGGAACCAGGCACAAGGCCGGGTTTGGGCCAGGGCTGTGGGCATAGAGGGGAATTAGTGTGGGAACTGGCCACAGGCTGATGACGAAATATCGGCTTCCCTGTGCGCCGAGGCCGAACAGAAATACGGAGACAGGGGTTTTGGAGGAAGAGAGAGATGGCTTCATTTTTCTGCCAGGCAGCAGGGAAGACACAGCCAGCTAGCACCTCAAGAACTGGGCACCCCTCCTTGAGAATCAGGGAAGATTTTATATGTGGGGCTCTTGCAGTCCGGGGTATAGGATGAGGATCAAAGTAGTGAAGGTCTTGCATTCCTCCTTTCCTTTGCATTATTTCAAAACAGTCATAGTGGACATCAAGCTGACTGGTAATCGGGGTCCGGCAGTCTGGTAATTGCATCCATTTGCCTCTGGTTTATCGGCCGGTGACCTTGTTTCTGAAATGCAAAACTGTAGGGGGTGATTTGTTATGAGGGGCGTATAGAACCTAAGTGCGTTACATAATAAGGTTAGGGAGTGAGAGGCAGGGGCTGTAACACACACAGTGAGGGGTGATGGGTGCCGAAGGTAAACCCCATAGTGTCAGGGAGTGAGGTTAGCTTTGTAAAGTACAAATCTAGTTACTACAAATGAATGACAAAGTGAAACAAGGAGTGATGAGCTCTTTCAGGCCAGGTTACGTTTCTTCTCTAGCCTGTTCGCTGTTCCCCTTTGTTTTCCTTGTTCTCAGGGCAGGGAAACTTCGTTTCTGTTTTTGCTGCAACAAGACTGGAGGAGGAGCTGACGGTCACTGGGGCCCAAGGCGAGTGGGAGCCTGGGAGGCCCCAGTGTTACCGAACCGAACGTGGGTCCGCTCGCCCGAGGGCAGCAGAGCCAGTCTACTGACACCGGGGGTGGCGGAGGAAGGTGCAGCCTGAATTGTCAAAGTGCTGATACAAGGAGGACAGGTGGCCTGTGCTCTAGAACCCCGAACTCCTTGAGGGATTTCAGCAAAGCAATTTTAAAGGCCAAGTGAAGGAGGGGGTCGCAGGGTATGTGATCAGCTGGTGCACGATTCTCTGGTTGATGGTGAGGTAACAGGCGGTTAACGTTATAAATTCTTAGGCACCAGGAGCTCCGGGGCTACCTGTTCCTGATCATCAAGTAGTTAATTTCTTCCACTTGGTGGTGGAGGAAGCATGCATCGGGCACTGTTTCCGGGTACTTCAGAGGGGAGCTACAGCAGAGGGTGTGGGGGAGGGGTCTGTCCTGGGAAGGCCCCACAGGGTCCTGCTCGGTTACACGTGCTGCCTGGGCTCAGCAGCCTGGGAAGGTGGGGCTGTCCCTGTGTGTGGGGAGCTGCAGGATCCCAGTCCTCTGAAACCCTGCTAAGCCCCCAAGGTGAGATGAGTGTGCAGTGACTGGACGGAGGCGTCTGGCCTGGGAGAGGGGTCCGGGCTGGAAATGTCACTGGAATCATCGCAGGGAGGGAGAGGAAAGGCCAATGGGGGCAGGTAGGTCACAGCAGACTAATGCAGGTGACTGCGCTCCTGGTGGAAGCAACTCAGAGCCAGAAAGGAGTGGCCGTCGGGGGCTCAGCTCCATTCCCTTGTTCCTTTGTAAAACCACTGTGTCAGAGTTTGAGACGCCGCCAGGAGACGTCTGGGCCCAGTGCTGCCATGGCTTCATCAAAGGGCCCAGGGGGAACACAGAACTACTGCAGGCCCCGCCCATGTCCTCACTGGGAATGAGTCCCATCGGGGCTCCTGGGCTCACAGACTTCAGGGCACCTCTGTCCTCAGGACTGGTCTTCCTCCTTCCTCTCACCTGCTGGCCAGAGGCCCAGGAACCCCCAACCTGGCTCCACCCCCAGGGCCTGGATTCAGAGGCCCAGGAATCCCCAACCGGGCTCCACCCCCAGGGCCTGGATTCAGAGGCCCAGGAACCCCCAACCTGGCTCCACCCCCAGGGCCTAGATTCTGGGACAGCTTAGGGGTAAGCCAGACCCTCACGCTCCTTTATCTGCTTAGTGGTGAGAATGTCTTAAACGCTGCAGTTGACTGATTACGGAGTGCTGAGTGTTTCCAGCAGGTGTGGGTGGAAAGATGGGGTGTGAAGTTCCTATGTCTGCAGGGTCTTCCCGGCGTGAAGATCTGTGTGTTCCCCCCGGCCAGTCGGCATCCTCCCAGGAAGCCCAGATCCAGGATTACAAGGGCAGAGGCTCTCCCCTTGCGTACCTGTAACTTCGCACTCCCACAGCAAGGAGCCTGGCTCCCACCATCTGCCATTTATCTATGCATTGCTCCTTTCCAGGTTACGTGTGCAGAGGTTTCAGAATTGTTAGCTGTTACACCCTGGAAAGAACTTCGTAAAATAAAGCCCACTGTTTATATACGGACCATTTTGCCTTTAGCCTACAGATTCCATTCATTTCCAAAGGTAACTTAAGTCAGCAGCTTTTACCCCATCCCCTACAGTGAGTTGTTTCTATATATTTCTAATACAGTTAGATTCTGTCACATGACGTATTCCATCGTGCAACATCCTACACCCTAAATAACTAAATTTGAGTAGATTATGATTGGCCCCTTGGGTTACACACATCTATGGGCTTAGACAAATGCATAGTGACAGGTATCCATCCTAGAGTATCACATGGACTACTTCAAACCCCCCACCCCATGATCTGCTTATCATCTATGTAGCTTTGCCTTTCCCGGGATGTCATCAATGGGGTCACACTGTGTGCAGCCTGCTCAGGCTGGATTTTTCACTTAGCAGTACACGCTGAAGGTTTATCCATGTCTTTCCATAGGTGGATGGTGCATTCCTTTCTGCTGAGTAGTATTCCACTGCATGTGTATGGGAGGAAAAACAATTTTCCCTCTACTTTTCTAGGTTCTTGGTTGAGGCCCCCCCCCCGCCCCTGTAATAAAAGACAGATTACCAGGAGAAAAGCAGAAGTTTAATAACATGTATACCTTCTGAATAGAGGGGGGATACCACGGAAAACTGAGTCACTCCCTGAAATGACCAAAACCATCCCCTTCAATACCGTCTTCAGCTAAAAACAGAAAAGATGCTGGGGAAGGGGGGAAGGCCGGTTATGGAAGGTTATCATGCAAAGCACAGTAAACAAGGGTATGGCTGTGTGCACATTTAAGTCAGGACTTCCCCATTGAAAAGAGTTACTTAAGATTTAATTATCCTTCTATTTTTGGTGCAAAGAGGGACATACCCTTATAAATGGAGATTTCTCTATTGTAAATGCCCTTCATAAAACGGCAATCTCAGTTTTCTGAGATTTTTTTAAAAATAAATTTATTATTTTATTTTTGGCTTCATTGGGTCTTCGTTGCCGCGTGAAGGCTTTTCTCTGGGTGTGGCGAGCAGGGGCTACTCTTCATTGCGGTGCGCAGTCTTCTCATTGTGGTGGCTTTTCTTGTCACGGAGCACAGGCTCTAGGCGTGCAGGCTTCAGTAGTTATGGCACACGGGCGCAGTAGTTGTGGCTCGCGGGCTCTAGAGTGCAGGCTCAGTAGTTGTGGCTTGCGGGCTTAGTTGCTCCGCAGCATGTGGGATCTTCCCGGACCGGGGCTCGAACCTGTGTCCCCTGAATCGGCAGGTGGACTCTTACTCACTGAGCCACCAGGGAAGCCCTATTCTTTTTAAAGCAGACCAATAACCCTTATGCCAGAGAGACATATTTTGGGGTGGCATATTCTACTCGCCTTGACATGAATGTATCCCAATTTGCTTATGCATTCATCTTTTGAAGGATATCCTGATTTCAAGCTTTTAGCCATTATGGAAGTGCTGCTGTGCATAACTGCATCCTTGTTTGCATTTGGACATAGATTTTCAAGGCAGTTGCCTAAATACTGGAAGTATGATTGTTGGATCCCAACGTGAGACTTGTTTAGCTTTGGAAAAAACTGCCAAATTGTCTTACAAAGTGGCTGCACAGGCATCCCCCCAGGTATGAGGGAGAGTTCCTTTTGTTCCTCACCCTCTAGCAATTGGTATTGTCATATTCTTGGAGCTTAGCAGTCGTAATAGGTGTGCTATTGTCTCATGATTTTAATTTGTAATTCCCTAATGGTATATGTTGTTGAGCTTGTTTCTGTATGACTTTTACTATCTGGATCTTTTTTCGCCGGATGTCTGTTCAGATCATGCTGTTCTTGTTCATGCTGGGGGGAGCCCTGTCTCCTCGGGACCTGCTGGGGCTTTGGCTTCTGGAACACGCGGGGCTGAGTCCACGCTGATGGCCGGGCTTCGGTACAACCCGGGGCCAAGTCCACACTAACGGAAGCCGGCTCTCCTCGGGACCCGCTGGGGCTTCAGCTCTGGGACACTGGGGGGTCCAGTTCATGCTGAGAGGAGCCTGGTCTCCTCAGGACCTGCCGGGAGGTGATGCCGCTGAGGGAGAAGGTGAGGAAAAGCGTGGGGAAGGTTCCTGTGCGTGGCTGACCGCTGCGGGTGTCTGTCTTCAGAGGACCCGGGAGAGGAAGGGCTTGATGTGGAAAACTGGGTGTTTGGCCCCTTTTGTGTGGGGTGTAGACAGAGTTCAGTGTTGTTCTTTGGCGAGTGGTGTCTGGTTTTCCCAGCACCGTTTATTGAGGGACCTGTCCTTTCCCTGGCGTATGTTCTGGGCTCCTTTCTTGTGAATTAACTGATCTCATAGCTGTAGGTTGACTCCTGGGCTCTCTGCTCTGCTCCTCTGGCCCGTGTGCCTGTTTCTGTGCCAATGCCACACTTCGTTTGGACTGTAGCTTCGTAATGAAGTGTGAAGTCAGGGAGCGAGACGCCTCCAGCTCGTTCTCCTCCCTCAGGGTCGCTCTGGCTCTTCTGGGTCCTTCGTGGCTCCACACACAACTTAAGATTGTTTGTTCTGTTTCTATGGAAAATGTCATTGGACTTTGGGTAGGGATTGCATTGAATGTGTACATTAATTTGGCTAGGATGCATATTTTTTAATTAAAAAAATTGGGGGCCACACCATGTGGCATGCAGGATGCGGGATCTTAGTTCCCCAACCAGGGATGGAACCCGCGGCCCCTGCAGCGGGAGTGCAGGGTCCCGACCCCTGGGCGGCCAGGGAAGTCCCACCTTAGAATGCGTATCTTCACAGTATTCTGTTTACTCATGAGCACGGGGTACCTTTCCATTTATTTTTGTCCAGTTTCCTTTATCAGTGTCTTCCAGTTTTCAGTGTGCAGGTCCTTCACGTCCTTGGTTCAATCTACTCCTCATTATCTTTTGGATGCAATTGTAAGTGAGATTTTTTAAAAATTCTTTTTCTGATGGTTCATTATCAGCGTATAGAATCGCAAATGATTTTTGTGCGTTGATTTTTCTTTTTTTGTATCCTGCAGCTTTACTGAATTCATTTTTTAGTTGTAACAGATTTTTGGCGGTTGAATGTGGAAAACTAGAATTCAGCAATCGGCACCCGAGACATAGTGGCTCCCAGTGTAACCTTCCCACGGTGCCTCCTGTAGTATGTGGACGCCTACAAGGCTGATTAGCATCACCACTGCGGGTGAACTGGATCTGTGCAAGCCATTTGTCTGTTTCAAAAATGTTATTGTTTGTCTTTTTGTTGATGAGTTGTAAAAGTCCTGGGTATATTCTAGGTAGAGAGTCTTATCAGATATATAATGTGCCAATATTGTCTTCCATTCTGTGGACTGTCTTTTACTTTCTGGATAGCCTCTTTTGATGCACAAAGGTTTGTAAGTTTGAGGAAATCCAATTTATCTATTTTTTCTTTCATTTCTTATGCTTCACTGTCAAATCTAAAAAAACGTTGCTAAATTCATGGTTTCTGTGAGAGTTCATACAGTCATCCCTCGGTACCCACTACGCGAGGCTTTAGGCCTGGGGTTGAGTCAGTGTGAGGGTTCAGGGGTCACGGTTTAGGGTTATGGGTCATTGTTGGAGAGTCATGGTAGAGGGCTGTGGTTAAAGGGTCAGGGATTAGAGTTTAGGGGTCAGGGGCGAGGGTCTAGGGGCCTGGGGCTAGGGTTGTTAGGGGGTTACGGTTAGAGGTTAGGGTTCTTAGGGTAAAGGTTAGAGTTAGGTTTAAGCACAATCGGCCTTCATTGCCCGCCCCACTCCTCCTCTCTGAAGCCTACAGAATGGATAGGACTTGCCCAGGGTCAGACAGGAGTCAGTGAGCTGAGGTCAATAACTGTTTTTCTGGCCTCCCTCCCACTTGTCCTGGGCTCTGAGAGAAGAATGAAATGTCTGTTCTTGTCTCGGACTGTTTCTTATCCACCTCGACCTCTGTCAAGGATTGAGGAGCATGTCAGAAGTCATGCATGGTTTCCTTTGGCCCTCCTACCTGGGGAGGGTGATGCTGGCCCTACTCTGCTTGGGCAGCCCCAGGGCCCAGCGCAGTCCAGACAGGAGGGCGCTCAGTGGACATGTGTGGATTTATACAGGACCGGGTGCAGTGACCTGCCAGCCCCCGGATGCTGCCTTCTTAAGGGCCGGTGGGGCCCTCCTGGAACTGGAGGCATCCTTTGTCCCATCTGAGTGGGCATGAGAGATGATCAAGTCTCAGGCAGGACAGCCCTTGACCTCTGACTCGCCAGGCGGGCATCTGTGGTCCTCTAGTTCAGTCCAGCCTGGGCATTGTCAGGCCCTCATGGACAGTTACGGAGCTGACCATGATGCCGGGCGATTCAAGAGCTACCTGGGCAGTGTAGACCTTCCTATGAGAAGTTTCAACTACCAAGGTGCATGTGGTTGAGAAAAAGGCCTCCCGCTCACAGCCTCATAGGCTGCCAAGAGAAGTAATAATCCTCTAAACATTGGAGTGTGTCCCTGACACAACACCCATACAGCAGACCGTGGCCCTGCAGTCCTTTGTCCTTTCAGTCGTTAGAAACTTTTGACATACATATTCATTAGGAATCAAAGATATGGGAGCAACTGGACCTCCAAATGGGAGGTTTGCACTGAGACTGCATTGTCCTGGAGAGCCATATACATCCAAGTGGCCTCTGGAAAGCCTGCCAATTATGGGTTCCATGGCATGGAAGAGTTCTTGAGCCTCCCGTTACTTCATTGCACGCGAGTTTCCTTACCACCTTAGCATTTGGTTTCTTCCTCTTAGTAAAGGAGAGAGAAGAAACTGGAAAAGGAACAGTATTGTTTTTCAGGGATGGGTAGTTAATATGGCCAGGGAGATGGCATAGCTCAAGGGCTCCCAACTCTCAGGGGCAGGGATGAAGTCTGTGTGTCTTCTGAGGGCACATGGGCTGTTCTGGGCCAGCCTCTGAGATGTGAGGATCTGATGCCCAAGGAAAGAGACTTGCGTTTACCACCACCAATGATCCTGACTTTTCAGCAAGTGAAAGAACTTCTTGCCGTCTTGGGAGGACAGGAAGAGCACTGGATGAGTAGCTGCAGCCCTGACCCTAAGTGAACCCCTTTCTTCCTTTTGTGTCAGATTCTGTGCTGTGCAGTGAGCTGTCATTGACTTAAAATCTGCTGCTTTCTCCAAGCCAGCATCTGCTCTCAGGCCCAAGTGCCTCAGTTTTCCTTTGGGAATTACATCTCGCCTGCTTCCAGTCCAGACAGTTCCAGAAGGATGAGCGCATGTTGCACCAGCTTGAAGATGGGTTTACAGCCCACATCTAGCCAGTCCCATTTTCCATCTCCTGGTGATGGGTCAAGAGTGAGAATGCCACCCAAGCCAGATCAAAGGCATTTTAAACCATGACTTTCTTGGAATCCAGGAAAAGGAGAAACTCTTTCTCGGAAAATGGGTGGTGAGTGTTGGTCAGCCCAGAACAGCTGTTGGCCCAAGGGCAGTGCGAGAGCCTGTGCCTGTGAATGGGGTCCCCCAAAGGCACTGAGCAGGACAAAGGCGTGGAGAGAAGCAAGGTCACACTGAGACAGTGTGAGCCACGGGACCTGCCAGATCCAGTCCCATCGGTCAACTTGCCACTTGCAAGTATTAATGCATTTCTACCCTGACGATAAATACTCATTTATTTTACTTCCGTGAGTGTGTCCAGTCGCTGGGGAGAGAAAAAGTCCTGGTTGATACATCTGAATCAACAATTCCTGGTCCTTCCTCAGGTGTCCTCACTGGGTAGGCGTGGCTGGGGGAGGTGAAGACCCCGGGTGGGGTCATATACTAGGGGAGCTGCCAGACAGCTCTGTCCCTGCTCCTTCCCTGTCCCGGGAGAGGGAAACCCTGGAACAGTGATAGGATAACCAGTATGGGGGAGAGGTTCCTCGGCGATTCATTGGTCTTTTTGTATTTTCCTTAATTTAGGGTTCATTTTGGTAATGTGTTTTTTTTACAAAGAAATACCCCATTTCCTGTAGATTTCCAGTTTGTTACAGTAGGTTTCTCTTATTTGACGTTTAATTTTTCCTGTCTAATTTTCTACAGAATCATGACAAATAATGAACCAATATTGATGCTTTACTATTAACTGAAGTTCCCATTCATGTTCCCTTTGTTATACCTTTCCTTGTTCCAGGGTCTCATAGGACATGGGGTCATCATGTCTGTTTAGTGTCTTCTGGGCTCTGACAGTTGCTCAGACTCTCCTGGTTTCCATGACCTTGACAGTGTGGAGGAGGACTGGGCAGGTATTTTGTAGACTGCCCTGCACTGGGATTTGCTTGGTGGTTCTGTCGTGGTTCGACTTGGCTTTGAAAAAGCAGATCACAGAGGTGAAGTGACTCCTCTTCACTGTATATCAAGAGGACAGGCTCTTAAGGAAGCTTCTCACTTATATTCTTAACTTTGGTCACCCAGCTGAAGTAGTGTTGGTCAAGTTTTCCCACAGTGCGGTTAATTTTTTCCCCGTGTCCATCCTGTGTGTCTTATTTAGGAGGAAGTCATAATGCAGAACCCATGCTTGAGGAGAGAGGGGTTAGCTTCACATCCTTGATGGACAGCTGAGTGGCTATATACATTGTTGAGAAGCTTTCTGCATAGGAGATTTCTGTTTAACACCATTCATCAAAAATGATGTAATTTATTTTTACCAGTTTGGACCTGTGAATAATTATTGTAAACTTTGGGTTATAATCCAGCACTACATTTTTAGACTGCTTAGTTAATTCTTGCTTTGGCTGTTGAGAGCTTTTTCCATTTCCTCCTGTTTTCATTTTACATAATTTTTCTTTTGTGGGTTTTTAAAATTTTTGGTACCTCTTTACTTTCTGATATTTTAAGATTATCCTGTTTCTTATATTTACCGTCTCAGTCCTAGCATCAGCCCTTTCTTCAAAGAGCCCTTGTTCTTTTTATTAGAGAATGGTTTTAAAAACTTACATGTGGGAGCTAAATGTGCTCAGCTGACAGTACATAGAAATATATGCATGTATCCCAGGCTATGTCTATACACATAATTATAAAGATTTCCATGTGGAACTATGTGTAGGCTAAAGATAGTTTATACTGATATCTCCAACCAGATCTGTTATGACATGGGTACTGTAACCTTCTCCCTTTGTTTGACTGTAACATCCCACTGCAGTGGTAAGAAACCTGGCTTCCACCATTTGTTATTTATTCAATTAAGCGCTTGTTCCATTCGATTACTGATATGGTAGTTTCAGTACCGTTAGCTACTACCCCTCATGGGAAATAACATAGAGTCCCCTGTGTATGTATGGCACATTTTGTCTTTGGCCTACAGAGTGTGTACATTTCCAAAGTCAACTCAGGGCAGCCCATCTGTCCCGCTACCAACAGTGAGTTTTTTCATACATTTCTGAATCAGTTAGATTCTTTGTTACATTCTGTATTCCAGTCTTTGATGCTCCCATATCCTAAGTAGCTAAGTTTGAATAGATTGTAAATTACTTGCTGGGTTGTAAAAACTCTGTGGGTGTAGACAAATGCATAGTGACAATTATTCACCACTAAAGTATCATATGGACTGTTTCAACCACATATTCCGTAAACTGTTTACCGTTGTCAGTTTTGCCTTTTCTAGAATGTCACATAGATGAGGTCGTACAGTGTGTAGCACTTCAGACTGGATTCTTTCACTTAGCAATGTAAGTGTTAGATGCATCTATTTTTTTTTTGCACGGGTTGATGGTCCACTCCTTTATATCTCTGAATACTATTGCATTGCACGTATATGAGAGGAAAAATAATTTTCCCTCTACACTTCTATGTTCTTTATTGAGATCTCCCTTGTAATGAAAAAGAGACGAACTGGAGAAAACAATCGGAAGTTTAATATATACCGTGCATACCTCCTGTATACTTGAAAGATACCCAGGAAAACTGACTCATTCCCCGAAATGGCCCAAGCCATTAGCTTAAATGCTATCTTCTGCTGAGAACGAAAGAAAGATGTTAGGGAATGGAGGAAGCCATTTAAGGGATGTTATTGGTCAAAGCCCAGTAAACAAGGGTATGGTTGTTACACAGATTTACATCCAGGCCTATTTCATTGACAAGTTTTTTTTAACTTTCATTTATTTGGCTGCACCGGGTCTTAGTTGTGGCCTGTGAATCTTTAGTTATGACATGCGGGCTCTTAATTGCAGCATGCGGGATCTAGTTCCCTGGCCAGGGATTGAACCCTGGTCCCCTGCATTGGGAGCATGGAGTTTTAACCATTGGACCAGCAGGGAAGTACCAACAAGCTTTTCTTGATATTTAGACCAAATCCTGGTCCAGAGAGGGACGTACCCTTACAAATGGAGAGATCCTTAATAAATGTAAATTTACCTCCTAAAGGGGCATTTTCTACTTGGTTTTGAAAGATTCTCCTGGGTCTGCTGTTTCTTAACTTAATCAGTCCCAATAGTCCTTTTGTCAAATGGGCCCATTTTGGGGTGGTGTGTTCTGCTCCCCTTGACGTGGATGTGCCCTAATTTGCTTATGAATTCATCTACAGAAGGACATCCTGATATCTTTACGTTTTTACCCATTATGAATAGAGCTGCTGTGCATTACTTGATGCTAGTTTTGGTTTGAACACAGTTTTTCAAAGCAGTTGTCTAAATACAAGAGGTACACTTCTTGGATCCTAAGGTGAGACTGTTTAGATTTGGCAAAAAACTGCCAAACTGTCTTCTGAAGTTGGTTGTACATGCATTCCACCAGCATGCTGAGTATATTCTTGTATGCTTTACTGCCTGTTTATCTTCTTGAGCCAGGTGTGTGTTTCAATCTTTACCAAGTTTTAATGGCGTTGTTGGCATAACTGGAGTACAGATCCTTTATCAGATACGTGTTTGGGAAATAGTTTCTTGCAGTTTGTGGTTTGTCTTCCAGTTTTCTGAATAAGGTCACCAGACTCAAAGTCATGTAGATTATCTTTTTTTCTAGGATTTTTATAGTTTGGTCATTTAACTTTGTCTATGGGCAATTTTGAGTGAATTTTGTTTGAAGTTGTAAAGTTTGTGTCTACATTCATTTCATTACATATGGTTTGTAATCAATTGCTCCTTAGCCATCTTTTGAGAAGATACAGTGAGATACTTGGCTGCGTTTCAGTTTGGATTTCCAAACTTAGTATACACAGCAGAACAGCCTTCCGGATGAGGCCTCTGGGTTTGTGAGTGCGGCGCTCCCGGCACTTCTCTGACGTCCCACAGGGGGCGCCGGACCCACCTGTCTGCCCCTGGGGGCACAGGTGCACCCTGCCCACAGACTTTGCTCCGTGACAAGCAGACAGGAGCTTTGTCTCCTGTCAGGGCTTAGGTTTCTGGACCATGAGGCATTGTCCACACTGACAGGAGCTGGGTTTTCTCGGGAACCACTGGTGAGGAGACTCCGCAAGAGGGAAAAATGAGCAAGTGTGGAGAATCTTCCTGTGCAGCTGACTGCTGGGTGGGTGGGGTGCGTCTTCAGGGGACTCGGGAGAGAAAGGGTTTTCGTGGAATACTGTGCGCTTTTAGTTAGTTTTACGTGCGGTGTAGATGGTGACCAGTGTCGTTCTTTGGAGTCTGGTGTCTAGTTTTCGTGGCACTGTTTGTTGATGGCTTTAGGTAGAATAAACATTTTAATAATAGTAATTTTTCTGATGCATGAGCATGGAATATTGTTTTCTATTGTGTCTTCAGTTCCTTTATCAATGCTTTATAGTTTTCTGTGTATAGGTCTTTCATGTCCGTGGTTAAATTTATTGCTAAATAGTTCGTACTTTTTTTTTTTTTTTTTTTTTGTGGTATGCGGGCCTCTCACTGTTGTGGCCTCTCCCGTTGCGGAGCACAGGCTCCGGACGCGCAGGCCCAGCGGCCACGGCTCACGGGCTTAGTTGCTCCGCGGCATGTGGGATCTTCCCGGACCAGGGCACGAACCCGCGTCTCCTGCATCGGCAGGCGGACTCTCAACCACTGCGCCACCAGGGAAGCCCAGTTCGTACTTTTTGATGGAATTGTAAATGGGATTGTTTTCTTAATTTTTCTTGCTGTTGGTTCATTATTAGTGTATAGAAACAACTGATTTGTGTATATTGATTGCATAGTTTGCAACTTTACTGAAATTATTTTTAACATAGTGTTTGAAGTAATGTGAAAAATTGCAATACTAAAATCTCACAGTTTCTACTGCACCCCAGGTAATCCGCAGGACCCACGACATGGTAGCTACTAATATACTCTTCCCACGGTGCCTCTTTATACCATGCGGACTCCTACAAGGGAAATAAGTATCACAACCTTGGTTGAACTTGGTCTGGGTAAGTCTTGGCCTCTATAACAAAATTTGATGTCTGTCTTTTCTGATTTTCTGGCACGATACTGACATGGTTGTCTAGAACAGTAATTTACTTTCCAGTAATTTAAAATGTACAGAAAAGTTGCAATCATGGCAAAAAGTACTCACGTTCGCCACTTCACACAAAATGCTCAGTGTGTTTCGCCCAAGGAACCAGCATATACCCCCTAAATGAAGACATCCTGATGTCCACAGTATAATTTAATACTCAGCCCCACTTCAACTTTCACCTGCTGTCCCAACTGTGTGAAAATGTCTTTTTCCATCCTGATCCAGTTTTCTTTTTCTGGAACCATTACTGAGTTTCCCCCTCATTTGACAACCTTGATGGATTTGAAGCAGACAAGATGAGTATGGGATCTGGGTGGCCTTTGCTGTATGGCTTTTTTCACTAAGAATGTTTTTAATATTTTTAACAAATATCAGCATTACACTTTTTTTTCATTGTCATTAAAAATACAAAACATGACTTTAGCATTTAATTCACGTTACGTATATAGTGTTGTGGTATTAACTACCTTCATATAGTTGCACAAACAAGTTAACTACCACATGTACCTCCTGTGTGCATGGGAGATACCCAGGAAATTGAGTAACACCCTGAAATGGCCCAAGACATCGCCTTAAGTACCATCTTCATCTAAAAGAAAAAAAAGGAAGGCTATAGTTTTTTCTATCTACATTCATTTGATTGTATACGGTTTCCAATTGATGTTGTATAACTAGTTGTGGAGCAGTCATGGGACAGGTGGCTTCATTTCAGTTTGAATTCCAAATTTAGTGGATTCTGCAGTCTTGCTACAAGGTTTACAAACTACATATTGGATCAGGACATCCCATGGTGTAACTGGTATTCATGGTTTGTTCAACAATTAAAATTCTGTGTGATATGAGTTCATCCCAGAGTAATCCAGGTTAGTTTCTGTTATACATCTGTCTCAGGATGAAAGGACAAGAGAAATAAGACCTAATTTATAAAAGTGCCTTCAAACTAATTGATACTGAAGTATAGTTGACCTACAATGTCGTGTTAATTTCTGCTGTACATCAAAGTGATTCGTATATACATACATATATACATATTTTTCATATTCTTTTCCATTATGGTTTATTACAGGCTATTGAATACAGTTCCCTGTGCTGTACAGTAAGACCTTGTCTATCCATCCTCTATATAGTAATTTGCATCTACTAATCCTAAACTCCCGATCCATCCCTCTCCCCTGTCTTCCCCTTGACAACCACAAGTCTGATTTCTATATTTGTGAGTCGGTTTTTGTTCTGTAGATGGGTTCATTTGGGTCTCATTTTATAATCCACATATAAGAGATATCATATGGTGTTTGTCGTTCTCTGTCTGACTTCCTTCACTTTGTATGATAATCTCTAGGTCCATCCATGTAGCTGCAAATGGCATTATTTCATTCTGTTTTATGGCTGAGTAATATTCCATTGCATATATGTACCACATCTTCTATATCCACTCATCTGTTGAGGGACATTCAGGTTGCCTCCACGTCTTGGCTATTGTGAATAGTGCTGCTGTGAATGCTGGGGTGCACGTGTCTCTTTGAATTATAGTTTTGTCTGGATATGTGCCCAGGAGTGGGATTGCTGGATCATATGGTAGCTCTATTTTTAGTTTTTGAGGAACCTCCATACTGTTTTCCGTAGTGGCTGCATCAATTTACATTCCCATCAACAGTGTAGGAGGGTTCCCTTTTCTCCACATCCCTTCCAGCATTTATTTGCACACATTTTAATGATGGCCATTCTGACCACTATGAGGTGATAACTCGCTGTAGTTTTGATTTGCATTCTCTAATAATTAGCGATGTGGAGCATCTTTTCATGTGCCTATTGGCCATCTGTATGTCTTCTTTGGAGAAATGTCTATTTAGACCTTCTGCCTACTTTTTGATTTTTTTTTCCTTTTTTTGAGTTGTATGAGCTGTTTGTATATTTTAGAATTAAGCCCTTGTTAGTCGCATCATTTGCAGGTATTTTCTCCCACACAGTTAGCACACGTTCTGGAACAACTGGATACCCACATGCAGAAGAATAAAGTTGGACCCTTACCTCCCCCAACCCCATATACAAAATCAACGCAAAATGGACCAAAGGCCTAGATGCAAGAACCAAAATTATAAAACTCGTAGAAGAAAACATGAGAGTAAATCTTCATGACCTTGGATTTGGTCATGATTTCTTAGATCTACTGAAAGCCCAAGCAACGAAAGACAAAATAGATGAATTGGACTTCCTCAAAATGAAAAACAGTTGTGTATGAAAGGAGCAAGGAATAAGATAATCCACCATCCCAAATGGCACAAGATGTTTGCAAACCATGTATCTGATAAAGGCCTGTAGCCCACCAGCCCAGACCCCGGTGGTCCAGTGGAGCGTCTGCGCGGCCCCTCCCGTCCTCGGTGGTCAGGGAGTTTCAGGCCCACAGCAGCCGAGGGGTGGACGCGGGTCATCCTCAGCACCCTCAAGGAGTGAGTTCTGGATGGCTTTGAGGCCAGATGCACTCCCGTTACTGCCCTCAAAGGCTGAAGGCTTCAGCATGCCTCCAGAAGGACACGGAGTATTTGCAAGTCTTTGAGAACCAAGAGAACAGTCTTCACTTTTCTGGAAAGGGCATCTTATTGTTTCACAGCATGACCAGTTTTCAGTCTGGCTCTCAGGGGTGCGCTCCCACCTTCTTGGTTCCTCTGAGAGTGGCCATGGAGGTCTGGCTGTCCCCAGTCCCCACACCAGGTGACAAGGCCAGCGGGGCCAGCTCCTGGGGGTCCTTGGCTTCGTTGGAGACTAACCCAGACTCTCAGCCTGCGCTTGAACGTGGATGCCCCTGCTTCTCCCCGTCACCGATTCTCCCCTCCGCCTCTAGCTCTCTTCCTCTTGCTTTTCAGGCTCAGATTTACCTGATGGCCGCCACTCACAGTTCCCGCAGAGCCCAGAGATTTCTTCTCGAAGGAAAGGTTCTGGAAAATCAGAGGGACAAATAAAGGACGCAGCTGATCCCCGCCTTGTGCTGACGCCCAAGAGGGTGAGGAGAGTGAGTGCTTTCTCATTAGAATTGTAAATCCTCCAAGGAATAGATCATTGGGGGGGCATCCGGTGTCTTCCTGCTCTGTGTAATAATGTCATTCCTGAATTTTAATGTGGTAAATAATTTAAATCATGAATATGCTGAGGGGGATAGCCATTAAAAAAAAATAGAGGTAACTCCAAGGGATTTACAGCAAACAAGGGCACAGAACCCTGTGTCCAGACACTGGCGGAGAGATTCCTACCCGGAGCCGCCGTCCCCTGGAGGGCGGAGCGGCCGTGACTCTCCTCCCACAGCTGAGCCGACACAGGCACGTCCCACGTGGGACCGCTGCACCGCAGACTCTTAGAGTGGCCGACGGCAGGCAGCTGGCTAGAGACGCGGACGAGAGAAAACCGCGCAGCCGCCAGGGACAAGCCCGGGGCGAGACCTTAGGAAGGGCCGGTGTCAGAGCCACAGAGGGAACTTGAAGAGAGTTCAGGATGTTAAGGACATCGTTAGAGATGTACTTAGGGACATATTCAGGGCGTTAGTTATGGACGGGACCAGGGCATTATGTAGTGACAGCTTAGACTATAAGGGACAGCGTCAGGGCCTAAGTAACAGTTCAGGCTGTTACTTAGGGATATCTTCGGGGCCTTGGAGCCAGCATCTTGGCCATAATTAGAACCAGTGTCAGGGCGTTAGTTAGGGCCAAAACGAGGGTGTTAGTCAGGGAAAGAGTCAGGTCATTAGTTACAGACAGTGTCGGGGTTTTAGGTAGGGACAGCGGCAAGTCCTTAGTTAAGAAGAGTGTCGGGGCCTCACTTAGGGGCAGCGTCAGGATGTTAGGGAGAGTCAGGACGTTCAAATGTCAGATTCTGAGGTAGAGACAGCATCAGGGCCTTAGTTAGGGCCAGCATCAGAGACTTACCTAGGGACATATTCAGGGCCTTCGTTATGGACAGGATCAGGGTGATACTGAGGAACACCTAAGGGTATTGGGGACATCTTCAGGGCCTCAGTCAGGGATAGCATCAGGGTGTTAGTTAGGGAAAGAGTCAGGCCATTATTACAGACAGTGTCAGTGCCTTAGGTAGAGAGAGCATCAGGGCTTTAGTTAAGGACAGCGTCAGAGACACACTTAGGGACATATTCAGGGCCTTCGTTATGGACAGGCTCAGGGCATTATTGAGAGGTACACGAGGCTATTAGGGACAGCATAAGGGTGTTAGGGAAAGAGTCGGCCATTATTATAGACAGTGCCAGTACCTCAGGTAGAGACATCATCACAGCTTTAGTTAGGAAGAGGGTCAGGGCCTTGGTTAGGGACAGGGTCAGGCCCACAGTGAGGGACATCTAAGGCTATTAGGGACATCGTCAAGGCCTTAGATTGAGCCAGCATCAGGGCTGTAGTGTCGACCAGTGTCAGGACGTTAATGAGGGACCAAACTAGGGTGTTAGTTAGGGAAAGAGGCAGGTCATTGGTTACAGACAGTTCTCGGGCCTCAGGTAGAATCGGCATCAAGGCCTTAGTTAGGTTCAGCATCAGGACGTTAGTTAGGGCCAGTGCTGTCAGGCCCTCAGAGGTAACTTGAGGGACTTAGTAAGAGAGAGTTTAGGCCGTTAGTTAGGGACACTTCAGAGACTTTCTCAGGGATATATTCAGGGCCTTAGCGATAGAATCAGGGTATTATTTTATGACCGCTTAGGCACTAAGGGACAGCATCAAAGGCTAAGTTAGGGAGGGTGTCAGCGTCTTGGGGATAGTGTTAGGGACTTTGTAAGTTATAGCCTAGGCCATTAGATAGGGACAGCATCAGGGGCTTATTAAGGGCAGTGTCAGAGACTTAATGAGGGACATCTTCAGAGCCTTAGTCACGGACAGGATCAGGTCCATACTTGGGACCAGTGTCAGGCCATTATTTAGGGGCAGTGTCAGGGCCTTCTTTAGAGACAGCGTCAAGGCCCTTAGTTAGGAAGAGGGTCAGCGCCTTAGGACAGTGTCAGAGACTTACTTAAGCACATATTCAGGGCCTTAGTAATGGACAGGATCAGGACCACAGTGAGGGACATCTAAGTCTAGTAGGGACATCGTCAGGGCCTTAGATAGGGTCAGCATCAGGGCTGTAGTTAGGACCAGTGTCAGGCCGTTATTTAGAGACAAAATTAGGATGTTAGTTAAGGAAAAAGTCAGGAAATTAGTTACAGGCAGTGTCAGCTTCTCAGGTAGAGACTTCAAGGTCTTAGAGCATCAGCATCTCAGGTCGGAACTGCATCAGGCCATTACGTAAAGACAGTGTCAAGGCGTTAATTAAGGAGGGTGTCAGGGCCTCAGAGAAAACCTTGAGGACCTTAGTAAGAGACACTTCAGGCTGTTCATTAGGGACATAACCAGGGTGTTATTTATCGGCAGGGTCAGGTTATTAGTGAAAGACAGCTCAGGCAATTAGGCACACCATCAGGGCCTTGGTTAGGGGCAGCGTCAGGGAGTAGTTGGGGAAAAAGTGAGGCCGTTAGGTAAAGACAGACTCGGGGCCTTAGTTAGAGACAATGTCAAGTTCTTCGTTAGGGACACTGTTATGGCCTCAGTTAAAGATAACTTGAGGGTCTTAGTTAGAGATAGTGTCAGAGACTTAGCTATGGACATCTTTAGGGCCTCGGGTAATTTGAGGGCCTTAGTAAGAGACATTTGGGGTCATTAGTAACATCGTCAGGACCTTAGTGCTGTCTTCAGTACATCATTTATGGGCCGCATCAGGGCATTAATGAGAGACAGCTCATGTTATTAGGGACCGTGTCAGAGCCTTAGTTAGGGACTGCGTCAGGGCCTTTGTTAGGGAAAGAGTGAGGCCATTAGTTAAAGACAGACTCAGGGCCTTAGTTAGAGACAGCCTCAGTCCTTAATTAGGGAGAGTGTCAGGGCCTCAGTTCTTTAACTGATAATGTCAGTTTCAGGACCTTGGGCCTTTGTTAAGGACAGCTTCCAGGCCTCAGGGACAGGGTCATGGCCTCAGGACTAATTTCAGGGCCTTAGTTAGGGACAGCATCAGGGATTTATTTCGCATAAGAGGCTCGACATTAGTTAAACACAAGGTTAGGTTAAGGTCTAGGGATAGCATCAGGAAATGACCTAGGGATAGTGTCAAGACCATAGCTACTTAGAGCATCAGTGCTTAATTTAGGACCAGTGTCAGGGCTTCAGGTAGGGACAGCGTCAGAGCCTGACTTGGGGAGAGCGACAGGGCCTGAGTGAGGCCTAGAGTCAGGGCCTTAGCTAGGGACAGTGTCAGAGAATGACTTAGGAGCACCATAAGGGCCTCAGTAGGAACAGCCTAAGGGGTTTGTTAAAGACATTATCAGGGCCTCTGTTAGAGACAGCGTCAGGGCCTCACTTAGGGACAGCGTCAAGGCTTACTTAGAGACAGTTTCAGGACCTTAGTAAGAGATGGGTCAGGATATAAGCTCAGGATACTGTCAGAACTTTAGATATTGATGGCAGCAGGGCCTTAGTTAGACACAGTGTCAGGGCCTGTGTTAGGACTAGCATCTGGTTCTCTGTTAGGTACAGTGTCGGGGCCTGAGTTAGGAACAGTGTCAGTGTGGGGTTTAGGACGAGCATCTAGGCCTTAGTTAGGGACAGTGTCACGGCCTTGGGGCTAAATTCAGGGCCTGAGGTATTCACAGCATAAAGGCTTCAGTTAGTATAAGAGGCAGGACATTTGCTAAGGACAGGGTTAGGGTTAGGGATCATGTCAGGAAATGACCTAGCGATAGTGTCAAGACCTTAGTCACAGAGAGTATCAGGGCCTTA
Source organism: Kogia breviceps (assembly GCF_026419965.1). Classification (NCBI taxonomy): domain Eukaryota; kingdom Metazoa; phylum Chordata; class Mammalia; order Artiodactyla; family Physeteridae; genus Kogia; species Kogia breviceps. The sequence goes on from NC_081310.1 coordinate 202,407,005, forward strand.
TTTAGGACAAGTGTCAGGGCTTCAGGTAGGGACAGCATCAGAGCCTGACTTAGGGAGAGCGACAGGGCCTGAGTGAGACGTAGCGTCAGGCCCTTAGCTGGGGACACTGTCTGGGCATGACTTAGGAGCAGCATCAGGGCCTTTGTTGCATCAGCATTAGGGTCTTAGTTAAAGACATGGTCAGGGCCTGAGTTAGGCACAGCATCAAGGCCTCAGTTAGGCATAGCTTCAGGGCCTGAGTTAGGCACAGCCTCACGTCTTCACGTAGGGACAGCAACAGGGCTTTCTTAGGGACAGTGTCAGGACCTTGGTTAGAAATGGTTCAGGATATTAGCTCAGCATAGTGTCCGGATTTTAGTTATTGCCGTCAGCAAGGCCTATATTAGGGACAGATTTTGGGCCGTAGTTAGAGTGTGTCAGGGTTTTAGTTAGAGCTAGTCAGGGCCTTAGTTGGGGAGAGCATTAGGGCTTCAGGGAGTATAAGAGGCAGAACATTAGCTCGGGACAGAGTCAGCTTCCAGGCGAGGCGTAGTGTCAGGAAGTGAGCTACGGATAGCGTGAAGACCTTAGTTATTGAGAGCGTCAAGGCCTTAGTTAGGGAGAGCATTAGGGCTTCAGGGAGTATAAGAGGCAGAACATTAGCTCGGGACAGAGTCAGCTTCCAGGTGAGGGGTAGTGTCAGGAAGTGAGCTACGGATAGCGTGAAGACCTTAGTCATTGAGAGCGTCAGGGCCTTAGTTAGGGAGAGCATAGGGCTTCAGGGAGTATAAGAGGCAGAACATTAGCTCGGGACATAGCTTTCAGGCGAGGGTAGTGTCAGGAAATGAGCTACGGATAGCGTGAAGACCTTAGTCATTGAGAGTGTCAGGGCCTTAGTTAGGGAGAGCATTAGGGCTTCAGGGAGTATAAGAGGCAGAACATTAGCTCGGGACAGAGGCAGCTTCAAGCCGAGGGGTAGTGTCAGGAAGTGAGCTACGGATAGCGTGAAGACCTTAGTTATTGAGAGCATCACGGCCTTACTTAGGACCAGAGTCAGAGCCTTAATCAGGACCAGTGTCAGGGCTGATGTAGGGATAGTGTCAGAGCCTAACTAAGGTACGGCAACAGGGCCTAAGTGAGGCCTATCTTTAGGGCCTGAGTTAGGGACAGTGTCAGGGCATGATTTAGGAGTAGTATAAGGGCGTCTGTAGGATCAACGTTAGGGTCTTCTTTAAAGACATTCTCATGGCCTCTGTTAGGGACAGCCTCAGGGCCTCACTTAGGGACAGCGTCAGGGCTTACGTTGGGACAGTTTCAGGACCTTGGTAAGACATGGGTGAAGATATTGGCTCAGGATAATGTCAGGACTTTAGATATTGACGGCAGCAGGGCCCCAGAGACAGTGTCAGGGCATGACCTAGGACAAGCATCAGAGCCTTTGTTAGGTACTGAGTTAGGTTGTAGTGTCAGGGCCTGAGTTAGGACCTCCAGGCCTCAGTTAGGGACAGGGTCACGGCCTCGGGACTAATTTCAGGGCCTTAGTTAGGGACAGCGACAGGGATTTATTTAGTATAAGAGGCTAGACATTAGTTAAACACAAGGTTAGGTTAAGGTCTAGGAATAGTGTCAGGACATGAACTAGGGATAGTGCCAAGACCTTAGTTACTTAGAGCATCAGGACCTAATTTAGGACCAGTGTCAGGGCTTGAGGTAGGGACAGCGTCAGAGCCAGACTTAAGGAGAGTGACAGAGCTCGAGTGAGGCCTAGTGTCAGGTCCTTAGCTAGGGATACTATCAGGGCATGACTTAGGAGCAGCATAAGGGCCTCATTAGGATCAGCCTCAGGAGCTTTGCTAAAGCCATTATCAGGGCCTGAGTTAGGCACAGCCTCAGGTCTTCACGTCGGGATAGCAACAGGGCTTTCTTAGGGACAGTGTCAGGACCTTGGTTAGAAATGGTTCAGGATATTAGCTCAGCATAGTGTCTGGATTTTTGTTTTTGCTGGTAGCAGGGCCTGTATTAGGGACAGATGCTGGACCTTAGTTAGAGACAGTGTCAGGGCTTGAGTTAGGATTAGCATCAGAACCTTTGTTAGGTACAGTGTCAGGGAGTGAGTTAGGAGTAGTGTCAGTGCCTTAGTTAGGGAGAGTGTCAGGGTCTGAGTTAGGAACAGTGTCAGGGCCTTAGTTAGGCTAGAGATTCCAGGACCTTCCCTGAGTTCCAAAGGGCAGGTTCGAACAGTTGCTCATCAGGGAAAGGAGGAGATGCAGAGACAAGAGAGAAACCATCAAGAAGCAATAGTGCAGCCTTGGGCCAGGATCCTGGTTTTCCCTCAAGGGATACAGGTAAGAGTATCTTTGGGCTCTTTACCAACCTAAAACCCCCACAAAATAGAAGATTTTAGTCTTCTTCATTCCAGAGAAGCTCATCAAGAGACCATCTGAGGCCAGATTAAAGTGAGTTAAGGCCCTGTACACACACTAATCCTTAAGATCAACTGTTTCCTTAAACCATTGCTGTAAACCTCCTCACCAGATCCTCCTGCATTGGGACACATGGTTTTTGAGGGCACGAGTTTTCTGTGTCCCCCTTTGGCTGCCAAAGCAGTAAAGCTATTCTTTTCTACTTCCTGCAAACCCCTCTCTCTGAGATTCGATTTGGCACTGGTGCACAGAGGTCGAGTTTTCGACATTACATTTAGTACCCAATGTGGGTCTGACTTGGGGATGTCCCCTGTAGGTACCCTGACTTGATCGGACACTGAGATTTTCTCCACACCAGCCTCTTCCGAGAGAGTGTAGAGTTGCAGAATTCCTTTAGAGGTCAGACCACCTGGGACCCTTGCCTGGAAAGGCCGAGCCCCAGTCATCCCAGCAGTTAGAACTCTGGGGCAGGAGTAGATGGTGGAAGAGGAACCACCCTAGCAGCTGCTGAGGTTGTCTTTGCCTTGAGGACATTCCTCTCTTCCTCCTGCCTGGAGTGCCCCAAATGTCCTACTTCAAGGGACTATTTTGGGGAACCAGAAAAATAGCATTTGGGAGGTTGCAGCAACTCAGCCAGCATGGGGTAACACTCTGGCATGCAGTCTGAGGTCCTTTTAGCCCGGTACATTTGGGGGAACCTCGATTCCCATTTGGGTGACTTTTCATTCCAGGAAATCTCATTTGGGAGGTGCACCACTTGAACAGAGGTCACAGGCTAAGTTGAGACTTGGAAGCTGATTTGAGCCTTGTGCTGTTTGGTTTTTGGTTTCTCTTTGGTTTCTGGTTCCTTTGGTTTGAGGCTTCGGTTGGTGTTTAGGATTTTGTTTTGTTCTTAGTCTGTGTGTGAGTGTTCTATAGTTCAAACATAAGAAGTGCTTCTTCTTCAGTTCCATCTGCTAGCCAATGGGAAAAATCCTGGCATACAGGTCAACCTATAGTTGTAAACCTAAGACTATGAAAAGAATGAAATTCTATTGTAATTTTGTCTGGCCAATGTATGGATACATTCTTGAAGAACGAGGAAAGGTGGTCTTTGAATGGTAGCCTAAATGACTATACTATCCTTCAGCTAGAGTTATTTTGTCACAGGAAGAGAAAGACAAAAGAAGTTCCATATGTTCAAGCATTTATGAAGCTACGTAATAAAGAAAGTGAGCAGCTAGGTAACAGGCTGATGGTACAAAGAGAAAAGAAAGTCACTTTGTACTAGAGCTGGTGGTTTCTGAATGCAGAAAATAATAAGGGGCAACATAAGATGGATACAGAAGGTGATGAACATTTGTGCAAAGGGAACATTGAGAAAAGAGTTGTGCATGACCAGGATTTTCTAAGATGGATTTTGTTGGAAGTGGGTTAGGCCAAGCCTGGATTTGGTTTCTCCCTCCAAAGTTTTCTTGGAATGCTGCTTTTGATTGCAAAGAGCTTGTGAGTTCCTTTGCCTGTGTCTGTGATCTCTATTTTTGTTTGAAATCTCTTTGCTTTGGTTCAGTGAATAAGTGTTGTTTGGCCAATTCTAACAGTTTTTTTAATCTCCAGCTAACTTTGAGATGCTTTAGAAGGCCCTTGAGCCATCTCAGAGAGAAATGTTTGATTAGTATGTTAAATTACATGGAATTCCTAAAAATCTAGTATGTCCTGGTAAAATTTTTTCACTCATAATTCTATATATTTTAAAATGTTGTATGTAGCAGCAATCATGGTTTCTTTTGTCATTTACATTGTGATCAAATGTTTAACCATGAATTTTAAGTCCTTATGTGTTTTATAGATAGTTGCTTTTGTGCTCTAGCACTTTGCAAAAGTGCTCCATCTTCAAGAAGATCTATGTGAAGGACCTTTTGGCAAGCACAGGTCTCTGATAAGTTTCATATCATAATGCCAAACTGGGTAAGAAATGAAAAATCTTAATGTAGAATCGGATGGCTTCATAAAAAGTTAATGAAAGGATTGGTTACTGAGTCAACTGGTGAGTATGGTTATAATGTATTTGGTTTTTTGTTACTTGCTTTGATCTGTGTTTTCCAGACACAGGGAAGTCCTTGCGCTCAAGCTACTTAGGACTTGGAGCAATTGGATAAATGACACCTCTGTACTGAAGTGTGTATTTATGAAGGTTACTGTGTTGGCTTCATTTTGCCCTGATGTTTAAGAGGAAAGGAAAACTAGTGAAATGATCAGAATGTACTTACTCATGATGTTTCACTGTTTGCTTTAGGTCTACTGCTAAAAGCACATGTACAATGCTTGTGTGACAATTGGGTATGAATAATAAAATGTATGGCCTATATAAAGCGTTTTCTCATTAACATACCTCTGAGCATGTTCACGATAGCTGATCAGTATTCCCCCAATGTGGATTAACTAGGCAAATATAAAGGAGGCCTAGCGCTGAGGGACATGGTCTACACATGGGCCAAACAGCTGAATCATTCTGACACTGATGGATTGACATTTTGATCACCAATGCTTTCTATTGAAAGACTTGTAATGAAAAGGGAAAAAAACTCTTCACGTATTGAGGTGTGAGGAAGTCACTCTGGCTTATACCTGGTTTAACTTAAATTTTACTGACCAAAGTGGTCTGTTTTATGGTCTTTTGGATACGAATTGTACATCTGCTTTGGCATTGAGGACGGGAATGCATTTGACAGTCAAAAAGGAGTAACTAGGGTTCAAACACCCAAGATAAACCTAAGTGACCATTGTAGATGTGATTTAGATGCATTCCTGTAATTTTTGTTATGTTTTCTTTTTAAGTTTTTTTTTTTAATGTGGACCATTTTGTAATTCTATTGAATTTATTACAATATTGTTTCTGTTTCATGTTTTGGTTTTTTGGCCGTGAGGCATGTGGGATCTTAGCACCCTGCCCAGGGATCCAACTGGCAACCCCTGCATTGGAAGGTGAAGTCTTAAACACTGAACCGCCAGGTAAGTCCCCACATTCCTGTATTGTTGAAATTCAATTTCTGAGCTATATCACACTCAGGATGCCACTAGCCATTCTCAAAATAATGTCTGCTGATAGCTGCAACCATACGTTTTCAAGGAATCCTCTCTTAACTATTAAATTCCAAACAATGATGTTAGATCAGATACTAATAGAAAGAAGAGAAATATGTGTAGTGGTCATTAGCTACTGTTATGGATACATCAATACTACGTCAGAAGTTAAAACCTACTTAGGTAGAATTAGACAACTGGCTACGAAGTCTCTCAGTGCCAGTGTCAGTTCCAGACCAGCTTTCAGAATTACGCTCCTGAAATCCTAAGAGAATGAGATCTTTTTAATATGAATTTTACAGGTGTTAACACCTCCTATTTTAACTGGATTGGTTGCACAAAAATGGTGAACAAAGGGACAAAGATCTTAATTCTACGAGTCTCACGAACAGGACTTACGGTGAGACTTAGCGCCGGGAGAGGGTTAGGGACAAGATTGGGGTACAGATACATGCTAGGGGGAGTGTACGGGCCAGGGTATGGGTTATCGTTAGGGTAGGCCTCAGGCTTCAGGCTGCGGGTGAGACCTAGGGGTCAGGGTCAGGGCTGGAGCTAGGGTTAAGGTTAGGCCCCTGGTGAGGCTGAGGGCCGAGATCGGGGTGCGGATAGGTGTTAGGGGGCGTGTGCGTCACAGGGCACGGCATGCCGTTAGGGTAGGCCTCAGGATTCAGGCTGCGGAGGAGGCCTAGGGGTCAGGGTCAGGGCTGGAGCTAGGGTTAGGGTTAGGCCCCCGGTGAGGCTGAGGGTCGAGATCGGGGTTTGGGTGCGTGTTAGGGGGCGTGTGCATCATAGGTCGCGGCGTTCCGTTAGGCTAGGCCTCAGGCTTCAGGCTGCGGGGGAGGCCTAGGGGTCAGGGTCAGGGCTGGGGCTAGGGTTAGGGTTAGGCCCCCGGTGAGGCTGAGGGTCGTGATCGGGGTGCGGATGCGTGTTAGGGGGCGTGTGCGTCGTAGGGCGCGGCGTGCCGTTAGGCTAGGCCTCAGGCTTCAGGCTGCGGGGGAGGCTTAGGGGTCAGGGTCAGGGCCGAGGCTAGGGTTAGGGTTAGGCCCCCGGTGAGGCTGAGGGTCGAGATCGGGGTGCCGATGCATGTTAGGGGGCGTGTGCGTCGTAGGGCGCGGCGTGCCGTTAGGCTAGGCCTCAGGCTTCAGGCTGCGGGGGAGGCCTAGGGGTCAGGGTCAGGGCTGGGTCTAGGGTTAGGGTTAGGCCCCCGGTGAGGCTGAGGGTCGAGATCGGGGTGCGGATGCGTGTTAGGGGGCGTGTGCGTCGTAGGGCGCGGCGTGCCGTTAGGCTAGGCCGCAGGCTTCAGGCTGCGGGCGAGGCCTAGGGGTCAGGGTCAGGGCTGGGGCTAGGGTTAGGGTTAGGCCCCCGGTGAGGCTGAGGGTCGAGATCGGGGTGCGGATGCGTGTTAGGGGGCGTGTGCGTCGTAGGGCGCGGCGTGC